>NW_003852595.1:2648462-2664454 GCF_000181295.1 Otolemur garnettii | reverse complement strand
CACTGACTTTGGGTCATATGTGAGTGTACATTTAACCACGGCACTGACTTTGGGTCATATGTAACTGTACATTTAACCACGACACTGACTTTGGGTCATATGTGAGTGTACATTTAACCACGGCACTGACTTTGGGTCATATGTGAGTATACATTTAACCACGGCACTGACTTTGGGTCATATGTGAGTAACATTTAACTACGGCACTGACTTTGGGTCGTATGGTGAATGCACATTTAACCCCTGCACTGACTGTGGTTCATATGGTGAATGCACATTTAACCATGGCACTGACTTTGGGTCATATGGTGAGTGTACATTTAATCACTGCACTGACTTAGGAACTTTTGGAGCCATTTAGCATTTCCAAATTAATAGATGGGTTCAAACCACTCCATATCCCCACCAAGATTTTTTTTAAGCTATTCTAAAATCATCTAAGTGGTATTTCTTTGTGATTTTAATTCGAATGACATTGAGATTCTCTTTATGTGCCTTTTTGTCATCTCTGTATCTTCTTTGGTGAACTGTTGATTCAAATCTTTTGCCTGTTTTTATGGGTTTATTTGACTTCTAATTATTGAACTTTGAGAGTTAATATATTCTAGATGCCAGAATTCTTTACCAGGTATTTCAAAAATGTTGAAAGTCTATTACTTGTATTTTTATTCTACTTGCTGTGTTTTCAGAAGCAAAATTTTTACCTTTGAAAAAATCCAAATTTGATCAATTTTTATGGAGTGTGCATTTTGTGTTTTACCTAAGATCTTTACTTAATCCAAGGTAACAAAGATTTTCCTCATTCCTTCTTTGATAAACTTAGTAAGTTTGAATTTTATAGTTAGGTATATAATCAGTTCTGAATGAATACTTGTATATATAGCATGAGGTATAGATTAAAGTCAATTTTTTAATATATATGTCCTATTGTTCCAGCACCAGTTAATAAAAAGATTATTCTTTCTGTATTGATTTACATTTGTACTTATATAAAAATCAACTGGCAAAATATGTGTTGATCTTTTTCTGTACTTTATATTATTTTCCATAAAGGCCTAAGCTTTGCCTTAAAACTTGTATTCAGCAAGGCAAATTTCTCAATTTAGTTCTTTCTAAAAAATTTATTTGGTTATTCTACATTCTTCGTTTTCCATGTAAATTTTAGAGTCAGCTTATTGATTTCTACTAAAAATTCTGTTGATGTTACGATTGGGATCCTGTTGTATTCATTAATCAGATTGGGTAAAATTATGTCTTAAAAATATTAAATCTTCCCATCCATGAATCCTTTCCACGAGTCTTTCTCCACCTACTAAGATCATCTTAGATATTGTTCATCCATGTTTTGTAGTTGTTAAGATACACATTGATTTAGCTCACTTCATGTTTAAGTCTATCAGAAAATATAGAAGACAACTTCCTCAAATTAATAAAAACAACCACCACAAAAAAACTTATAGCAATAATCATATTTAAAGTTGAAAAAATAAACTTTCCCTCCACCCCCTAAGATCAAGAGCAGAGCAAACATGTCCACTCCACTACTATTTTCAACTTAGTAGAAACTTCTAGCAATGTTGTAGAAATAGAAAATAAAAAGCATACAGACTGGAAAGAAATAAACTTATTCCTATATACAAATTATATTATTTTCTACATAGAAAATCCCAAGGCATCTATTTAAAAAAAGTTTCCAGAACTGAAAAGTTCAAGAGAAATACATAATTGCAACAACACAAAAATCAATTGTATTTCTTTGCACTGGCAAAGAACACATGGGCAATAAAATAAAAAAATGTAATATCACTTACAGTTGTTAAAAAATGAAATACTAGCTTAAAATTTATAAAACAAAAAAGATTTATATTCTGAAGTTGGCAAAATTTTGATTAAAAAAAATCAAATGGTATCTAAATAAATGAGCTTGCTAATGAATTAGAAGACTCAACATGTGAGGTCTGTGAATTAAGTTTGGGAACTCGTCCTAAAAACCTTACTGCTGAGTATGACTGCATTTGAAGTACTGCACTTGGGAAGCCAGGCACTGATGCCAGTGCCCCGTCCACCCTTCAGAGCAATTTTGGGACTCTTTATCTGGATTGACCTTCAGAGTTGTCATCACACTGAAGTCTGGTAATTAAATTACATTGGAAGCACTGTACAAACAACTCAGTAAGGTTTCACAAGCTTGGTATATTAGTCAGTGTCTCATAGCTGTGTTTTTGTCAATGTGCTGTGGTAGCTTGCTGAGTGGTACTTGTTATTGTTGAGTATTTTTGTGTGCTATATGATGATAACTCCAGAAAAAGATTTCCTAAATTGCGTTGAAGGTGGTCTGGGTCCTGGTGTCAGGGCTTAGCTTCCCTCTGGAGTACTTCACAGGTGATTATGGTAATATTCTGCAATGATGTATGCGGTACTCTTTCAAGGACAAATTCACAAACTTAACTGTTAAACCTCATATGTTTTGTTCACAGACGTTTCCCAAGTACTATAAATAGTACTTGCCAACTATTTTCTCACACTCTCTGAAAACTTATAATTTATTATCCCAAACTAGTTCTCTAATTTTTCTTATATTTTCCCCATTTTCTACCTTTTTGCCTTTTCAATTCACTTAAGCTATTTCTGAAGCCTATATTTTCACCCTTCAATTGAATTTTCATTGCCCTATAGATTTCTAATTTCAAAAAGCTTTTTTCCCTGAATTTTTTTGATAATGGTTTCTCTTATTTCATAAGATGCAAAATGCCTTCTTACCTCTGTGGGAAAAATCAATTATACTTTCTAAAAAGCGTTTTAAAATTATTACTGTTTCCTTTCTTTTTTATTTTTAAAAATATTTATTGTGATCTCATTATTTCATGTTTATTTGATCAACAACTCAAATGCCTGATAATGTTTGGCTGTACATTCATATTAAATGTAGGCACTTTGGGAAAAAGGGAATATTATGAGAGCAGAGAGGGTAAGAAAGAAAACACATTTATTGTATTAACTCCCAGAAACAAGTACAGTTAACAATTTAGTGCCAAACACTTAGCTTATAAAAACTTAAGGTATTAAAAAATGGTATGCATTCAATGATTTAGCAACAAAAATATTTAGCACAGCAAATTTTATAAAATATCAAAATTCAAAATAACTTAATTGGATAAATAGTGCTTGGTTAAATAAACCCTATAGTATATACAGATAATGGAATACTGATACTATTAAGAATGATGTTGCCTTCTTTATTTGGTACTAGACTTGATTTCTCCTGGTGTATAGCAAATGCAACTGACTTTGTACTTTCATTTTGTATCTTGAAACTTTCCTCAAGTCATTTATCTGTTCTAAGAGTTTTTTGGAAGATCATTCTAGGCATAAAATCTTATCTTGTAAAGTGAGATAATATAACTTGCTGTTTTCTGATTTGGATGTCTTTTAATTTTTTTCTCTGACTTGATTGCTTTGGCTGAGACTTTCAGTACTGCTTTGAATAGAAGTAGTTAAAGTGGGCGTGGTGTCCTCTTTTTGTCGCAGTTCTTAGGGGGAATACTTTCAAATTTTCACCACTCAGTATAAAGTTGGCTGTGAGTGAGATATTCCCAATATATCTACTTTGTTGAGGGTTTTTAGCAGGAAGGCATACTGAATTTTGTAAAATGCATTTTCTGCATCTGAGATAATCATATGCTTTTGTTTTTGCTTCTGTTTATATGTAGAATCACATTTATTAATTCATGTATGCTGAAATATCCTGGGAATCTCTTAAATAAAATCCACTTGGTTGTGGTGTATTATCCTTTTGGTATGCTTTTGGATGTGATTCATTAGTATTTTGTTGAGGATTTTTGCATCTATGTTCATCAGTGATATTTATCTATAGTTTTCTTTTTTGTTGTGTCCTCATCTCATTTTGGCATATTGGCTTCGCAGAATGAGTTAGAGAGTATTAGTTTCTCCTCAGTTTTTTAGAACAGTTTCAGTAGAATTGGTAACAGCTCTTCTTTGTAGGTCTCAGGGATTCTTGTGCCATGTTTTTATTACTGATTCAATCTCACTATTCCTTACTGGTCTGCTCAGGCTTTCTAATTTCTGTCTGGCTCCAGTTTAGGAAGACTGTGTGTTTGCAGGAATTTATCCGTTTCTTATAAGTTTTCTAGCTTGTAAACAGAATTATTCATAATAAACTCTAATAATCTTTTGTATTTCTGTGATATCAGTTGTAACATCTGTGTTTTCATTTCTGATTTTATTTAGTTGTATGTTTTCTTTACATCTCTTGATTAATCTAGCTAGCAGATTATAAGTTTTGTTTATTTTTTTCAAGGAAACTAATTTTGTTTTATTGATTCTTTGTATTTTTTGTCTCAATTTCCTTTAGTTCTTCTCTGATCTTTGCTATTTATTTTCTTCTGCTAACTTAGGGTTTGGTTTGTACTTGTTTCATCTAGTTCCTTGAGATGTGATGTTTCTATTTTTTGAGATAGGCATTTTATGTTATAAACTTTCCTCTTAGCACTGTTTTTGTCACAGCCCAAAGGCTTTGATATGTTACGTCTCCATTTTCATGCTTCCCAAACATTTTTAAAAATTTCTAACCTATTTTTGATGTAACCTATATGTTACGTCTCCATTTTCATGCTTCCTAAACATTTTAAAAAATTTCTAACCTATTTTTGACTCATGTTTATTTTCCATGATTTTGGTGCTAATTTTTACTTTTATTCCACTGTAGTCTTAGAAGATACTTGATATGATTCCAATCTTTTAAAATTTGTTAAGACTTGTTTCATGGCTTTGTATGTAGCCTATTTTGGAGAACATTTCATGTACTGATGAGAATAATGTATTTTCTTCTATTCTTGAATAAAATGTTCTACAAATATATATGAGTTCCACTAAGCCTAAAGTCCAATTTCAGTCCATTATTTGTTTGTTAATTTTCTCTTAATTAAAATGCACTGCTGTCTAGTGCTGTGAGTGGGGTGTTGAAATTCTCCACTTTTATTGTATTGATGTTTATGTCTTTCTTTAGGTTTAATCTAGTTTTATGAATCTGGGTGCTCTGGTAATGACTGCAATATATATTTAGAATTTTTATAACCTCTTGTTAAGTAGATCCCTTTATCATAATAAAATGACCTTTTTTGTCTTTTCTTACTGCTTTTTTTTTTTTTTTTGAGACAGAGCCTCAAGCTGTCCCCCTGGGTAGAGTGCCGTGGCATTACAGCTCACAGCAACCTCCAACTCCTGGGCTCAAGCGAGTCTCCTGCCTCCGCCTCCCAAGTAGCTGGGACCACAGGCGCCCGCCACAACGCCCGGCTATTTTTTGGTTGCAGCCGTCATTGTTGTTTGGCGGGTCCAGGCTGGGGATTCGAACCCGCCACCTTAGGTGTACGTGGCTGGCGCCTTAGCCGGTTGAGCTATAGGCGCCGAGCCTCTTACTGCTTTTAATTTTAAGTCTGTTTTACCTGATTTCCACATAGCTACTCTGGATTACTTGTGTTTTTTATTTGTGTGGGATAACTTTTATTATCCCTTTACCTTCAGTTGTATTAATAAGTGGCTCTACCAGTAAAGTGAGTTTCTTGTAAGCAGCATAATTTTAGCTCATTTTGATTTAATTATATCAATCCATATCTTTAAGTGGCGATCTAACCCAGTCACATTCAAGATTAATATTGGCACATGAAGTTTTGTCTTGTCGTAATGTTGTTACCTAGTTGTTTTATGGATTCTTGTAATTTTTTCTCTGTGTATTTCTACAATGGTACATGTTGACTTTTCATTTCCATGTTGAGAACTCTTTTGAGCATTTCTTGTAGGATCAATCTAGTGGTGTTGAATTCCTTCAGCTCTTACTCGCATGGGAAATGTTTTATTTCTCCTTCATTAATGAAGCTTATTGTGGCAGCACATGAAATACATGAAATTCATGGTTTTCCTTTTTAAGAACACTAAAATAGAACCCCATTCTCTGCTGGCTTGTAAAGTTTCTACTGAGAAGTCTACTGTTAGTCTGATGGGCTTTCTTTTATAGGTGAATAGAAACTTTCCTCTTGTGATTTTTGGATTTTTTTCCCCATGTTGATTGACTTTCGGCAGTCTGATGACTACATGTTATGGTGAGGTCCTTCTTGATTGTTTTCCTAAAGTTATTTGAGCCTCTTGTATCCAGAAATGTAGATCTTTTGCTAAACTATGGAAATCCTTTCTTTTTAGTTCTTTTTTCTTTATTTTTTTTGACTAAATTAATTCAAAAGATCTATCTTCACATTTTGAGATTTTTTTTCTTCTACTGATTTAGTCTATTGGTGAAAATTTCAACTATGTTCATTCTTCATTTTCAGTTCTGTTTGGGTTTTTTGAAACTATCTTTCTCTTTTATAAATTTCTTGTTCATATTCTGAGTTGATTTTATTTCTTTTTTTTTTTTTTTTGAGACGGAGCCTTAAGCTATCTTCCTGGGTAGAGTGCCATGGCATCACAGCTCATAGCAACCTCCAACTCCTGGGCTCAAGCGAGTCTCATGCCTCAGCCTCCCAAGTAGCTGGGACTACAGGTATCCGCCAAAATGCCTGGCCATTTTTTTTTTGGTTGCAGCCATCATTGTTGTTTGGCGGGCCCGGGCTGGGGATTCTAACCCGCCACCTTAGGTGTATGTGGCTGGTGCCTTAGCCGCTTGAGCCACAGGCGCTGAGCCGATTTTATTTCTTTGCAC
The DNA here is from genome assembly GCF_000181295.1 of Otolemur garnettii. Taxonomy (NCBI): domain Eukaryota; kingdom Metazoa; phylum Chordata; class Mammalia; order Primates; family Galagidae; genus Otolemur; species Otolemur garnettii. The sequence continues at coordinate 2,657,742 of NW_003852595.1, read as the reverse complement.
TGTTTTACAGATGTCTCTTGGATTTCCTTGAGTTTCTTTAAATATTTTGAATTTTTTAGCTGGCATTTCACAAGTTTCATTTGAGTTAGGATCCATTGCTAGAGAGTCATATGCCCTGTTTTTGTGATACTTCTGAAATTGTTATGGTAGCTTCTTCTCATGTAGAAAAACTATCACTACTTATTTTAGAATTTACTTTCATTTCAAAATATTATTTCCTTTGAGGGTGTGACTATAATATACCTCAATGGGGTCATTTGGCTTCATTTCTGGGTGCTTTTCATGGCAAAGACCCTGTATGAATTCCTTGTTTATAATAGCCTTAATGTTGGTGGCTTTCTTAAATGATGGTTGTAGTAATAGGATATTGATCATATAGGCAGTTTCATGGCCTCCTGCAGAGATGAGGTGGCAAAGGTCTTGAGAAGTTTATCTAGTTCCATAGAACTGTGAACTATGTCAGCAGATTTTGTATTTAGTTGTGCAGTTTATTTATTTATTTTTTTTTTTATTGTTGGGGAATCATTGAGGGTACAAAGAGCCAAGTTACACTGCTTGCATTTGTTGGGTAAAGGCCCTCTAATAATAGTGTCCCACTCCCAAGAGATGTGTCACACACTGCAGCCCTCCCTTCCTCCTTCACCTCATTCCCCCTCCCCCACCATGTACTAGCATCAATTGTCCTCATATCAGAATTGAGTACATTGGATTCTTGCTTCTCCATTCTTGTGGTGCTTTACTAAGAAGAATATATTTCAACTGCATACAAATTAATACAAAAGATGTAAAATCACCATCCTTTTTAGTGGTTGAATAGTATTCCATGGTATACATATACCACAGCTTGTTAACCTCCAGGCTAGTAGGTAGTATTTGCATGTAAGAAATGGCTAGGGCAGTAGCAGTAGGGTTTATATTTGATCTTTGTTTACAGAGAGAAGGTCTCTCATGCTTTAAGCAATGGATTGGTCTGTGGAATGCATGGGGACCTAAGATCCTTGTTTGAAGGTGTAGGGAGTGCAGGGAGGCAAAGTTTGGCAGAGATGGACCAGGCAACCCCACCTTTGAGTGCTCCAGTGAGGATTTCAGAGAATTTGTGAATCCCCTGGTGAAAATGCACTGCTGTCTCCTGGCTAAAGGTTGGGGCTGGCCTAGGGCCACAGTCTCAGTAGACAGGAATGAGAATATACCACCTCTTTTTCCCTACCATGCCCCATCCTGGCACTCAAGACATTTAGTTTAGTCAGATATTGCTATTTATTTCTGCTACAATATGGAGAGCCATAGTAGCTACCTGCTCCTCAGCTCTTCAGCAAACCTCTGTGCCATCTGGAAATGACTGTAGTGTGGAGCCTCCTCCCTCTGTCCCAAACACACAGCTCTCTACATCTCCTTGAGAGAAAGATACAGATCCTTATGATTAGAGGGAGAGGCCCCATCTTTCCTGCATTCATGAGCCTGGAGGCCACACTGCCAATGGGAACATTGTAGCCTCTCACAGCCCCAGATAGGCTGCTCTTGTCGTGACCATACCAACTTCCATGGGAGAGGGAAGGGGTGTATCTGCAGCAGTGGGCTGAATGGGAGAAGACCCCTGCCTCCATCTTGGCTTGAGCCCTGAGGTTACTTGACTAATGGGATGGAATTTTCACTGCTCCCTTGAAAACTCAAGCAGTGTTTGTATCTCTGCTGGAAAGAATACAGCCACTCATGACCCACAGAAGAGTATCTCTTGGGCAAAGGAAAGCATGCTGTCTGGTTTGGGGTTTTTTGTTTTTGTTTTTGTTTTTTTTTGTCTAGGGGGCTGCCCCTTTGGAGCATTTCACTTCCCCTTTCTTAGGGGTAGCACTCCTGAAGCTTCCTTGGGTCCAGCAGGCACTGTGCCACCACCAACCTCTAAATGAGAGAAGGGAAAATTCAGCAAGAGTTCCCAGGATGGAGATACAGGACTGAGGCTCTCTGGGCAGAGTGGAGACTCCTGCCTGCTATGCCCCAACAATGGTGTTGCAGTTGCTTAAGTCTAGGGTGCTGCGACAATCAGCATGAGGTGGCAGTCTGGTATAATTATATAATGCCCACCTCAGGCAGTCCTCAAGTTGCTATGTTCAGTGGTCAGGTTTGAGAAGGCAGAGGAGCTCTCTGACAGTTCAGATACCAGAACTGAAATCCTCCTATTTATCCTCTCCACAAAAACTAAGTCCCTCAGGATTCCTAACCATTCACCACCAACAAGCTGGTCCCCTGCTTCCACCTTCTTTTGTGCCCCAGTTTCTCTCTGTGAGTTCTCTGCTGGGCTCCCGTATTCTTTTCCCGAGTAATGATTGTCTATTTGTAATTCTGGTTCTTCTTTCTAAGTGGATCTGGTATCTAGCATCTCTAGTCAGCCACCCTGAATCCCCTATTCCTAATATTTTGCTGTTTTTTAAAAGGTTAAAAAATAGCACAAGTAATATAACAACTTTTTAAGGAAAACATTCACATATATTTATTTTCATAAATTCCCAAGTCAAAAGCACATGTACTAGCCTGAGGCTTTGTTCACAATTGTCAAAATGTACAACTTGGCTACAATTTGCAATTTCACAAATACCAAGTACTCATTTCCTTCTCAAGACCATGTACAAGTTTTTAAAAATATTTTTACAAATGAGGAAACAGAAATTTTAAAAACCAAGGAAGTTTTTCAAGACCATATAGCTTGCATGTACTTAAGCAGAGATTCAGGTCAAATTTGATTCCAATATGGATATGGTTATCATTGTAGAATTAGAATTGGTACAAATGTGCACAGAAACACCTAGAGAAAGCAGGAAAATAAGGGAAACCCCATAGAACAGCTGATGGAAACCCAGTTGTGTCATTTCACTTGTTAAATCCCATCTCCTCACACCCAAACACATGAAGAACAGAAGCCATAGGCATGGCTCATGACAGGGATTTGATGTTACAGGGTCACTGGCATTTTAAAATGATTCTCCTAAGTGAGGACACACATTCTGCTCCCCACTCCAGTTAAGACTTGCCACTAAAATAAAACCTATCTGGAGACTCTCCAGAAAACAGCTTAAGCATTTAGTTGAAGCTAACCCAAAATGCTCATTCTGTATTTTTTTAAAATTAAATGATCAATCAATGTTGAGAAATAATGAATGCTTCAAACTGATTGAAAATTTGCTCATAACTGAGCTGATCCTTTGATACCAAGTTCAAGGGGTTTATCCCAGACTGATAAAGATTAAAACAAATCGGTATTAATGGATATACCGCCTTCTTTATATTCAGACTATAGATTCTAGATCTTCACACTACGCCGAGTCAGCCACACAAAGGTGTCAGTTTTGAAGAGACAAGCTGGATCTGCCGTCTGTTGAGCTAGGCCACTCCTGAGACAGATTCCTCCTTTAATTCCCTTTGCTGTCAGTATATCTCCCAAACTGTTGTGTGAAATTCTTGAGGGAAGTATAAGACTCTGTTACGCCCTGTGCACTTGCTGCCTATAGGAGAGCTGGGCTCTGTTTCAGTTTTTACATATTCTCACTCACTCTTGCTTCCCATGGCTGTCAACAATCAGGGGCCTGGGAGATTTATTTTAGCACATGTTCACTTGATTTTCAGGGGAAAAAAATTGTCCCGGTAACTTCTGAAACTTCTAGTTAAGTAGGAAACAGCTCACCCTTTCATCAGTCCCCATTACATAAATTGTGCCTTTTCCACTGGAGGGACATGATGAGTCACCAGAATTAGACTCAGCTATTCCCAGTTGCAGGCTTATTGCAAATAGGCTAGTGGCTATGTTAAATTGGGAAGATTCCTTTAAAATATTTGCCAAAAGACAGTAAACAGCAACAAGCAAAGCTTGGAAAATGAAAAATAAAAGGAAAACACAAAGACCTTTCTTTCTACTTAAAGTGGAGGGCTTTGTCTTGCTAGGAGGGTGGGCTTCATAACCAGACACTTCTCTGCTCCCGTGTGTTTACGCCACACTCAGGGCAGGGGACCAGGCGCTGGCACTAACCAGCTGTGTTATTAACCCAGTGATTCTTAACCCAGATGTGCTTTCAGATTACTAGGAACTTTTAAAAATACTCAAGTCTTCATTCTGGGCCTTTCTGAGATCCCATCTGAAATTACAATGAGCAAAATAAGTTTTGACATATCAGACTCAGTGGCCCGGGAAGTTCATGTAAATAGGCAGAATTGTCCAAAGCCTCAAAGAAGAATATTTTTTTCTCACATTTTTCTTTACATATGCAACCTTTGGGGGCTTTTAGTTTTTAACATTAAAGAAATGTGAATATGTAACAAATAATTAATCATCACTTTAACCCTGTGTTAAAATTATATGACAAGCATTCATCACTAATGGCAACTTCCACGTGGCTTCAGTAATAGAAACGTGTTCAAAGCAAAGCCTTGCACAAGTTAAATTTAACAAAGTTTAAATGAGCAAAGAACAACTCACCAGCATAGGTTCAGAGAGACTCTGCTCTGCCACGTGCTGAAGATTTATGGAAAGAAAAAGGAAAATGGGGCCCAGAAACAGCTGGGTGGGCGACAGGTCAGTCTGCGGTATCTGAACACAGTCTGAACAGTTGGCTGTCTTTGAACTCAATGATTAGCACAGAGTAGGTTACACATTCAGTTAGATTACAGTTCGTTATGTATGAAGAAGACTTTAGGCCAAACCTAAAATATATAAGAAGGTACCTTTAGGCCAAATTTAACTTCACAAATGCAATAAAGAATAGTGAGAATGACAGTAACCTGTAGAGTACAAGGTTTAAACTTCACTGTCCCCTGCTATACTGTACCACACCGTACTGTGTCATACTCTACCGAAGCTGAACTTCAACTGATCGTCTTTTTTAGGCAAAAATAGAAAATTAGAAATAGAAAATTAGGTAAAAATATCACAATTTTCTAAAAGAAACTAGAAATCTAAGAGCCTGGGTAAAGTGCCTCAATTTTTAGATATTGGCAATTAATTTAAAAATAAAATTAAAATATTATGTGGGTCCATATTAGGCCAGAAAAATATGAAGTTAGGCCTTTTGCCTACTGCAAATAGCCTACTATCTACTTTAAAGTTAGACTTAGTTCAAATTCCAGCTCTGCCTCTTATCAGATGAGCGCCTGGAAATTAGTAAGTCCTTAAGTATAATTATTTTTATTATTTTAATGTCTTTCTATTATAATGGGCAGTTTTTATGTTATTCTTAGCTATAGGATTTTAAAAAATTCTTACCTGAAATCTAAGCAACCAGAAAGTGCAAAGAACCAAATATTTCTTTGCAGTTTACATATTCCACATGTGATTTTTTTTTATGAAAAGATATGAGCAGTAGCAAGGATTTATTCAAACAAGTCTTTTGCTGAGTAGATGTTAGTATCCATAAAGATCTCTCATTCCAACAGCTCGGTCCCTTAACATTCACAATCCTAAGCCATAATATGTCATTCCAGAATTCACTCCTTGGAAGCTTAATCCTCAAGGCAGCACTGTTGGGAATTGGTGCCTAATGGAGGTGTTAGGACTCCACCCTGATAGATTATGTTACTTTATAGGGCTTTGGGGGGTTGAGTTATCTCTCATAAAGAGTTTGTCCTTTTTCATCTGCCATGTGGGGACACAGATGCTGGTACCTTGATCTTGGACTTGCAACCCCCTGCAATGTAAGAAATAAATTTCTTTTTTGGGGGCAGTGCCTCTGGCTCTGGGTGGTGAGTTCAAACCCAGCCCCAGCCAAACTGCAACAAAAAAATAGCTGAGCGTTGTGGCGGGTGCCTATAGTCCCAGCTATTAAGGAGGCTGAGGGAAGAAAATCACCTAAGCCCAAGGGCTAGAGGTTGCTATGAGCTGTGATGCCATAGCACTCTACGGAGGGTGACAAAGTGAGACTCTGTCTTTAAAAAAAAACAAAAACAAAACTCTTTTTCCTAATGTGTTGGTATTCTGTTATAGAAACACAAAATAGTATTCCCAGGCTTAGGTATGCTGTCATGGCAGCACAAAACAGACTAAAGCAGAGTTCTAATAGTTTAAGCAACAACTCTAATTTATCGACATGTTGCTGAATATTTGTTTAGAAAAGAAAATAGTCTTAAATGTCATAGAGAAATAGAAAACTGTCCTATACGTTTTATTTTTAATCTTTAAAAAAAATGTAGAATTTTTCTATAGGAGCTTTTCTGAAGAAAAAGCCACAACACAAAATTTCTTATACATCAGGCTTTTCCTTACTAAAGTCAATGGGCTATGAACCTTTACTTTACTTTCTGGATGAGAGTTTGGAATAATTTATGCAGAAGAATGAAACTGGATCTCTATTTCTCACCATATACAAAAATTACCTGGTGATGAATTAAAGATGGACCTCAAACCATAAAAATCCTAGAAAACCTGGGAGAAACTCTTTTGAACATTGACCTCAGCAAAGAATTTATGACTTATGCAACAAAGAATTTATAATTTATGCAACAAAATCAAAATGGGACTTAATTAAAAGGGGGCTTTAATAAGCTATATCAATTTTTAATTAAATTGGATTTAATTTAACTAAAAGACTCTGTACAGCAAACTACAGAGTGAGAGAAAATATTTGTAAACTAAACATCTGACAAAGGCTTAATACAGGGATCCTCAAACTTTTTAAACAAGGGGCCAGTTCACTCTCCCTCAGACCATTGGAGGGCCGGACTGTGGGCCCCGGGACCAGCTGGCTGCTAAGCAGGACAGGCAGCGGCAGCAAAAACACCCGGCAGGCCAGATAAAGTCTTAGGCAGGGTGCACATGGCTCTCAGGCTGTAGTTTGAGGCTTAATACCTAGAATCTACAAAGAACTCAAACTACACAGCAAGAAGAAACTAATAACCCCATTAAAATGTTGGGTTTTTGTTTTTCAAATGCTATGAGCTGGCATTCTTCAAAAGAAAACATATAAATGGGCACCAAACATATGAAAAAAATGCTCAACTTTACTAATCATCAAAGAAATGCAAATTAAAACCATAATGAGATACTATCTTACTCTGACTAGATTGGCCATTATTAAATAGTCAACAAACAAGAGATATTTTAATGCATACAGTATTTTAATGGAGATACTTATACACTGTTAGTGGGGATATGCATTAGTACAACCTCTATGGACACCAGTAAGGAGATTTCTCAAAGAACTCAAAGTATTTCTACCATTTGATCCTGCCATCCCTGTGCTGGGAATCTATCCAAAGGAATAAAAATTGTTAGACCAATAAATAACTGCACTCATGTTTGTCACAGCACTGCTCACAATCATGGAAGAGGTGGAATCAACCTAACGGCCCATCAATGGATGAACAGGTAAAGAAAATGCGGTGTATATATACCATAGAGGACAACTTAGCGATGAGAAAGAATGAAATAATGTATTTTACAGCATTTTGGAAAACATTATCTGAAGTGAAATAACTCAAGAAGAGAAAAATATATGCTGTGTGTCCTCACTTAACACAATAACATACAGAGTAGCATAGTGGACACTGGAGACTTAGACTGGGGGAGAGGGGAAGGCAATGAGGGTGAAAAATTCCCTATGGGATACAACGTATGCTGTTCAGGTGATGGGGACTCTAAAACCCCAGACTTTACCACTATATAATATATACATGTAAGAGAATTCAACTTGTATCCCTTAAATCTATTATTAAAATTTTAAAAAGGAAAAAAAAACCCTAAAATCTACTGCATCAAAATGTAAAAAAGAAAAAAGAATCTTAACATTAATATGGAACCACAAAATATCTTGACTAGTCAAAGTAATATGGAGAAAGAAGATGGACAGAGGACTCACAGATTTTACAAAATATTAAAAAATATTCTCTTATGTGTTAGCCACCTCTTTGCAAAATTTTGTAATGAGTATTTTGCAATTAAAGGTATGTTTAGCTATAATTTCCCATTTTCCCTATGTGTGGCAACTTTAGGGAGTGACTTTTGGGACACCTTTTATATTACAAACACAGAAAGAAACAGTATAGGACTGGCATGATGACAGACATAGAGACCAATGGAACAGAAAAAAGAAAGCCCATAAATAGGCCCCTGCATATTTGGTCAAATGATCTTTGACAAGGGTGCCAAGAATGCATAATGGGGAATGAATAGTCTCTTCAATGAATGGCATTGAAAAACCAAATATTCACGTACAAAAAAATATATAAATAAAGTGGACTCTTCTTGTACATCATACCCCCAAAATCAACTCAAAATGGATTAAAGATTTAAACATAGCCTACAAACTATAAAACTCCTAGAAAAAGCTGGGCGTGGTGGTTCATGCCTGTTATCCTAGCACCCTGGGAGGCCTAGCCAGGTGGATTGCCTGAGCTCTTGTGTCCGAGACCAGCCTGAGCAAGAGTGAGACCCCATCTCCAAAAGTAGCTGGGTGTTGTGTCAGGTGCCTTAGTCCCAGGTATTTGGAGACTGAGGCAAGAGAATTGCTTGAGCCCAGGAGTTTGAAGTTGCTGTGAGCTATGATGCCATAGCACTCTACTGAGGGCAACAAAGTGAGACTCTGTCTGAAATAAACAAAAAAACTCCTGGAAAATGTAGGAGAAAAGCTTCATGACTTTGGTCTTAGCAACAATTTCTTGAATGTGACTATAGGCAAAAGGCCTATATGCTTCTGGCCAAAAAAGCTGTTTGGGAGAGAGCAGTGAAAAGACTTTGTGCAGGCATACTTGTGAGAAATGGAGGCAGAATCCCATATGGCCAGGTTGGTTGCGGGCCTAAAAACTCCCTGACCTAAGGTTGACCTGGTCAGTTGCAGGCATAAAAACCCCTCTGACTTAAGGCCCACATGGGAGTGGAGGTTTATACACAAATTTTTGTATGCCCAAGATGTTTCTTTATGCCTTGTTTAAAGATTCAAAGTTACAGCCTCCAAACAGCAAGGTCAGCAAGGACAGGTATTCAAACTACCTTGTTCCTCTATAGTCTCAGGCTTCATCACTTAAGAACAAAAGAAGTAATGGCTAACAACATGTTCTCCATTAAGTTATGTTAAACTGGGTTATGTTGAAAGGGTTATGCTTAAAGCGGTATGTTGGGTGGATTATCAGATTACTAGGGAGGAGCTACTTACAGGGAGGGTGGTCACAAGATGTTTAAATGGATTAATGAAGTCATTGATGTCCAATGTGCATGTGCAGAATGAAGTCATTGATGTCCAATGTGCATGTGCAGAATGAAGTCATTGATGTCCAGTGCGCATGTGCAGAATGAAGTCATTGATGTCCA
>NW_003852595.1:2647542-2648421 GCF_000181295.1 Otolemur garnettii | reverse complement strand
TGTGCAGAATGAAGTCATTGATGTCCAGTGCGCATGTGCAGAATGAAGTCATTGATGTCCAGTGCACATGTGCAGAATGAAGTCATTGATGTCCAGTGCACATGTGCAGAGGGATGGTAATGAATGTTAATGAGGTCACTGCTGTATAGTGCGCATGCACAAGATTCCCTATATAAACCAACTACAAATAAAGAAAGCTCACCATTTTGCCTGAGTGAGCAGATGGTCACCTTTATTTAAAACACAATTTCAATAAATGTGCTTATTCTTCGTGACAACTGCTTTTCCGTGAGACCCTTAGGGCAACACCCTTATGGCAACACGTGACACTACAAGTACAGGGATCAAAAGCAAAATCAGAAGAGTGGGATTAGAACAATCTGAAAGCTCTTGCACAGCAAAGGAAACAATCAGCAAAGTGAAAAGGCGACCTGTGAACTGGAAGAGAGTGTTTACAAGACATATAATAAGCAGTTAATGTCCAAAATATATAAAGAAGTCCTATAATCCAACAAAACCAAAAGAACTCAAACCAACCCGATTTGTGCAAAGAAACCGAATAGAAATTTTTCAGGTGAAGATGAATTTAAAGGGCCAATAGGCAAATGAAAAGATGCCCACCATTGCTAATCATCAGGGAAACACAAATGAAAACCAAGAGATATTACTCCTGTAATCACAAAGATGAAAGCTTAATACGTGATGGTGAAGATGTGGAGAAAGTTAAATTCTTGTACACTGTTAGTGGGAATGTAAAATGCTGGAGCTACTATGGAAAACACTATGGAGGCTCCTCGAAAACTTAAAAATAGGCTCGGCGCCTGCGGCTCAAGCGGCTAAGGCACCAGCCACATACACCTAAGGTGGCGGGTTCGAATC
>NW_003852595.1:2645655-2647245 GCF_000181295.1 Otolemur garnettii | reverse complement strand
GATCTCATATCTGGGTGTAAACTCAAAATGAATCAGGGTTTCAAAGAGATATTTGTGCTCCCACCTTCATTACGACATTATTCTCAACCACAATATAGAAAACCTCATAACTGTCCATTGATAGATGAACAGACAAAGAAAACATGGTGCACAGGTTCAATGGGATATTATTCAGCCTTAAGAAAAGAAAATCAGGCCATATTGCAAACATGGATGAAACTGGGGACATTAAGCCAAGTGAAATGGGGACAGAAGAAAAATACTACACGACCCCCTTATACAAGATAACTCAGAAGCAGAAGGGAGAATGATGGTTATCAGGAAGAAGGGAAATGGAGAGATTTTCCAACAGATACAAACTTTCAGTTATGCAAGTTGGATAAATTCTAGAAATCTAGAAACATAATACCTATAATCAATACTGTATTGTGTATTTTTTTGAAAGGGAACATTTATTTTGATGCTAACAAGCTTATAAATATTTTTGTAGTTATTAAGTACTATTTCAAACATAAATATTTACAATTAAAATCCAAAATTTTGCGGCATACATTTTCAAAGTTATTAAAAAGGTAGTTAATACCAAATAGGTAATTAATCTTCTTCTCTTCCCCACTTATTTATGCCCAGAAGTAGGACAGCAACAACTTAGAAAATCTTGTAGGTGAATATGAGTATGAATACGTCTTTCAGACAAAGAAGCAAAAGTGAGGCTAAAAGTTTCTGGGCTAGTTCTTAGCTGGGATTCTTTACGTGTTCCAGGTATGGAGTTTGTGTCCTCCTGGTAGTGTTTGTGTATTTTAAGTATAGTTTATGTAGTTCAAGTGTAGAAAAAAAAAAAAAAGTGTAGAGTATTTAGCCAATGAATGTCTGAATATCCTACTGCAGTAAAAAAATAAGATCCTTGTAATTGAGAAGCTGAAAGCCTTAGATTTCAGTCTTACACCAAACTCTTTGTAGTGACCTAGTGGCTTGGGGTGCAGTGCAATGCTACCATGCTTAATGATTCAGGCACTTACTGTCAAGGATTTGGGATACATTCCAAGGGTAGAGAAGGATTTCTCCAGGAACATGACTGAAGGGGGAGCCATGATGAACATTTCCTGCCTGAAATATCTTCTTGACTGATCCTGCCACTGAAGTTCGTTTTGTGGACTCTGATGAGAGCTGTTGTTAGAAAAATGTGATTTAGTGGCAGCATGCTTCTAAAAATGTATTGTAATAATAATAGCATTTGGCAGCAAAACTCAAAGTGCAGTAAAATTTAAATTATACTGGCTAAAGTTTAGAGGGCATCATGGGTTATGACATTCTCCTCTGAGAGAAGGCTAGAATTTTGGTGGTGCCAGAAATTAAGACCCGCTGATGGGTTAGATCATGAGAACAGCTTGGTCCCCAGCAGGAAGGGGAACCCTCTGATGGCCAAAAGAGCCTTTGATGTTTTACCCCCTCCAAGCTCTTCCTCACTTCTACTTCTCATCTTTTTTATTATTGTTATTATTTTTTTTATTAAATGATAGCTGTATACATTAATGCAAACATGGGGTACAGTGTAGTGTTTTCATATACAATTTGAAATACTTTCATCAA
>NW_003852595.1:2630275-2644232 GCF_000181295.1 Otolemur garnettii | reverse complement strand
TGCTTTACTTACTGTGTTTTTGGCTGTGCAGAGGCTTTTTAATTTGATAAGGTCCCAGTAGTGTATTTTTGATGTTGCTTCAATTGCCCAGGGGATCTTCCTCATAAAATATTTGCCCTGGCCGATTTCATCAAGTGTTTTCCCTACACTTTCTTCTAGTATTTTTATAGTTTCATGTCTTAAATTTAAATCTTTAATCCAGTGAGAGTCTATCTTAGTTAGTGGTGAAAGGTGTGGATCCAGTTTCATTCTTCTGCAGGTCACCAGCCAGTTCGTCCTGTATTGTGTATTTGTTAAGAGGTTAGATCTCAAACTGTGTTCTTACAACAAAAAAGGAAAGTGCAAGAAGAAACTTTTAGAAGTGATAGTTTATTATCTCAGTTATGATGATAGTTTGATGGGTGTGTACATATGTTCAAACCCATCATATTACATTTGTTAACTATACATAAGTTTTTTGTATAATAATTACACCTGGATAAAGCTGTTAAAAAATTAAGTTCAGATGTATACACACACACAGGCAAAGCAACAGCAAGAACAAGTGCATGCTGTATTTCTTTAGCTAAATCTTCATACTCTACATTCACTGCTTTAAAAACAGTAAAACTCTTCAGTACCAGTGACCCTCTCATCTTTAATGACATGCAAGTCAGAAGATTCTGGGGTTCAGTTTTCCTTACAGAACAGTTAATTTCCTGAGACACAGAGTATTAAATGAACAAAGAAGCTCACAAACAGAATCTCCTCACAGATAAATTTGGACAAGAAGAGCTAAAATTTCCTGCATCTTATGCTAGCCAAATGAAGCATACTAATATCTCAAAGTCTATTTTAAACTCTGTGCGTGACAAGACACCATTATATGAATTATTTACTTTAATGGGCTTCATTTCTAAACAATGAGAAAAGAGGAGACAACTAGAAACTCCAATATTGCTGTTGTACTTGATTATAAAAGAGTAACATTCAAACCATGGCCTCCTGAAGAGACTTCTGATTAGTTTCCTTGCTTATCTATCAGAGCCATTTATTACACTTTAGCCTTGCTTGGCCAGGAAGGCCATTCCAGTGGTCATACATCCAAACTTTCAGGAGAGTCAGTGATCCATCAGCTTCCTACTGAGTTTAATCACATTCACTTTAGGAAACTATTTGCCTTGGGACTGTTCATTCTGTCGTGGGGCTATGATGTATCATGAGGAAAGTGTCCATTTATATACTGCCAGAAAATCCTCTGGGAGGAAAATGAGATAAATATCATTTTACTTTCAGACCTAAATCAACATTTTCATCATTTGAACATGTCAAGTCTCTGTAATATACCAGAAAAATCAACCAAAAAGGACTAAAAGAAAATAGCAAAGCCCCATATATCAAACAGGCAGAAATTTATTTTTAAGTGCATTTAAGGCATTTAAAAGAGAAAACAGTTAAGTCTATTCACTTGATCCTCACAATAAGCTTGCAAAGTGAGCATGATCACCCTCATATTACAAAAAGAGAAACTGTCCACAGGAGACCCAGATATCATGCCAGAGCTATCCTGTTGGGAAGAAATCTGCACTTTCTCCCCGTTAACCCCAATAGCTTATCATGCGATATGAAGATAGTGCAGAGAAGTTATGGAACATATAAAAGTAATGTATCGATCACCATAGGAATAAAATGGATAAAAGCAAGATTTCCTCATATACTTTTCCCTCTCCCAGAGTGAGGAACTCATAAAGTTGTGATTCTCTGGGAAATTCTATTAAATAGGCTTATGGGGAGGTCCCTCAGTAAATTTTATACTCAGGGCTGGTAACATTTTTTTCCCTACAGAAGACACTTGGTCTACTGCAGACCTGGCCTTTTAGTAGGCAAAGAGTCCTTACAAGGCATTTTATTTTTCTAATACTATGTGGCATCCAACTTAGAAGTAAAAAAGAATGACAATTTAATTATCTCGCATGATCCTTTGGGTTGACCAAACTCAGCTGGATGGTTCTTCTGCTGCATAGGATCTCAGTGATGGGCCTTAGCCATCTGAGGGTTTATTTAGTTGGAATGTCTAAGTAGGCTTATTAATATAGAGGGCAGGATATGCTGGCTCTCAGACAAGGGTCTGTCAACTGGTAACATGGCCTTTCCTTGTGGGTTGGGTTTCCAGTAGAATGGCAGCTGGCTTCTAAAAGGGATTATGTTCATAGAAAGTATTTCAAATGGAAATTTCCAACCCTTTGATACCTCAGTTTATAAGTCTCAGTGAGCTGCTTCTAAATTTGACTAGCTCAAATTTAGAAGAAAGAAAAATAAGCTCTACCTCTTGATAAGAGCATGAGTATACAGAGAGAAGAGGAGCTATTGAAAGCCGTCTTTGGAGTCAAGCTCCCATAAAAAGTCACACTTTTGGCAGGCAGAGAAGCTATGAATCCAAGCTATGACAATCCAAGAATGCTTCCCCAAATCTTCCCATAGGAAGACACTTGGTAAATATCATATGTATTGAGTATAAAAGTATCCTGTTAATATACAGCCAAAAATTATCAGAATCAGATAAAGATCTGGGAGGGAATTTGAAGGAGCTGAAGTGTAGAGCCTAATGTGACTGAAATCGTATATGAAAATTGAACAGCCTCCATGAGCTAATACTCAGTTTATGTTTATAAAATAAAAACAAACCAGACTTTAGTTTGTAATAGTGATATTTTCCCAAGTGGATGTTTTAAACATAGAAAAAGCAGCGTATCTGAATTTTATTATAAAGACAAGCTGTGGAAAACCAGGCAGACTGTATTTTAAAGTTATATTGTAAGGTTGATTCTTGTAAGTCCCAATTAATCAATATGGATCAAAGCTTTAATAGCAACCAAATACCATGTTTGTGACAGATGGAAGACCAGATGACTGAATATGCATTATGTTGGATTCTTGCCAAGCAACCTTTCAAAGACACAGCTTGTCAAGTGATTGGAAATGCCTTGTGGATTTATAAAATACCTTATATTTACAATAAAGCAAAACTGAGAATTATGTATAAATGTCAAAAGAGCATCTTCTGTGGGGAAAAATTTCAGACCATAACAACATAATATACATCTTCATAGCAATTTTCAGTGGTTATTTAGAAGTCACGACCTGAGGCTGCAGTGAGCAGGCCTTTAGTATTCTGATAAGATGAGACAGAGCTGGAATACCAAGCAGGTGTGAGGCAAGCTAGCTCTTGGAAACAGACACAGATGAGGGCACAGGGGTCAGGAAGGGGCAAGAAAGACAAGGGGATGAATAAATCTTCTCATTGTAGATACTCTCAAGCAGGTCCAATCTCAGATCTGCTTTAAGAACCAGACACTGTATACAGAAAGCATAAGAAATTTCTTTCATTACTGTTCTTAAATGTATGTTGTGTGTGTGTGTGTTTTAATACAGCATTTTGGAACGTTTGAAATTGTGGGAGGGCAAGTTTCCTAAAATCTCACCCTAAAACAGATTTTGTCATTCCACTTATTATTCAAACCTTAGTTTGTTGATTTATTCTTTTACTTATTACAATTAGTTTTTGTAAACAACTGTAAGAAAGTCTAAGTAAATAGATATTATGGTTAGAAAGATTACTGTTTTGTTAAAGATCAGGTAGGATTAGAGGATGAACAATGGTATTGGGTTGGGGGAGCACCTGACTCGTTTTAAGGGCTTCAATGCAATGCAGTTGACCACAATTTTATTCAGACCATACATATTGGGAAGAGGAGTTGCAGGATCAGTTACTTTGTCCACAGGGAATCCCTACACATAACAGCCCCAACAAGAACTTGCCTGGTGAAATCCATCTGTTTCCTCTCCACCCTCAGGTCACCAGGATGACAATGCCCTTATAGTCCTTTCTCCACCCCAATCCTATCCACGCATTCTCTCCTCCCCAAAGGTGCCATTCAAGCTGAGAGTACTCTGTCCCCAGGCTGAGACACACGGTGGTTTGGCTACAGTTGTCCTGTGTGACTGGGAGGTTGTAGAGGACAGACTTTATTTTAATATTTCAGGTTTGCTAGGAGTACTGCGTCTTTCTCCAACACAATCCACATGATCTTAAACTCAATATGAGGCTCAAGACCAGTGAGGGCTCAACCTCAACTTCAGCAATCCCAGCAATTCACTAGCCCTCAGCTCACAGCTCTGTGCAAACTCCCAGTGTATTGGTGGGGCTAAAGCCACTGTTTAATCAGCTCTCTCTTTGCAGAATTTTAGGCCCCACTTCATTTATAAATGCAATGATCAATACTTTGGGATCTGTGAAGAAGGAAAGGCCTTTGGGCTGCTTTCACATACACATTAAGGACAGGAGTCCTATTCAGGGCCATCTCACTGCTGGACTTTAGCAGTTAGAATGACTGTCAGACTACATGTACTTTGAGTGTGATAATTATGGGTAGGAGAGCAAGGAAGACTCCAGGCTTAACATGAAACAAACTTAAAACAAAACAAAACAACTTTAGTGTTAAAAGTGCCTTTATTTCTACTCAACCCGCTGGCAAACTGCAGCACAAGGCCTTCTGCCCCAGGTGCTGTGTGGTTAGAAATTAGGGAAAACTGGCATCAAATTCCAGCATCTGAGTCCTCCATGAAGAATCCACTGGGGTAGAATTCCCCTGATCCCAATGGAGAAAATAAACCAGAGAAAGATGCAGACAGGAAGAATAATGGGGAGAGGAAAGAAAATAGAGGCGATTCCTAGTGCAGCTCAAGTTTGAACGTTCATCCTTACACAGGGCTGCATTTGGTTCTGATTTGAACGGAAGATGCGATGAACTGGAGACTCAAGAACTCATACTGAAGTTGGTGGCTCCCACTGACTGGACCTCTCCAAAATCTGACTGACCAGACAACTGCTCCTAAGGAATGTAACATAGGAGGGCTGGACTTGAAGCCAACAAGCTGAAGTTCTAGGCATTGTGTTCCTACAGAAGAAAATCTCAGTTTCTGAGCCCTAGAATGACTCCATTCTTAGAAACCCTCTCCAGAAGGGAGATAAGAGCATGATTCCATTTGGCAGCTAGGAAGGGCATGAAAGAGGGTGAGGTCACAAGGCTTCCCTAAAGTGAGTCTGGTAGCCCAGAGTGAGCTTCAGAGCTGCCAGACTCCTCATCACAGCCTGCCTCCTCAGAGAGCTTTCTCAACTGTGCCATCTAAAGTAACTCCCTCCCTAGACGCTCTATCAAAATCATTTTCTTTATAGTATCTGTTTGATATATTCTTGTTTATCCAATATATTCTTATTTATTCATTTATTTATTTATTTTCACTAAACATAAATACCAAGGAAATAGTGCCCTGGTCTGTTTTTCCCCACTGTTTTCTCTCAATCCCTAGAAGAGAGCATAGAACAAAGTCAACATTCGGTTACCACTGTGTATGTGTGTGTGTATATTGACTTATATTTGCAATTGTCCTGCACATATAATTTTTTACATTTTTCCTACTAAATATTGTGTTTATTTACCTTTATAATGATAAATTAAAGTGGCAGTCTAATATTTCCTTTAGCTGAGTGCCATAAATATCATACTATTTCTGGATATCAAGTTTATATCCAATCTATTTATTATGGCAAAATTTATAACAAATATTACCAACATTTTCACATCTTTTTTCATGTGATTTTGAACAACAGTATCTCTGTAGAGTAAGTGGATACACCTTCTTTTGAACTACTGTGTCTCTGGAGAATAAGTGGGATGACTAAATCAATAGATTCAAACATTTTAATGATTCTTGATTCATAGCAGCCAATTCCTTTCAGAATGAGTTGTACCAATTTGACTGAAGATGTTAGTCAAAGCTCTTTCCTCCACAATACTTAGAACTTGGTTTTCTTTCTTCACCTTCCATGTTCTCTCAATTATCTCCAACAAGGAGAGTCACAAAATATCTATTTTCATTCTTTTATGTGTTAGGTAACAACAGAGACTCATCAGTTGTCGAGAAAGTCACACCCAAGATAGGAACGTCATTTCCTTAACTACCATCAGGCCCACATGTTGAGTTCAAGAAGATTTGGAGCTTTTAAGAAATCATAGGAAAGGATCACATGGGCTTTATTTCTGAGTGCACAAAACAGCTTTCAGAAGATAGAAGGAGATGGTAGGGTGCAGTTACAAAGACAACTTCCCACCATGAGATGCCCCATATAGCTACATGACTTGGAGAAAAATTCCAGGTCTTGCAAGAGCTTTTAAAGAGATTCATATATCCAAAATAGATGTCTTCACTTTTTTTATCCTATTGTCCATGACTTTTCCTCAATCCTGAATGATGTTATGCGAGGAACCTTCTCAGGTAGTCCAGTTAAGTGTTAACCAAACAAGGTGTGAGATTTTCTACTTATCAAGGGTTTGGAGCTTGAAGTCATCCTGCGAATTTACAATACCTTCCCCCAAGGACCACAAAGAGCTTTTTATATATTGATTTGTTTATCCTTGGTGCAGTAGGAGGTAGAAAAACATAATTATCCCCATTTTTCATGTTTGTTGAAAGTGAACTTAGCTGAAAACACTAGCTAGGTAGTATTTACATCCTTTTATTCTTGAGTCCAAGATGTATTTTATTCCCTTTATTAATTTTATTTCCTTTATTAATTTTATTTTAAAAAATCACATAGCTAATTTTTCAGAATAACAGATACAATTTTGCTTATATTCCACATATTTATGCTCTTGATGTCTTTTCATTGATTTCCCTTTTTCCTATAATGTAGATTTCATTTTCTAATTTATGGTTGATTAGAGGTGTATCAATGTGAAAATAGTTCTCCAGTCTGCTGAAAGCTGAAGTCTGAATATCTCCTCATTTTTTCATCTTACTGTGAACCATTTATCAGTTTTCTTATAGGCCTTATAACTAGATAGGATTCAGTACCATGCCATTTAAAGATTTAGAAAACTTAAAAAGTCTTGTTTTCTATACTTAGTTCCTCCTAACATTACAAGCTATCAAATGGAAATATCATCTTTAACTTGTGATTCCTCTTGCTTGCTTATTTTTTCAATGCATAGGTTTCAGATATTTATAATGATAAAGAATACCAATGCTCTAAAATACTGAGGGAAATATTAAAGTGTTGGCTGATCACTGCTTAGGCTTCTCCAGCTACTTACGTTGCACATCAATAACCATTTCTAATGAGATTTATTTCAGGCATGTCACAGCACAATAAAAAAATTTCCATTATTATGCAGTAGCTATGATTATCTAGCTAGAATTTATTTTGACAGAACAGAGTCAGCTAATTGAAAAGAAATGCTTTAGTTCTTAATAGTTTTTATTGATTTTTAAAATCCTAACTTCTTTTCTTTCTTACCCCCTCCTATCCATGCTTCCCTCAGACCTTTTTTTGAACGACATACATTTATTATGTGAATAATGTTCTAGACATAAGTTGTGTAGGAAAGAACTTATTTCCACATGTAAAAAAGCATTTAGTCTGCAGAGAGGCTAAATTAGCTCTCAGCTCTCTGGAAGCAGCTCACTATTCCTGAGCTGTACACTCAAGCCAGGGAAAAACCGCACGCAGCCTCATGGAACAGCTCACTGAGCAGGGACAGACGCAAGAACGATGAGGCTGGGAAGGGCTGGGAGTGGTGGGACTTCACATTTTCTTCCTGATTCCTCTTCTGCTGACAGTGCTCTGGCAGATCCCCAGCGTGGCATCAGGTTTCCAGAAGAAAAAGAAGAGTGAGAAAACTTTAAATCTGTCCCCTCCTTGGCTTTATGTAAACTGGATGATAGTATGAATCATGGTGGATGAGCAGTGTTTATAAGGCTATTGAGCTAGAATATTCCTTTCTATTCGGGCAGTCACAAAATAAATTCTGTAAAAGAATGAGCTCAAAGGTAGAGGTAGTGAAAGGAAAGTATTTCTTGCCAGCGTGTGACTATTCTTTACCACCTTTCACCCCTAGTTATTGGCATTTCATATCCGCTTTACAAATATAGCTGGGAAATAATTCTAGTCCTGGAGTGAGTTTGATCCAGCTGTTTTATAGCTGGACATCATTTGCGTCTTCAGAGCTTTCCTCAACATTTCATTCACACGATTATTTGACGACTCACCACCTCTCTGTGCACTACGATCTTTGGGTAGCAACACCATGTTTTATCTTACCAGCATCCGAACATTGTAGGCCAACAACAAATATTTATTAATGGATGACTAGAGTATGGAATAAATGAATAAATATATTATGGAAAGGTCAGCCCAAGTCTTAAAGATTTCCCCAGAACACATGGAGTACTCTGCAGCTGTTCTGTTACATAAATGGAGATGAAGATAACTACCAAAAAATCTGTCATCTTCCCGCTCACTTTGTAATGTGTTTGGCAAATATATTAGCTTTCATCAAATGTCTTATACTTAATCAAAACAAATATTTGTTCTCTAGAGCTTTTTTATCAGTATGTGTTTGTTTTAACACAAAGTGCATCTAAAAAACCTTTTCATACACAATTTTCCAATTGTGTAACAGTTTATTCAAATGCTTCAGCATGAGAGCACCTGGATGAATGTTTAGATAAGGGTTCTTGATGGGGTTTTTTTTCCTTTCTTTTTTATGATATCATAGAACTCATGCTTTGTTAACTGTAAACAGCGTCCAAGCTATATTGATCCTGGATTCGTATGTTTACTTAGTCTGAAAAATGAAAAATGTGTTTCCACGCCACTGATTGCAATATAAATTAAGCACCAGCTGGGCTTGTGAGTCAGTGGTTAAAGATTACTGCAGCCGTATATCATGGCATAATTCCAATGGTGAGATCAATCGTGTAAAATAAATACTAAGCACAAACTGAAGTTTTTTTCAGAGGGCTTTCAGAAATAAGGAAGAAAAGTCTTGAACGAAAATAGAATGGAAGTTAGGCCATCTTTAGCTGACCATCAGTGGTGTCTTGCTTTCTGGTTTGTGAAGGGCTGTTTATTTCTAAGAGTGGTGAAGACACATGGGGTGCTTAATAGTGCCACTGCTGTGACTAACTCACAGCAGTCTGGGAGGAACTGAAAGGGACACGTGAAGACAAAATGGCTGATTAGAATCTTAGCTGTGTTGCTTCTTGCTTGTTTTATGACTTTGACTGCAACTCAACACCTTTGAGTCTTATTTAGCCCATTCATCTGTCAGCACCCAGGCTCTAGGCTCTGCCACTGGCTGGGTGACCCTGGGCAAATTATCCTCTATGGCTAAATTAACCCTCTATGACTGTTTCCGTACTCACAAAATGGGGACACTTAGGCCATTGTGAAGATTAAATGAAATGATATTTGTGTAGCCTTGAAACAGAGTCTGGCCTGCGATCAACATTGTACAAATAGCCACTACTCTCATTTCTGTTACGTCTTCTTTCATGAACTGTTGTGCCTTACGGTTGTGCATGGGTTTAAAGTACACCAAAACTTGATGACTGGGTTATGCAGAGAAGATTTGGGACCCCAGATGGTCCGAATTCTTCCTCACCCCTGTTCCATCTACCCTAAGCCTTCATGCAATGTCCTTAGAACCTTGGACCACTGCATGTGTTTGCTAGGGCTGGCATAAAGAAATAGCACAGACTGGGTGACTTACATGGCAGAAATTTGTTTCCTCTGAGTTCCAGAAGCTAGAAGCCCAAGATCAAGGTGTCAGCGGGGTTGATTTCTTTCCAGGCCTCTCTCCTTGGCTTGTAGATGGAGGTCTTCTCCTGGTGTCTTAATGTGACTCCTTTATCATGTCAGTGTCCAAAGTTCCTCTTCTTAGAAGAATACCAATAATATTAGATTAGGCCCAGCCCTGGGAACCACATTCTTTAAAGACCTTAGCTCTAAATGTGGTTACTGAGTACTCAAGATTTGTACTTCAACATATATATGGTAGGGGAGAGGGGCGGGCCAATGAGGCCACAGCAAGCTAAACTTAGCTCAGCTCTGTGTCTGATCAGCTTCCAGAAACCCCTGAGGAATGCTGAGTTCTTTTCCCGCTATTTGTCTAGTGTCAGGGGACAGTAAGCTCAACCACTAAGGGGAACATCCTTCAAAGATCTACTGCTCCCTATAAGCATATTTCAATCTCATGGAGCTGAGCATGGAAAAATTAAATAGAGAAACTAAGTTCACTTTGCCACAACCAATAGGACGAGCATTTCTGCCCCAAACACCTATTCTAGTCCTCCTTCAAGATTGGCTTTTCCCAAACAAGTTTCCAGAGCCCAAGAACCAGGTCAGGTCCGAATCCTGCCTGGGATTCCACATTTCCCCAGCTTCTCTGGGAGCAAGCTCACCGGTGCCCGGAAAGTGGCAAATTCAACTAATCACACTTGAGTCGTCCTTTAGTCCTGGGCGCGGCCTCTGTGGGATCCGGCCGAGTCCCACGGGAGTTGCCCCCCACGGCACCGCAGCTCCCCCTTCCTCAGAGGGAGCCTTGGCCTCAGCCCTGCCTTCCACTCACTGCCACGTCCTCTCTGCCGTCTCTTTGGCCGTTCATGGTCCCGACCTCTGAGCTGCCAGGCGGCTGCCCCTGCCCCATCAGGGAAGTGCGGACACCTCAGCTGTACTTCTCACTGCGTGACCCTCGGGAAACTCGCCCCAGTGGAACTTTATTCCATCTTCCAAGCACCCCATATCCTCTTGATATGGAAGGCCTGAGCACCCCTCCAGACGCAGCCTGGCCATCTCTGCGGAAACCTGTTAGCAGAAGCCAGCTCGATGTTAGGCAGTGCTCACATCCCACAGACGTGATTCATCTAAATCTCCTAACTGGGGAGCAGTGGAATAAGATGAGGGAAGACAAACAAACAGACAGACTGCAGGTTGCCGCGACTCGTTGAGTTCTGGTTCTTCCACGGCTTTCATTTTTGAACGTCACCGTGAAGAGCTTACTGTGTGCTCTGCCGCTGTGACCTTGAGTAACTTAAATTTTCTGCAGTTTACTTTTTATCCACAAAATGAGAATATGACTACTACCTTGTAGAGTTGTTATAAAAGTTACATGGTATAAGGGAAGCAAAGTCTTGAAAGATTCCCAGTAAATGCTAACTGTTACTACTTTCAGGTTAATGGAGAGTATCAGCAAATAGACCCCCAGTACTCTGTAATAAACACGACGTTGTATCAACAACTGGTCTTCATCCCATTTTAGGAAGGTCTTCTTCTCCCAGGTTCCCTCAAATATTTCTCATTCATTTGTTCAATATACAGAGTTTGTGTGTTCACTTTGTTGCAGGCACAGAACCAGGCCCAAAGCATAGAGCAGTGAACAAAAAAAAGCACAGTCCTTGAAAACAGGCATCTTATAAGGCTATGGGAAAGATGGACATTGAAGAAACAATTACAGACATGGTAGAGTCTCTGTAGAGGTCTGAGAGGTACTTTGAGAGCCTTTATTGTAAAGCCTGAGTGTGAATAACACGGGAATCTCTGTCAAGCGGCGCCTTCATCTGCCTAATAAAACTCACTTAAAAAAATACTATCTCCAGATTACACACTAATACCAGTATGAGTTGAATTCTAGCTAAGTGATCATCCTTGCAGTAGATTCAGCTTCCCGTCCATTCCCACGACTTGTGTACATTCTGTCCAAAGTGACACTGATAGGAAAGGAATGTCCTGTCACTTACGGGAATATATGTGTTGTTGTTTCATGAGATCTGGCATCTCCAGAAGAACTGAGAAAGACCTGACATGGCCTTTTGTTATGAAAACATTCTTTCTGGGACCATTCCTGGCACTGTGATTCCAGTTCTGCAAAAGTGAATGCATACTTTAACCCAGCTAGCACGGAAGTAGCAGATTGGGAAACTGGCTGTGGTTTTCAAAATGAGCAAGGAAAACAAATGAAGATGAATCCAGATTTCTTCCAGTTCTTCCCAGGGCCCTTAGATCCACAGTACAGGTTGGATTTCTTTAAGTTCTTCACCCCTCCGCCTCCTTCCTCCCTTCTTTTTTGTTCTTCCTTTTCCTTCTTCTTCTTCTTCTTCTTCTTCTTCATCTTCCTCCTCTTCGTCTTCTATTGACATTATTCTTCATCTTTTTCTCCCTTTTTGCAGTTGCTCTAGTACTGCTGGGAAGCCCTGAGAAACAAAAAGTCCTTATGCTCAGTAATGGGGCTGCTGAGACGGAGGCAAAGCGTCCACATGCCCTGATATCACACCTTCAGGGAAATTCATTGCAAATCTTCACTGACTAGAATGGAGCAATGGGAATGTGAACTCCGAGGGCAGGATCCTCCTGTCAGATTTCTCTAAAGATAAATCAGGGAGCAGCAGGGAGTGAGTGTAGGATTGTGGCTGTGAAATGGCTAGTGATCTACTGATTAAATGTGATCTGTAGGCAAAATGTAAATCTCCTGAGCCAAATGCAAACCATAAGTGGATGAAGCAGCTTACACGCTAACTACAGGTTTTAGTCATGGCTTATATGCCTTACAATCCCTCCAGATCTGCAAGAAGAATAGCTTACAACAGCGCCAAAGAGGATTATTTACACACTATATCTATCAGTTTACAGGTTCAGTGGATGTTTTTGATAACTCAAGATAAGGAGTTTACAGAATAACAAAGCCTGAGTGATAAGGAAACAAACAAAAAAAAAAACATGAACGTTTTGAAAAAATAATGTTTTATTATACTAGTACATTTGAAAATAATATGTAAGTATATATATTATTACTCATTACAAGGAATATTTTTTTAAAAATACTGATGTACAAGAAGGAAAAACTGGACAGAAGTAGTGGAAGCACCCATGTGTTTACAGGCATCTCCAAGTATGTTTTTTTTTACCCTAATGCTCCTTTGTATGGAAGTAACATAGTTTAACTGTCTATTGATAGACATTCAATTATAATTTTTATCCATTATAATTAATGCTGCAATAACTACTGCTTCAGTGAAATGATTTTAGCTGTATCATTGCACAGTTGTGATTATTTCTTGTGATACTTTTCTAAAAATTAAATCTCCGGGTCAACCATATTTGAATGGTTCTTAAGAAATTGCTGTTAAATTTCCCTTCAGAAGGGCAACTCTGTGTTGGTTTCAATCAGTGAATACGTGAAACAATATCTTCCTGGGGTATATTCTTAATAAAAACACAATAATTTTAATTTTATTTCTCATTTGCTTTGCATAAACATAAACCAGTTCTTACTTGCTATTCCCCTGCTTGTTCTCCTTTCTCCCTCTCAGAAAGCTGCTCAAAATTCTCCCGGCCTATGTCTCCATGTGTGGTCTAAAGGAGCTGACTCTTTCCTCTGCAGACAACCTTTATTCTTTATCAGAGAGGAATGCAGTGCTTCATCTGACCCTGACTTGACAGATCTGAGGTTTAGCAATAAACTTTCCTCATCTTCCTTATCAGATCTGAAGGTCAGAGGTAAGGTTGCAAATCTAAGTGCTGTTTTTGACGGAAGAAGCCAAACCTTCCCCTTTCATCTGAAACATCACAAACCCTCATTATTTCTCTTACTAAATGCATTTCTGGGAACCCTTGATTTATTATCTCCTTGTTTGGGTCCTGTATAATGACCTGCTACTAAGTGATAAGGAAAAGATTGATTTTGCTTCCCTCTTGTAAAAGAAAATACACTTCCCTATTGAAATAATGTCCATTCCAAAAGCTATGAACTATGGTGCTTCCCAGCACCAGGTCTCTTTGACACTGGCACCGATTCACAGAAAATAATTGTGCTGTCAAGGCCTTCTCTCTTCCATTCCAGCAATAAACATACCCCTTTAGGTACCATAGACCCACATCTTCCTTGGCTAACAGTAGCCACCAGCCATATGTGGCTATTTAAATCCAAATTGGTTAATATTAAATAGAATTGAAAATTCAGTTCTTCAGTTGCATTAACTACATTTCAAATGATCAGTCTAGTAGCTACTGTACAGGGAGGTATGGAGGACAGAAATGATCAGTAGGTAAAGTCTCTAGTGGCTACTGTACAGGGCAGTA
>NW_003852595.1:2626261-2629044 GCF_000181295.1 Otolemur garnettii | reverse complement strand
GAAATGATCGGTAGGTAAGTGTGTCTGGTGGCTACTGTAGAGGGCAGTACGGAGGACAGAAATGATCGGTAGGTAAGGTCTCCAGTGGCTACTGTAGAGGGCAGTACGGAGGATGGAAATGATTGGTAGGTAAGTGTGTGTATGATCGGTAGGTCAGTGTATCTAGTGGTTACTGTACAGGGCAATAGAGAGGACAGAACATTTTTATTATCAAAGAAAATTCTATTGAGCTTCATTCATTCTAGAGATTCATCTTTGGCAATTTCCAAGAAAGAGTTGAGGGTAAATTTAGAAACAGACTTGCTAAGTTACTCTTTCACTCAGGCTCAGGTTATTTTTAATCTATATGCTGTTCCCTCTTCCTCAAAGTTCAAGTGTTTCTTCTTTCAAAGCATGCAGATCCTCTCATTGTAACATATATTATAAATTTCTGATTCATGCACTAGGTTGAGAAGGAATATTCAAAAATCACTTGCAAGGGGAGAAGGGGAGAGGACCAAATAGAACCCACCACCACCCTTTCCACAATTGTCCCACCCAGGAAAGGTGAATGGGCCAACTCCCACCCTTCCGACAGATGTCCAACCTAGGAAAGGTGAATGGGCCAACTCCCACCCTTCCAACCTTTAAAAGGCCCATCCATCCTCATCCATGTGCTGACGTTTTTCTTGAACTCAGCTCACCCTCACCAGGGTAGAAATAAAGGCTGCTTTTGCCTACACAGAACCTGGATTCCATTTTCCTTTCATTTTGCATCTCAGAATAATTTTTATTTTTTGGTCTCTGACCTCTCAAGAGGGGGTTTCACTTGGGGCTCTCACTGAATGGGCACAGTGTGGGGGTACATGTCACACCTTTGGGTACAGGACATAAGTATGTGGGAGACTCTACCAACAAATTCAAATATTGTGATTTGGTTGTCTGTATCCTCACATTAACCTGAAATTAAAAAAAAAAAATCACTTGCAGTGAAGGCCTTTCATTGTAACAACATAAATAAAGGAATAAAATGGAAGAGACAAATTTACCTGGGCAGTAGTGCCTCCAGCCTAGATCAGCTAGGCTGACTGGATCCTCTCTTGTTTTCTGCACCCACACACAGAGCCCATCAGTCCTAAAGGGAGGCTCTGGCAAAGTCAGCCCTGGCCTCAGTTAAGTCACTCCTTCAGCACATATTTACCAAGCACCCACGAAAGGCCCAGCCTGTCCTCAGCCTTGATGATACTATTACCAGAATTTCTTCCTCAATAAGTCCTTGATCTTTGGGATTTGAAGAATGAACCCACAGACCAGTGGTAACATAGGATTTATTAGACAGAAATGAATACAGAGTAAAAAGCACCAGAGCTTCTGGCAAAGGGGAAGACCCAAGTTGGAAGTCTCCCCTCGGTCCTCTGTCTAGGGGTACATGTTGCCTGGAAAATTATATTTTGTTCAGGCCTTGTTGGGTGGAAAAAATACCTTTTCAAAGCTAAAGAGTGTATTAACAAATGAATGAATGCAGTCCCTCCACTGGGGTAAGGATATGCAGTTTTAGTCTTTGGGAAGGGATTAGGATGTGTGCTCTTTACTCAAGGTGGAACCATCCAAAATGTTACAGGCTGCTTTGTTCATGACTTTGCTAGAGCCCAGAGGGTGTGGCCTGGAAAAGGTGGCCTGTTTGAGCCTAGAGATTGGTGTCTGATTTCTGAGCTCACCTGGGTTTAGAGAATAGGGAAGTCCCTGTCCAGCCCTGAGTAGAGGAAACCTGTAATAATACAGTGATGGTTCCAATAAATAAATGTGTCTGCCCTGATAAAGCCATACATTCTAGTACAGGGGAGAAAAAGTGGTATGTTTTCCTCATCCATTATAAGGTTCACAGCTGAGAATCCTGTAATAAAAGACAAGTTAGCAAGGAAAAAGCACAGGAATTTATAGAATGTAAGCTTTACAAGAAGAATTGTGCATTTGGGGGGGGCAGTCATATAGAAGTGTGCTTAGAGGATGAAGAGTTTGATCTAGTGGGAATGAGGAGGAGGCTGCTCATTCATACTCTTCTCTGTGCCACTGTGTCTCAGAGATAAAGGAATTTATAATGACCAGAATCTCTGGACAGCCCATCTTACTAGAAATGTGATGCAAATGGACCAAATGTTCAAGGAAAAATTCTTTATATGATCTATCCAATCATACAAAGCATATCTTACTCAATAGAAATCAATTGAGTACATGGAAACATGACATCATGGGAGTGTGGTTTTCATGTGGCATTTTCAGCAATTACTTGTAGGGATCACAGCAAACCCTGCCTTTTTCCCTTGATTGGTTCGCTGAAAGACCAACTCACAGTTCTGGTAGATTAATAAGAGAAAAGTTTATTTTCAAATACTATGTGTATGAGGAGGAACCACAAGAATGATTACCCAATGTCTCCAGGGATGGTCATAGACTTTTACAGGTATCTTTTAGAAGGGAGGAGGGGGTGGCGCCTGTGGCTCAAGGAGTAGGGTGCCAGCCCCATATACTGGAGGTGACAGGTTCAAACCTGGCCTGGGCCAAATTCTCCCTGATGTATGAAATTGCCAAAAAAAAAAAAAAAAAAAAAAAAGGAGGAGGGAGGAGAAGGCCTGAATGAGTTATAGACAAACTTGACCATAGTGCTGCCCCCCGGTCCTTATTTCAAAGCCTAATGCGCTGCAAGCAAATCCCTGCACAGAGCACCTGCAGACTTCCTCTCGTTCACATAATCACATTCTTTCTAGAACTCAGAGCTATTTTATCTCCTTGGCCACTGAGAGAAG
>NW_003852595.1:2621414-2626241 GCF_000181295.1 Otolemur garnettii | reverse complement strand
ATACATGCAGCAGCATAGATGGGTGGACACAGACTGTAGATTAGCCAGGGGCCAGGTCCATTAGCATGTAAAAAGGAAGTCAACAGCCCCTTCTCATTCCCAATGAGGTCACTGGGTTTTATGTAGATAGAGGAAAGGCCTCTTCCAATGTTCCCTGATCATTAATAACCTTTAATTCAAAACATTCTTTCTTCCAAGGAGTCATATATTGGGGCAAAATTTCATTAGCTCCTTCACATTCAACAATAATCCTTCAGGCCACAGCATTTTGTTTTCTGTGGCTTGGCCTATTTCAGCAGCTACTGTAATTCTGGATCTAGCTGGTTGTGATGGGTCAGAAAGAAGTGGTTTGTGTGGTTCTTTTCCCTACCAAGGAATATTCAATTTATAGGGTTGAATACATGTGGGAATCTATTGAAAAATAATATGCTAAATAATTCTGAGGGCATTAAAGGGAAGATCCCAGAGCTGCTGAAATATTTAATAATGCAAAACTATTGCAGATGACTTGAAGCATCCTAATTAATTGAAAATGATGATTAACTGCCAGTTCTCTGACAAGAAATAATAAGATTATTTGTTGGATCGTATAAAAGAAAAAGGTTAAGCCAAATACAGCCACTGCTGGTGGGGTGTTGCAAGGAAATTACATAAATACATACACACACAGACACACACATATACACACGCACACATATTCACATTCATACACGCATATATAGAGACACACATATTCACATGCATATATATTTCACACACATGCATTCATACTTTCTGATTAATTTTTAAAATTGAATATACTGCTACAATATTATTAAAAGCATTATATATCTACTTCCTGGGCATAAATATATTGAAAAAATATTTATGAGAATTTTATTTCTTTATGGATTTAAGATGACCTTTAGCTGCCAATACACATAGGCTTTTGTAAATCACTATCAGTGTATATCTGTTTATTTGTGCAGTGATCCAATATTTTCATTTTGCTGATGCCTTTTAATTTTTGCATTAATATTTTATGCATCAAGCTTTTATTAACACCTACTTTTAATCTGGGCAATGAAAACTGTTTGCCTTTTAAGAAACAAAGGTAGTGCTGATACCATTCATAATCAATAATCCTTAGATGCTTGCTCATCTATATTTGATAATTTGAGGTCTCTAGTCTCTCAAAGTTTATGAGATGGATAAAGCAAGTTTTTACCTTGTGAATAGACAAAAGGTAATAAAGTAAAGCATTCAAAAGGGATCATATATCACATGGTTAATTATTTTTAAAAGTGTGCAATTGTGAACATTTTTAGATTTTTGGAATTTTATAAATTCCAACATCATTAAAGAAAACAAACACAGTTACTTTAAGATCTGAAAGGGGGTGAGGGGCAAGATGGCTGACAGGTACCAGGCTCCAACAGAAGCTCCCGTCCAGAAAGAAGGATAAAATCCAGAAAATACCCAACAAAGTTGAACACTAGGAGCCCAGCTGAGAGAGAAGAGTGATATCTGCAGGACACCTCTGCTCAGGCACATTGTGACTCCTAGAAAGCAATCTACAGGTACATAATACATCCCAAAGGAAGGGTGTCCATCCTCTCCCCCAAGAAAGTTGTGTTTTTCTCTTTCTCTTCTCTATGTCTGCTCCTATGAGTTTCCTACAGGTCGGCGGTTAACTGAGGACTTATTGTCTCAACCCACATGTGAGAGCTACAGAAAGTGAGGGTCTACTCCCCTAGATGGACCCTGCTCAAACTCTGAACACCCTCTTGCCAGGCAAAAAAATCAAACTAATGTTTCACTCCCATTTTGAATTTCCAGGCCATCCTTCCCCTCTTGCCTGCAGAGACAATAAGAAGAGGCCCAAGAGCAGCATCCCCCGACCTCTGCGGGACCAAGCACCCTGTCCCAGCCCTGCAGCCAGAGGACTGATCAATCTGTGCATCACCACACGGCTGCCTATGCTCCACTGCCCCTCAGGGCACCCCAGGTGGGGCATCCCAAGGATTTATCAACCCACTGCTGGTGCTCTACAGCCACTCAGGGCACCCAAACGGGGTGCCCCAAGGACTGATCGACCCACACATTCCCGGTACCCCAGGCCTGGCTGCCAGAGAACTGTCAGAGGACAATCAGTTGAGAGGGAACCACACTGGAGCGGTAGTATCCCGAGGTGAAGAACAGCAGCTAGAACAATAAGGCTCACACCTCTGAGTCTTTTCCAGACAGACACACCCTATCTCTCTGGGGCAACTAGAGGAAGCCGGTATCTTCTCCAGTGGCAGCCACTGGCTGAATGGTTTGGGGGTAGTCTTCAAACGGTGCCAATTCAGCATGGGGCGAAATCAGTGGAAAAATTCTGGTAACCTGAATAACCAGAGTAGATGAACTCCCCCAAGGAAGGATGAGGCAGATGCAATTGAAGTTCCTATCCATAAACAGATGGCTGAGATGACAGAAATCGAGTTCAGAATCTGGATAGCTAACAAGATTAACAGAATAGAGGAAAGCAGGGAATTCGAATTTCAAATTATTCACAAGCTGTCTCAAGAATTCAATGATTTCAAAGATAAAACAACCGAAGATTTTCACACACTGCAGCAAGAGGTTGCAGCCCTCAAAGATCTGAAAAATACAGTAGAATCCCTTGGCAACAGAATGGAGCAAGGAGAACAAAGGATCTCTGACACTGAAGACAAAGCTTCTGAATGTGCCCAAGTACTCAAGGATGAAGAGAAATGGAGAGCAAAAATGAACCATTCTCTCAGAGAGCTCTGGGATAATTTGAAGAAAACTAATATTTGTCTTATAGGAATCCCTGAAGGTGATGAAGTTGCTTCACAAAACATAGAGGCTCTTCTTCATGAAATTATGAAAGAGAACTTTCCAGAGGTGGCAAGAGATTCTGAAATTCAGATAGCAGACAGTTTCAGAACCCCAGAACAACTCAACCAAAACAAGACATCCCCCAGGGACATCATAATTAACTTCACTAAAGTTAATGTGAAAGAGAAAATTCTGAAAGCAGCTAGATGTAAAAAAACCATAACTTACAAGGGGAAGAATATTAGAATGACTGCAGATATCTCTGCTGAAACCTTTCATGCTAAAAGAGGGTGGTCATCGACTTTTAATCTCCTAAAATAAAACAACTTTAAACACAGGATCCTGTATCCAGCTAAACTGAGTTTCATTTATGATGGAGCAATTAAATACTTTAATGACACTCACATGTTGAAGAAATTTGCCATAACTAAACCAGTCCTCCAGGATATTCTCAGACCTATCCTCCATAAAGATCAGCACAGTCCTCCATCACATAAATAAACTCACACAGAAAATTTTGATCAGATTCCAACTTCCACAGTGGCGAAAGGATTCAAGATGTCCACTGGACTTTTGAAAAACTTGATACCCAAAATTATACCAGGCTTATCAATATTCTCAGTCAATGTGAATGGCTTAAATTGTCCTCTAAAGAGGCATGGGTTGGCTGACTGGATACAAAAACTCAGGCCAGATATCTGCTTCATACAAGAATCTCATCTTACCTTAAAAGACAAATATAGACTCAGGGTGAAGAGATGGTCATCCAGGCAAATGGAAAGCAGGAAAAAAGCAGGTGAAAGTAAGCAAGGATAAGGATGGTCACTTTATATTTGTTAAAGGTAATACTCAATACAGTGAGATCTCAATTATTAATATGTATGCACCCAACCAAAATGCACCTCAGTTTATAAGAGATACTCTAATAGACATGAGCAACTTGAATTCTCCCAGCTCCACCATAGTTGGAGATTTTAATACTCCTTTGGCAGTGTTGGATAGATCCTCCAACAAGAAGCTTAGCAAAGAAATTTTAGATGTAAACTTAACCAGTCAGCATTTGGATTTAATGGACATCTACAGAACATTTCATTCTAATAAAACTGAATACACATTTTTCTCATCAGCCCATGGAACATACTCCAAAATTGACCACATGTTAGGTCACAAGTCTAACCTCAGCAAATTTAAAAGAATAGAGATTATTCCTTGCATCTTCTTAGACCACCATGGAATAAAAGTTGAAATCAGTAACAGGAATCTGTAGAGTCATACAAAAACATGGAAGCTAAATAACCTTATGCTGAATAAAAGTTGAAATCAGTAACAGGAATCTGTAGAGTCATACAAAAACATGGAAGCTAAATAACCTTATGCTGAATGATAGGTGGGTCAAAAATGAGATCAAGAAGGAAATTACCAAATTTTTGGAACAGAATGATAATGAAGATCCGAGTTATCAGAAACTCTGGAATACTACAAAGGCAGTCCTAACAGGGAAATTTATAGCACTGGAAGCCTATCTCACGAAAATGGAAAGAGAGGAAGTTAACAACTTAATGGAATATCTCAAGCAACTGGAAAAGGAAGAACACTCGAATCTGAAACCCAGCAGAAGAAAAGAAATAACCAAAATTAGAGTAGAATTAAATGAAATTGAAAATGAAAGGATTATACAACACGTCAATAAATCAAAAAGTTGGTTTTTGGAAAAGGTCAATAAGATAGATAAACCTTTGGCCAACCTAACCAAGAAAAAAAAACGTAAAATCACTAATTTCATCAATCAGAAATGGTAAAGATGAAATAACAACAGACCCCTCAGAAATTCAAAAAATCCTTAACGAATAATACAAGAGACTTTATTCTCAGAAATATGAAAATCTGAAAGAAATTGACCAATACTTGGAAGCACACCACCTTCTAAGACTTAGCCAGAATCAAGTGGAAATGTTGAACAGGCCTATATCAAGTTCTGAAATAGCATCAACTATAAAAAAAAAA
>NW_003852595.1:2606009-2618639 GCF_000181295.1 Otolemur garnettii | reverse complement strand
GCGACAGCTTGAGGCTCTGTCTCAAAAAAAAATAAAAATAAAATAAAAATAAAATAAAATTGTAAAAACAAACAAACAAAAAATCTGAAAGGATTGAGACCTTATTTGAAAATGATTCGTGTATGTGCATAGGTTCCAAGGACATAGTGAAAAATCTCTCGTTGTTCAGATTTAGTCTCTTGTTTCTTCCTCAATACCTTTGTTGATGCCTATACTTGCTTTATATTAAGTGGAAACAAAGCTGCTCCTGACCTGCTGTTGAGAGGCTGATGTGGTTTCAAGGTGCAGAAGAGAAAGCTGGAGCTCTTCTTTGCTTCTCAGCCTGTGAGCCTTTATTTCACTTTTACTTCAATTACAATGTGTAGTGCTGAGTGTAAACACAGCTGCGTGAGTGTGCATGTCAAAGATTATTCATAAAATATGGCTAATCGAACTGAATAAAATATTAATATACATCAAAACTGTGGGAATTAAAATTTACACACAAACCTTCCAAAAATATGACAAACAAATCTGTAATAAATGCTTTATATTTACAGTGAGAAAACTTCCATTGGAAATTAGAGACTGCGCCTGAGGTATCCTGAGGACAAAGAGAATATAGCGTTTACCATTGTGGGTCCAGCTTAGCCTGGCTTTTCAAGTGGCAATAACCAGGAGGTTAGAGAACTCACATCTAAGCATGAATAACCATTAGTCAAAGAGCTACTTTATGCTCTCATAAGTATGATCCCTGACCTTGAGCAGCTTAAGATCTCTTCTCTTTTGTCACTGATTGATTCACACGAGGATAAAATGACACCAAAAATGAAGCCTGGGCTTTAAAATGCTTAAAATTAGCATCTGAATAACTTTTTCATTTATGAACCAATTCCACATGTGTTAACTCTTTTCATTTTTCAAATGATCTAATCAGGTAATTGATGTTAATTCCATTTCCCTCAGAAGAGAAAAATGAGACTTGGAAAAAGAGTATTATCTTGCTCAAGACTGCATACTCACTCGTGGCAAATTCGGATTCTAACACCTGTCCTTGGACTCCAAGGAGCCTTCTAGCAACTACTTGGTAAAGCGTGCTATTTTGTCACTAGAACTGTGTTTGAAAAAAAGGATCAAAGGTACATGAGTGGTGTGAGTATAATCTTAATCGTAAAGAATCCTGACCCAAACCAACTCAAGCATAGATTTTTCTTATGTTCTCCCAAGATAGTAAGACACAGGCGGGGGGTGTGTGACATTTCTGTGGGTGCTGGCCTGCTGCTATCTCAGCCACAGAACACAGACAATCAAGGCATGCTGCCTTAGCAACAGGATGTGAGGAAGCCTGCCTGGGGCACTTCCACACCACCCCCTGTGTTCTATTAACAAGACAAATAGGATGTGGGTGAGGATATACAATTCAAAGCCAGCTCCTTTGAGAGCTTATTACGTGTATTAAAGAAGGAGAAAAGTGTAGCAGAATAATGTTACTAATTCTCACAATATGGGTACCCTATAACCCACAAACCCAGTCATATTGAATTCAAGTTCATTTCATTGAAAAAAGGGCCAAGTTAACCCAGTATTCATAGCTGATTGCCCAATTAAATGGAGCTCTAAGGCCTCTTCTAAATGTGTAATACAGTACTTCTGTCCAAAGCTGTTGCCGGAATTATAGAACAAATGAAATGTAATGTTCTGAAATATTGACAAGATTAAAAGTAATCATACTTAAAAAGTAAAAATAACAAAGTCCTTCCTGTGATTTATAAACTATGGCTAAGATTAACTTTGGAATCAGAGAGAACTAGATTTAAATTTGACTTTTGCCACTGAACCAGCTATGTGACATTGGTAAGATATATATATATCTCAAGACCATTGTAGAATGGAGATAATAATGTTTTCCCAGTAGAATTATGGCAAGCAATAAATGAAATGTATATCTGTGTTTCTTAATCAGGCATGATTTTGTACCTGTAGGACATTGGTCAGTATATCATGTAGTCACATACAATTATTTGTTGACAATTCACTGTGAATACTACAATATGGGCCAGACATATAATCCTAGCACTCTGGAAGGCTGAGGTGGGTGAGCTCACAGGTTTGAGACCAGCCTGAGCAAGTGCAAGACTCTATCTCTAAAAATAGGTGGGTGTTGTGTCTGGTGCCTGTAGTCTCTGCTACTTGGAAGACGGAGACAAGAGAATCGCTTGAGGCCACGAGTTTGAGGTTGCTGTGAGCTGTGACATCATAGCACTCTACTGAGGGCAACAAAGTGAGACTCTGTCTCAACAATAACAACAACAAAGAAATAATATAATATGAGGAAAATATAAAAGATTGTAAGTTGGAAATCAACTTCTAGAATGGCAGGATGACCTCTAAACTCATTGGCCCTCTAAAACAATGAAAAGTATGGACAAAACAACAGAAATAAACCACTGCTGAACGCAGGCAATTAACAAAAACCAATGAACTGAGATTTACCTACTGAAAAGAACTAGTGAACCTCAATAACACAGCATAGTCTAACTTGGAGCTACCTTTATCCTCTTTCCTCTATTCTAACTTGGAGCTACCTTCATCCTCTTTCCTCCCCAGCTCAGGAGCCCCATAAACAAAAAAAGGAAAATTATAGGCAACAGAGAAATTTCATCACTTTTGGAGTTGCCTAAAGAGCATCATCCCCAAAGCACAGGGAAATTTTTGCACAAACTTGCAGATTCCTAGAAAGCGTTGTTCCCAGGGTACTGGCTGTTTGATTGAACCCAGAGCTCAACTTAAAGGAAGCAAAGAGAGACCCAAAGTGAGGAGCTTTGAAAGCTCCTGCTTATTCCTAGGAATCTAAAATACTGAGAATGTACAAGGTGTGTGCGTTCTTAGCAAAGACCTGGGAAAGAAAAAGCCACCATTCATTTATCTCTGCCAGGCCTAAAGGCCAAGATCAAGCAGGAAGTGGAAGCTGAGTTTGTTTTATAAACTGATGTCAAAAATGGGAGACATAAGAAAGGCATTTAAGGAAATCTTCTGACCATTTACTTACCACTAAATTATACTCATCACAACTGACCCCCAGAAATAAAGACAAAATATTTATTGAAAAGCTAATAGAGAACTAAGTAGATACACAGAACAAGAAAGAAAAAAATCTACAGAAATTACTCTAGAGAAGTCACTAAGCAAAAAGAAGAACTAGCACAACATAAAAGCACCAGGTCAAGAAATCTTGGTGGGTGAGGAAAGTCATTGTTAACAATGTATTAATGTCCAGTTTCCAACAAAAAATTATGAAATGTGAAAAAAAAATGGTAAAACATGCCACATGTATAGGGAAAAAGCAGCCAAGTAGACTTTCTCTGAGATAGCCTTAAGTAGACACATACCATATTTTGCCTTGTACAAAGCACAGTTTTTTGCCCCAATTTTTGAGGGGAAAATAGGGTGCACATTATGCATGGGTAGATAATTTTGTGTCTACATAAATTTTTAATTCTTTTATTTATGCTTATGCATTAAAAGCATAACTCTAGAAAGCAATAATGATATCCATATGCAAAATAATACCCCCGACACGCTAACCCCTTCACCAGGCAGGTGCCAGGCTGCAGGAGCCTGCAACCCACCCAGCCAGCACCCACCCAGCCTGCAATGCACCCAGCCTGCAACCCATCCAGCCAGCACCCTCCCAGCTGCAGCAGACACGACCCTCGCCATCTTGAAAGTGTGCACGCTGCCGACAGCAACGCGAGGGTCAGTGCTGAAACCTCAGGTAATGAGGGTGGAAGCAGCTATGCAGCAGCACATCCCTGTCAAGAGCCATGTGAGGCATGGAGTCAGCGCTGCAGAGAAGTCAGGAGCCAGCACAGGCGCAGGGGAGAGTAGTCTGGACAACCTGAGCTCCTGACCTCCCCCAACTATCCCCCAGCTGAGCCTCATCCTCAACATCTTCTCATTTCTTATTTCCACCCACGTCTGTCAGGGGGAATGTGGCCACAGCTAATTTGCAGAGAATCCCAAAAGGCTGTTTCTTGGGAAGCTGGTGTGCAGGGCCGTGCCCGCCCTGCCTGCCCCATGCTCCTGTTGGTAGATCCCTGTCATTTCTGGGCTGCCCCATCTCTTGCACAGGTGGCCCCATTCTGAAGACCTCAGGATACCATGCTGAGAAGGAAAACACCCGAGCTGTGGTCTGGGAGTCTTGGGTTCTGAGACCTGTTTCTATTAGTAGCCCACTGTTGTGACTTTGGGCCTCAATCCCTGTGAAGTTTTGTCTTTGATGGTACCTAGTAGTGAAGCACAAAAGCTCAGAGGTACCTGAGCCCACAGATCATAATTTCGAGCCTGTGACCTGTGAAACCGCCAAGATGGAGTTGATACAATTTCCCAAACTTGCCAGAAGTTAAAACCATCTAGAATGTTTGTTAATGGAACGGATACTCAGGTCTTTCTCCTGGAGAACTGATTCATTGTGTTTGGATGTGGTTCAGGAGTCTCATTGTAACCAGTCCTCCAGGTGCTTTGGAGGATTTGCAAGTTTGAGAAAAGCTGTCATTTATTCTGATGTCACTGAATACCCAAGGTCTGGATGGCTTCAGGAGATCCCCATCTAGACACTACACAGAAGTGTAAATGCAGAGCACTTCCTGGGGTGTCCTCAGGAAGGCCTTCCTCCTCAGCGTGCATCCTGGGGACCTGAGAATGGGGCCAGCTGCACTAGAGATGAAGCAGCCCAGAAAGGGCAGGGGTCTGCTGCAGGCAGGGTCAGCCGTGGCCCATGTACCAGCTTCTCAGTGTCCACTGGAGTTCTCAGCGGAGTGGCTATGACTACATTCCCACCAAGGACACGGGTGGGAATAGGAAATGAGAAGATGTGGGGATGGAAATGGGCTGGGAGGGGACAGTTGGGAGAGGTCAGATGCTCAGGTTGTCTAGACCACTCTCACCTGCTACCTGGGCTTGCTCTGCTTCTCCACAGCAGCCTGCTCCACACCTCATGCTTTTTACAAGAGGAGGTACCACTGCCCTACCATTACCGCCCTCCTTTAAAACATTAGAACCAGAGATTTTTATTTCCTGAGAGTTTGGATCAGAAGCTCATGCATGTATGAGCATGCATCATACACAGAAAACTACAGGAGTATAAAAATATTTTAATTAGTTATTACTAATACTCATGGTGTCCCAAAAGCCACCCTTAAAGTCACCATACAGGGAAAATGGGCATTTGTAGATAAATATACCTTTATTTACAAAATATTCATCACAAAATTTTACAAAATATTTACAAAGTATTTTCTACATATTTGCCACCTCTTTGTAAAATTTTGTGATGAATATTTCATAAATAAAGGTACATTTAGCTATTTACCCTATGCATGGCCACTTTATGTGCAACTTTTGAGACACTTGAATTTAAACTAAAAGAAACATGTTTGTCTAGAATGAAAGAAAAGAATAGCAAAGATGTCTCATTAAACAAAACACATTTATAATGACAAAAATTATCTTAAAAGAACCAAAGGAATTGTAAAGTTGAAAAGTACAATTGAAATTAAAAACTTATAGAATGGTTGAACAATTGATTTTTTTTCTGAGGCAGAAAAAAGAATCACCAAATATGAAGATAAATCAAGACAGATTATCTACTCTGTTGAGTAGGGAAAAAAAGAAAGAAAAATAAACAAAGCCTCAGAAAATTGTAAAATACCACATACATCAACATATGCATAATGAGATTTCTAGGAAGAGAAGAGAAAGAAAAAAGAGTAGAAAAACTATTTGAGAAAATAATGGTTAAATACTTCCCAAATTTGATGAAAAATATTAATCTAAACATTTAAGAAGTTCAGTAAATTCTAAGTAGAATAAATTCAAAGAGGTCTATGCTATATCATATTCAAACTGACAAAATTAAAAGACAAAAAAATTGTTAAAAACAGTAATAGAAAAAAATTACTATAGTCATGGTGCTTTAATGAAATTGAAAGCTTACTTCTCATCAAAAACCATGGAAGCCAGGAAACAGTGTAATGACATTTTCAAAATGTTAAAAGAGAAGGACTGTCAGCCAAAAATTCTATATACTATTAAACTGTCCTTCAAAAGTGAAGGAAAATTAGGACACTGCCTCCTAAAACTGATGAAAGTCATTGCTAGCAGACTTTCTCTACAAGAAATACTTATAAGAAAACTTTGGGATGAAATAAAAGGACAACTAGAGGGTAACTTGAATCCCTAAGTAAAAACACTAGTAAAGTTCTTTTCTTAAAAGACAACTGCAAAAAGCAAGATTATAAATTTGTATTGATGGATTCATAACAAAGATAGTTTTGTATAATAAAGTAAATAGCAAGAGTGAAGGAAAGGACTTATATTAGAAGAAAAAAATTGTATACTATTAAAATTAACTTAGTAATATTCTGAAGGTTGTTTAATTAAGATGCTAATTGTAACTTCCGAGATAAACACTAAGAAATTAACTAAGAATATGCACAAGATGAAATACAAAAGAAGTTAAAATGGTAAACTGGATTATAAATATTTTAAACTTAGAGGAACAAAAAAAACATATAGACCTATACGGAAAAATAAAAGCAAACTGGCAGATGTAATCAATCATTATC
Source organism: Otolemur garnettii (assembly GCF_000181295.1). Lineage (NCBI taxonomy): Eukaryota > Metazoa > Chordata > Mammalia > Primates > Galagidae > Otolemur > Otolemur garnettii. The sequence continues at coordinate 2,612,034 of NW_003852595.1, read as the reverse complement.
AGTGATTACATTAGGTATAAATTGACTAAACACCCAATCAAAAGGCAGAGATTCGAAGAATGGTGTTTTAAAAGTATTCCAACTCTATGTTGTCTACAAGTGATATACTTTACATTCAAAGACAGAAATCAGTTGAAAGTATAAGAATTAAAAATATATACATTATGAAAGCAGTAACCAAAAGAGAACTGGAGTAATGATAATGTCAGGCAAAATAGACTTTAAGAGAAAAATGATTACTAGATATAAACAATGGAATTTTATATAATATCATTGTTTCATCAGAAAGATATGATTATAAAGATACACTCACCCAACAGTGCATCAAAATACATGAAGTAAAACCTGACAGAACTAAAGGGAAAACAGACAATTTAACAATAACCAAAGATTTTAATATCTCATTTTCAATAGTAGATTTATCAGTTAGGCTAGTAATGAATAATAAGATAGAAGACTTTAACAGCACTATAAATCAACTCTATCTAATAGAAACATATTGAATATTCAACATCAGGAGAGTATACATTTTTCTCAATTGTATATTTTCACATGGGACAGTCTCCAGGTTAGATCATACACTAGCAAATAAAGTTCTCTGACCAAGGTGAAATCAAATTAGAAATCAACAGTAGAAGGAAATTTGGAAAATTTGTTATTAGTGAAATGTAAATCAAGGCCAAAATAAATACTACTTCACAGCCACCAGCATAATTGGCATAATAAACGACGGACAATAACCATTGTTGCAGAAGACATAGGAAAATAAGACCCTTATGTGTTGCTAATGTTAATGTAAAAAGGTCCAACCACTTTGGAAATAAATGCAGCAATTCCTCAAAAAGTGAAAAATAAAATTACCCTATGACCCAGGAATTCCATTCCTTGTTGTATACTCAGGAGAAATGAAGACACTTGTTCTTGCAAAAACTTGTACTTAAGTGTTCATAGAAACATTGTTCATAACAGAAAAATGTGAAAACATCAGCTGATGAATGAATAAAAAATCATATATAAATGGAATATTGTTATGATTTAAATTTTAATTCTTAATTATTATGGGTACAAAATAGTTGTATAGCTTTATAGGGTACATGAGATGTTTTTATACAGACACACAACGTGAATTAATCCAATCAGGTAATTGGGGTACCCATGACTTCAGGCATTTATTGTTTTGGGGATTAGGAACACTCAGTTTTTTTAAAGTACACCCTAACTCTTTTGGTTTTTTTAAAGTACACTCTAACTATTGATTATAGTTACTTTGTTGTGACTTCTTTCAAATATTTTTCATTCTATCTCACTATCTAACTTTAATTTTGCACTCATTAACTATCCCCACTTTATTACCCCTCTCTGCTACTCTTCCCAGACTTTGGTAATTGTTATTCTACTCTCTGTCTCGGTAAGAGCATTTTTAGTAGTTAGTTCTTACGTACGAGTGAGAACATGTGAGATTTGTCTTTCTGTGCTTGGCTTATTTTGCTTAATATGTTCTCCAGTTCCATCTATGTTGTTTCAAATGCCAGGACTTTATTCTTTTTTGTGGCTATATAATACTCATAATGGATTATTATTAAATAATGAAAATAAGGAAATATTTACACATGTCATAACAAGGAGGAAACTTGACATGCTATGATAAGTGAAAGAAGTTGGTTACAGGGGGAACACCTGTGGCTCAAAGGAGTAAGGCACTGGCCCCATATGCCAGAGGTGACAGGTTCAAATCCAGCCCCAGCCATAAACTACAAAAAAAAAAAAAAAAAAGAAGTAATTGGTTATAAAACATTCCATATACAGGGTAGATGTAAATTTTGTGTTATTTAAAATAGTTAGAAATAGTAAATTGTATGCGAACTTTATGTCCACCCTGTATGTAAAATGTCCACCATAAGCAAAACCATACAGACAGAAAATAGATCAGTAGTTGCCAAGGAATGGGGGTGTTAAAGGATGGAGAATAAATTCTAATATGTACAAAGTTTCTTATGGGGGTAATGAAGATGTTCTAAAATTAGATAATGATGGTTGCATAACACTGAACATACTAAAATCCACTGAACTTTATAGTTTAATAGTGAATTTTATAATATGTGAAATATATCTCATAAAGCTATAATAAAGAATTAAGGCTCGGCGCCTATAGCTCAACCGGCTAAGGCGTCAGCCACGTACACCTAAGGTGGCGGGTTCGAATCCCCAGCCCGGATTCGCCAAACAACAATGACGGCTGCAACCAAAAAATAGCCGGGCGTTGTGGCGGGCGCCTGTGGTCCCAGCTACTTGGGAGGCGGAGGCAAGAGACTCGCTTGAGCCCAGGAGTTGGAGGTTGCTGTGAGCTGTAATGCCACGGCACTCTACCCAGGGGGACAGCTTGAGGCTCGGTCTCAAAAAAAAAAAAAAAAAAAAAAAAGAATTAAAAAATTGGAAAATGGTATCTAGATTTTGATAATCAAGGATATCAGGAAAAATTAAATGGCAAAATTATAATAGATGTAAATTCTTGAGACGTTGCATATGTGTGTGCATTTGGGCATTGTTATACCCACCTACCTATTGGAATTCCCATCTACCATTGGTATACCCATCTATACATTTGTATACCCATCTACCTATTTGGAATTCATCATTTTTCTTTCTACACTTGAAACTTGAGCAGAATCTGCTTGCTCTTTCACATATCCAACAGATAAAATATCATTCTGGAAAACATATCAGCAGGGAGAACAGTCCATCAAACAGGCTGGATTCTTAGCAAAATAAATATTAAGATGAAGAATCACAAATATAAATTCAACTAGGAATAGAAACCAAGTGCTTGGATTTTCCCAGTGAGTACACCTGAGAGAATTAAATATAGTATTCTGAAGCAACACTCATTAATTAGTTAATCCACTCTTTCAGCTATCTATATTAATATCAAATTCTGGGTAGAAGAGGAAAAGAGAAATAAATCACATCCGAATCTTGATTTTAAAATACAAGTATCTAGGAGTTTATTAAACATAACTCATGATAAAACTGAAACAATATTCAACTCAAATAATTTAAAGCAAAAAATGGAAAAAATATACCTCAAGTAAATGTAGTACACAGTAACTGACTCCAGGTAAGCTTTATTTCAGGAATTCAAATAGTGTCAGAGCTCATTCTACCCTCTATCTCTTCTCTGCTTTTCTTTGATTGGCATTCTCAAATGGGCTTTATGTAAGCACTGAGAGAATAGCTGCCAACAGCTCAATGCTCATGTATTTTCAGGTAAACAACCTCAGCAGAAGGACAACTTCTTCCTTGAAAAGTTAATAAATTGATCCTAGTGAAGAATCCCATGCACCCAATTCATGAGTTCATCCTCCTATGGAGCTGTTTGTGGTGGCATGTATTTGAGGAGGACAGAAAGGGTTAGGATGCTATAACTCACAGTCCCAGCATACTGTGCAGGCAAAATCTATAACCACCTCTCTCTACTTCAAAGCCACTTGTGCAACCTACATGAATGAACACAAAAGGCACAATTTGTTAAATGCTGCCCAAATGGTATGAATAAGATGTTACTAGGATTCTGAGGAGTAGGAAATCTCTTCCAACTGGAAATGATCAGTAAGACTTCATGAAGAGGTAGGATTTTTATTTGGAATTATAATGATTTCCAATATAAGTTTTCACTAGGTGGGAAAGGGGAGGAGATCCTACAAAGAGAGAACAGTTTTCCTGTTATTTTAAACAGTATTTCACAGTATGTGTGGAAGGGAAGGGCACAATGTATAGTCAGGACTATATCTGGTGTCATCAAATTGTAGCTAGGCGTTGCTGGAGAGGCACAAAGGAGAGGAAACACTTCTTTTCCTACAACAAGAAACCTAGAAATGATTAGAGTCAAGATGGATGGCCATAACTGCCAGATTATGTTATAAAGAAGAAAAAATTTTAGATGAAAAAAATAAAACTAACAAATGATCATAGATTGGGTGTAATTCTGAGGGAAAAGTGCCAGAACCTACAAGATATTCCATGGGAAGAAGTTACAGAGCAGAACAAGGAGCAAAATATTGGCTGACAATAACCCTGAAGGCCTTCAGCTCAGTATGAAGGAGCACCAAAGAGAATTATATTAACAATATTTAAATACATATTTAAATATATATTTTTCTCTTTTCTGTTTCAGTTTTTCTTTTCTCATTTCCTTTTATTTTTATTTCATTGTTATTATTTTACTTTTTTTCTTCTTTCTTTTTTCTTTTCATTTTGCAACCTTTGTTTCCAACATCATAGGATCATTTATCCCAAATCCTAGAGTTAAAGAATAAAAAATGGTAGGAGGGAAAGAGAGAAGAAAGTAAGGGGAAAAAAATAAAGAAAAAAAAACTACACACACATGGGGAGAACTTAACAACAGCAACAAAAAATCTAACAACATGAAGAATCAGATGAGATCAACTACCCAAAGGATCACAATGGAGCTATTACAGAAGATACCAATCATAAAGAAATTGTATAAATGACAGAAACGGAATTCAGATTACGGATGGCAAATATGATGATGGTAATTAAAGATAAAGTGGAAAATCAGCAAAAAAAGTCCATATCATGTACCAAGAAAATAACAAAATTAAAGTCAAAGACTCCAAGGATATGGACAAAATTAGAAAGAATATAATAGAGATTAAAGAACTGAAGGGTGCAGTCGGAAAATTTCAAATTATATATAGTAGTTTCAGCAATAGATTAAACCATGGAGAAGAATCTCAGAGCTTGATGACAAGGCTGTTGAGCTAACCCAGTCATTTAAAGAGGCAGAAAAGAAGAGAGTAAAAGCAGAGCAATCTCTTAGAGAGTTATGAGACGACTGTACAAAGCATACAAACATATGAATTACATGTTTCCTTATAGGAGAAAAAAAGAGTCCCAAAAGCATAGAAGCTCTTGGATTCCATCAAAAGCATAGATGATATTATAGCTGAAAATTTCCAAACATCACCAAAGATTCAGACATACACCTATGAAATGAATATTGAACCCTGGGAAAATTCAATTCAAACAGAATATCTCCTGGAGACATTGTAATTAACCTAGCCAAAGTCAAAATGAAAGAGAAAATTTTGCAAGCAGCCAGGTATAAGCAGCAGCTGACCTAAAAGAGCAAACACATTAGGTTAACAGCTGACTTCTCAGCAAATTTACAAGGAAAAAGAGCATAGGCTCCTAATTTAAATTTTTCTCAAAGAAAACAATTATCAGCCTAGAATTCTGTGTCCTACAAAACTAAGTGTCATATTCAATGGGAAAAAAAATCAAATCTTTTACTAACAAGTCAACCTTGAGGAAATTTCCCACTAAATGACCTGCACTACCAGAAGTGCACAGACCTATACTATATACAGACTGACACAACTGACCCCTAGCAAACTCAAGATACCTGGAAACTAAAGGACAAACCTTATCTACCACAATGACCAAGTGATAAAACAAGTCACCAGAATCCCACATAACAAGATGAACAGACTAACACCCTACTTAACACCTCTCAATAAATGTGAATGGCTTGAACTCCCCACTGAAGGGAAAGAGGCTGGTTGACTGGATACAAATATACAGGCCCTTAAGTATATGTTCAACTCAGAAAATGCATCTAACCCACAATGACAAAATGAAAACAATATTTCAGGCAAATAGAAACCAAAAGAAGGCAAGAATTGAAATTCTTATTGCAAAGAAAGGAAGGAAGGAAAAAAATAAATTCTTATTGCAGATATAATTGACTTTAAAGTAGTAAAGCCACAAAGATGGGTGGCTCCCATAGCTCAGTCAGCAGGGTGCTGGACCGATACACTGAGGGTGGTGGGTTCAAAAAACTGGGCCAGCTAAAAAAACAATGACAACTGCAACAACAACAACAAAAAATAGCCAGGCATTGTGGCAGGCACCTGTAGTCACAACTACTTGGGAGGCTGAGGCAAGAGAATTGCTTAAGCCCAAGAGTTTGAGATTGCTGTGAGCTGTGATGCCATAGCACTCTACC
>NW_003852595.1:2592996-2605574 GCF_000181295.1 Otolemur garnettii | reverse complement strand
AAAAAAAAAAGAAAGAAAAATAACAATACTGTAATAGCTAGGGACTTTGACACCCCATTGACAGAAGTGGACGGATCCTCCAAGCAGAAACTAAACAAAGAAACATTGGTCTTGAATTGACTCTAGAACAAATAAAATTTATAGACATATATATAACGTTTCACCCAGATACTACTGCAAGGCCGGTTTAACATACACAAATATATAAATACAGTTCACCACAGAAACAAGTAAAAACAAAGACAATATGATATTCTCAATAGATGCAGAAAAAGCAAAATTCTGCATCCTTTTTTGATAAGAACACTTAAGAAAACTGGCATCATTAAACTGATAGAAGCCATCTATGACAAACCCACAGCCAACATCATGTTGAACAGAGAAAAACTGAAATCTTTCCTGCTTAGAACTAGAACCAGACAAGGATGTCCACTATCACCACTACAATTTGACATAGTGCTGGAAGACCTAGCCATTGTAATCAGACAAGAAAAAGATATCAAGGATGTCCAAATGGGCACAGCAGAGGTAAAACTATTGCTCTTTGCTGATGATATGATCTTAGAAGGACTCAATGAAACTCCTGGAAGTGACCAAGAAATATAGCAACATCTCAATATATAAAATCAATGTACACAAATCAGTAACCTTCATGTATGCCAAGGGCTGTCAAGCCATGAATCAAATCAAAGATATAATAGCCTTCATAGTACATCAAGGAAAATGAAATACCTTGGAATATAATTAACACAATATGTAAAGGTCTCTACAGAAAGAGCTATGGAACACTAAGAAAAGAAATAGCAGAGTATATTAACAGATGGAAGAACATATCATACTCATGGCTTGGAAGAATCAACATTAAAATGTCTATACTACTGAAAGAAATCTACAAATTTAATACATTACCCATTAAAATCCTAAGGTCATTCTTTGAAGATCTTGAAAAAATAGTTCTGTATGTCATATAAAACCAGAAAAAAACAAACTGAATAGCTAAAGCAATTCTATGAAATAAGGATATATCTAGAGACATCATTTTACCAGATTTCAAGTTATACTACAAGTCTATACAGATCAAAACAGGGTGGTATTGGCATAAAAATAGAGACAGATCTATGGAACAGAATAGAGAACCTAGAGGTGAAACCAGCCTCATATTCTTCCTGATCTTTGACAAAGCAGACAGAAGCATTGGGATAAAGAATCCCTATTCAACCAATGGTGCTGGGAGGACTGGTAAGCCACACATGAAAGACTGAAACTCAACCTGCACCTCTTACCATTTATAAAAATCTATCATGATAGATTCTATCTATATACAAAACTATGAAAATTCTTGGAGAAAGTGTGGGAAAAACTCTTATTGTCTTAGGGAAAGAATTTATAAAGACTTCACTGGCAATCACAATAAAAATAAATAAATAAATGGCACTTGATCAAGTTAAAAAGTTCTGCACAGCTAAGGATGCGGTCAACAAAGCAAAGCACAGTTACAGTATTCTTCTATTTCAGTGTATGACAACCATTAGCAGCCAAATTCCTTGAAAATCCTTATTCAAGGTACTACACTTATCCTGATAATCAGAAATCTTCAGGGATAGGGCTTGATAATTCTCATGGACTATAAAGTTTTTCTACTGGTTATATTGTCACACTTTCCTCTTCTAGTGCATTCTCCACATTGCTTCCAAAACAACCTCTCATGAACACAAACCAGATAATAGCCCTACATTATGTAAAATCCTTAATTATTGTCTGTCGCTGAGGGGGCAGAGTTCAAACTCTACAACACGGCATAAAAGGTGCTTCAAAATCTTTCTCTTGCATACACTTTAAGCACTCATGCTTGACCACGTGATTTCCTGAAATGTTATTTTTTATACTGCTCTTCTTGTGAATATATTATTTTCTCCAACTGAAATGCTCATCAAAGTTTATTTTTGTTTCAGGTCTCTCATTTTACCTTTCCTAACCACCGTATTTTTCTGGATTTCCCTTTAGGGTTTGGTCTTAACTTTAATGATAAGACCTATGTCATTCTTATATATAGCCTAAGTATCAAAAATATCTGATATTTTTACTCTCTACATGTTGTTTTGACATGTTTGATGAATGTATGAATAAATGGATGAATGAGAAGATTAATAATAGCTGATACTTATTGAGAGCTTATGTGCAAGGTATTTGCATATTGACTAATTTATTCTTCACAAAATCTTTATCAGGTGAGCAATACATGGATAATGATACTGAGGCATAAGGAATAAAATTTATTTCTTCAAGCTCACATAGTAGTAGTTAAAACTAAGATTTTAACTGAAGTCAAGTCAGAGTACATGCTTCTAATTGCTATGCTTTATTTATTGAGTTAAGAAAGAAAATGTTAACAATCATCATAAATTTAGGTAAAATAAATGACATTTTAAAACAAAAAAATGAAGACTCAAAATCTCAGGGAAGATTTCTATCAATTTTTCAAAGAAGAGTTCATCTTCTAAATTTTCCAAGAGCAAAGAAAAAAAATTTTATAAAGTTGACTTTATATTTCACTTTATGTTTATATTTTACTTTTTATGTTTATCTTTTATTTGTGACTATCAATGCAAAATTTCTAAATAAAATGTTAGCAAATAAGATCCAATACCACATGAAAAATAACTCACCATGACCAAATATAAGGGGGATTTATAATATAATAATTTTAAATATAATAATTCACCATCACCAAATAAGGGGGATTTATTTCAGAAATGTTAAGATTGGTTCAATATCAAAAAAATCAATAATTAGATTGGGTATAGTGGCTCATGCCTATAATCCCAGCACTCTGGGAGGCCAAAGTGAGAGGATCACTTGATGCCAGGAGTCTGAGATTAGTAGTCTGACCAAAGTGGTGATACCCCATCTCTTAAAAAAAAAAAGATGGAGAGAGGAGAGAGAGAGAAAAGAAAGAGAAAGAGAGAGATTAACCTCTAACTAGGTGTAGTAGTGTTTGCCTATAGCTATAATTGGGAGGCTAAGGGAGGAGGATCACCTAAGCTCAAGAGTTTGAGGCTGCAGTAAGTTATGATGGTGCCACTGCACTCCAGCCTGGACAATAGAGTGAAATCTCCCTTTAAAAAAATCAGTAATTGGCTCAGTGCCCATAGCAGTGGTTATAGCACCAGCCACATACACCAAGGCTGGCAGGTTTGAACTCAGCCAGGGCCAACTGCAAAAAAAAAAAAAAATCAATAATTATAATTCACCATCTTTCTTAACACATCTAAAGAGAAAAATCATATATAATGGGTGCTTTTGAAGCTTTGATAAAATTGAATACCTATTCTTGATTTAAAAAATTATATATCATCATATTGAAACACTAGAGACATTTTTATTCTTGTAATGGTCAGATAAATTAGACCAGAATTAACTGTATTTTGACTCTCTTTACTAAGTTTAATCATGTACTGGATGTCATCAATGAAAAGAGACAAGAGAAAACAAAGACATAATAAGAAAAGAAGGACGGCAACAATATCTATTCACAGATGATAAAATAGTATACTTCAAAATACCCAGGAGAATCAATGATGACACTAATAAAAATTCAATAGAGAAGCAGAAAATAAACTAAGCTACAAAAATGAATAGTCCTCATATATACAAATAATAACCAGTTAGAAAATCCAGTGAAAGAGGAAACCCTACAATAAAATAGCAATAAAAATATAATATGCCGATAAACAAACTTTCAAAAAATGTCTAAACATAAGAGGAAAACTTTAAAACATTTCTGAAAGAGACAAAGTGAGACTTGAACAAAAGGAAGGACACCTTTTTTTCTTAGATAAATCCATGTCTTAACATTGTAAAGATGTCAACTGCACCCACGTGAACATGTAGATTAAATGCAGTCCCTATAAAAATATTAACAAGTTTCTATATATATAAAAAACATAAAAGAATACAAAGGAAAACCAAAAAATTTTTTAAAACTCAATGAGAACCAATGAGCCCTACCAGGTATTAATAGATACTAGAAAACCTCTTTAGGTAAGACAGTGTTTAACTTGTACATAAACAGAAAAACCACTACAGCAGAATAGAAGTCACTCAAATTGAGCCAAATATATTTGGAAATTGACTACATTATTTCACATCACTTTCCAATAAGTAGGTTGGAATAAGTGGATAGTGATTTAAAACTGAGAAGACTATTTTCATAATCAGATCATACAAAGGAATAAACTGCAAATGAATCAGAGATTTAAATGCAACAAATGAAACCACATAGGACTAGAAAAATAAGAATCCCTTTTAATGTAGGTATGGCTATGGGGAAAGCCTTTCTAGATTTATATAAAATTTAGAGAAAAAAACATAAAAATGTTGATAAATTCTCCCATGTAGGATAAAATACTATTGCATAAAAGTATTCCATACCATTGCATAAAATACTATTGCATATTGTTAAAGTCAAAATAATGAAAAATGGGAGGATTTTGCAATTTGTATAGCTACTTAGACTAATCTGTTTAATTCTTAAAGATAATCTTCAAGTCAATAGGTAAAAGACCATAGTCTCCACTGAAAAATAGATTTAAAGTATTAATAGAAAGATATATTAAAACAGGTATTAAACAGGTAGAAACACACCCCATTTTACTCATAAGAGAAACAGAAATTAAACCTGCACTGAGCTATAATTTCTCACACTTCAGATTAGCTAAAATTGATGATACATTTCTTTGGTGAGGTGGTGGGATTGTGAGAAAACGGTCCTCCCAGCACTTCCGTTGGTAGAAAGAAGACAAAAAAATGGTACATCTGCTCTGGAGAGGAATTTGGTAACACGTAACATAATTGTATGTGCATTTGCCATTTAACTCAGCACCCTCACATGTAGGAATGTACCCTGACAGTCAACCTCCATAAATACAAAACATGTTACAAAATTATTCATTGTGATATTAAACAACATGGTAAACTATGAAAAATGGAGACTGGCTGAACACTTGTGGCACATTTACACAATCGCGTGCACTGTGGCTGTGGAAGACTAATGAGGGAAGTTGGTAGAAGATTTGGAATGATCCGCAAGGTATGTGGTTAACAAGCAAAGCATGGTTCAAAAGAGTATTATGGTGTGCTGACTTTTGTCTGAGAAACGAGTAATAAAGATATGTGCTTATTTTTTACAAATGAAATAAAAATAGAATATAGAAGATTAGTGTGGGGATAGGAATTCCATTTTATTTAGTTTTGACTTTTGAACCAGAAAAATGTTTTACATGTTCAAAAAACAACTGTAATTAAAGGAGCAAACCACAAAATTGAACATACACAAACTTAGTTTGTGTTTATTAATACATGTAGTTTTTTATGTGGTTTTGTGATCTATACAGAGAAAACAATTAATCCAAGTAACTTCTGAACCCAGGGCACCAACTTTTCCCTTAACTGGATTTAAGGTATTGGAGAAAAATCTTGAATTTACTAGTTTTGTTATGGTAGTGATACTATGATGTTGATGTTGAAATTTGAAACTATTTGAATTTATTTTATATTTTTTAATGGTAGAGGACATGAGTAAATACATTGATATTGCTGAGAAACAGGGATTTTGCTGTAGGAGAAATGACATACAATTACAGAATAAAGAAAAGGGAGGAAGACTCTGTGATCGGATTTTAATTTGATGAGTGCGAATTCTTAAGTTTTATTTAAGCTTACATATGCTAAAATATACTCTTTTTGGTGTACAGGCCTGAATTTTGACAACTTCAGAGTTATATAACCACCACCACAATCAAGACGCAGAACAGTTCTGAAAAAAATTTTAAGTCAATTCCTCCCTTGTTTCAACCCCAGTGAACCACAGCAAATCCATGATTTTTAAAGAATATACGGGTGTTTTCTAGCTCTGTTCACTGAAATGCCTAGAATTCTGGATAACAATAATCACACCTAGAGCCCAAATCTTGGTTTCTATGCATCATTTTCTACTAGAAGAAATCAAGGCCTCTTGGGAAAATGACAGATCCAGGCCAGGGAAAGAACAAGATGAGTCTAGGCCACGTTGCTCTGCCAGAAAGAAGTAAAATGTCAAAACGTGGGAGACTGAAGAAACATGCAAGGGCCTGATGTAGGATATTTTGAGCATTAAAAAGAATAATAATAAGTATTACTATTGAATTTTAAAAAGAATGCATAAATCCAAATGAATACACACACAGAGCATTTGTGAAAAGTTTTTAGAGAGTAAATTATTAATATAATCTGAAAATGTTCCCGAATAGATAACTTGTTACTTACAAAAGAAAAACGTATGATTACAATAAAGTAATACATGTATAGCACCAAACCTAAACAACTGATAAATTTTAGCCCCACGAATAACAAGACAACCTTGTATTTTGGGTCTATTTAGGCCTGGAGTACATCAGAGGTCAGAGGTCAGAGGACCCAACATTCCAGAAGAAACGTATTTGCCAACAACCTTAACCTGGAGCTGATCCTAGGAAAGCAATCGGACCAATTCAAAATGTGGAATATTCTTGGAGACAATTGGACTCAAAAAGTTTTCAATATCATGAAAATTAAACAAAACAAAAAAATTTACAATTGGGAAAATTTAAACATGGACTTTGTATTAGATGATATTATTGAGTTATTAATTTTCTTGGGTGAGATAATGGTATTTCTGTTCTATTGAAGAATCTCTCAGTCACAAGGTAAGTTTGCCAACATATCTAGGAATGAAATCCCATGATGTTAGTTTCTTATTTTCAAAAAGTTAAAAAAAAAAAAAAGTGTATTTATGTGTGTGTGTGTGCACCCAGACGCTGGTCTGTGAATGGGCTCCCATAGGCCAAATTTATTTTCAGTTTAAAAAAAAATTGATAACCTTGAACAAGCAAACATGAAAAAATGTTAAAGACGAATCTAAGTGAGGATTACAGATACACATGGTACTATTTGTTCAGGTTTTCCTTAGATTCAGAATTTTTATTTTATAATATTATAAGGTACAAATAGTTTCGGTTACATAGATTGCTTTTGCAATGCTTGAATGGAGGCTCTAAGTGTGCCCATTACCAAGACAGTGTTCTTTCCACACACAAGTGGGTTTTCACCAGCCCTCTCCTGCCTTCCTCACTTCATTTCCACTGAGTTTTACCTGTGTGCTTATTGTTTAGTGCCTGTTTATGTGGCATTTATTTTTCCATTCTTTAAATACTTCACTTAGGATAATGGTTTCCAGTTACATCCAAATTATTGCAAATGACATTAATCCCTTCTCCTGGCTGAGAAGTACTCTGTGGTATATGCATATCATGTTTTGTTAATCCATTCATGAATTGAGGGCCCCTGGGGAGGACGAAGGCACATGGTGGATGGAGAAGCAATATGGCACCTGCCGTCTCAGCTCAGGTCTGTGGTGACCCAAAGTGACCCCAAGGGGGCTGACAGCCTAGTGCTTTGTCCTCAGGAAGCTCCCGGTTCACTGGGAGTAGCAGCTTTGGGGCTGGTGAGAGAGAAAGGCTCTCTAGCAGCTCCCGAGTCTGCTGACTGCCAGAGATGTGAGGGAGGGAGGAAAAACACCCACCCACCCTTTTCCTAGAATCTAAGCCCCTTAGGGGTTGATCTCCTCTGACACCTGGCTCCTTCTTTTTCTGCTCCACAACTTCTTCCTATGGAATCTCTGGTGGATTCTGGCACTTTTCTGTTGGAATTACACCCATCTATGCTTGTTCTCTGTTTCTTTTTCTGTTTCTTTTTAAGACAGAGTCTCACTTTGTCACTCTCAGTAGAGTGCTATGGCGTCATGGCTCACAGCTACCTCAAACTCTTGGGCTCAGGTGATTCTCTTGCCTCAGCCTCCCAAGTAGCTGGGACTATGGTGACCCTCCAAAATGACCAGCTAGTTTTTTGAGATGAGGTCTGGCTCTGGCTCAGGCTGGTCTTGAACTCTTGAGCTCAAGCAATCCACCCAGCTTGGCCTCCCAGAGTGCTAGGATTAAAGGCATGAGCCACCACACCTGGCCTTGTTTCCTTTCTCATCTTAAACGTTACCTTCTTTTTGAGATGATCTGGCAGTTGGTGTGTCTGGTCAGCCAATTTCCCCACATGCCCCAGAAATTTTCAAAGTATAAAGATGAGTTCAAAGACACCAGAAGCAAAAATTACAAACGTAAGTGAAATATGACACAGTATATTTCAGCTAATTGATATTTTTAACTCGGTGACGTCTTTGATTTGGTTTTGTGGTAGCCTAATGTAGTAGAGGTCTTATCAACAAGTTTCACATCCCTGTTTAACACATTGTGAAATATAATTCACCATATTGTTACAAGGTCGTGTGTTATCTGTTAGAAGGATACAATAGCTTTGCTTTCCCATAAGAAAAACTCTTATGAAAGTGAAAATGTTGTGAATCATTAATAGGAAGTAACTCTTCCCTTTATAAAAACATTTGCTGAATGATTTCTTTAGATAATGAGTTTCTCTAGGACTTTAATGAACACTGATTTAACATATTGTTGGATGAGACAAAGTATCTATAATGCCAACCATTATTAAGTCTGCATGGAGATACCGTAATATACTCAGTGAAATTGTTCTTCACTTATTAAATAGATCATCAAACTACCTTAAAACATTTTGTTTCACCCAGGTTACATGTACAAAATAAATCTATTTTTAGCCAATTTGAAGCCAATTTTTTTATTCCAAATCTACATGAGAATTGAAGGGTTGGTGGAAATAAGGGATAGAAAAAAGATATTTTTCTAAGCTCTAAAGAAACTTTGAAGGGGATATTCCTTGTTGTTGATGTCAGGTGGTGATGTTTGCGACCACCCAGCCCAGTACTGATGTTCACTGCCCATTCCTTGATGGCTGTTTGCGCAGCTAAACTCAGACTCTCTGAAAAGACCATTTCGCCCTTTCCTGTGTGGTGAGAAATTTACATTTCTGATTTTAAAGTTCCATCTTCTGACTTATGATCTGCTTTCGCCTCAGCTGCTCCGAGTGATTGCTTTCCTTCTTTCCTTCCTCCGTGTGCAATCTGCATAAAGGAGCTAACTATCCCAGGAATATTTATTGTTTTAAAATGTGCTCATAGATCAAGTCAACAGCACATATTTCACATTCTCTCTCTTCAACTTTCCAATTTCCCTTCCATAACATTGCTATTTATATACCACCTAATCTTCTACAGGCTCAAATCCTCTTTACTTTATACATTTCAGGTAATGGAAATGTCAGTGGGAGCGAGGTGGCTGGGCCTACCTGACCAGCCTGTTTAACAAGTGCCTTATTTCTCCATTTATTTAGTTGTCTCTAACTCCAAACAGCAAAATCTCAGAAAAGAAATATGTATCTATATAATAAAGAAGAACACATTTGTTTTGTTTTTTAATAAAAATAAAAGTCACGTCTTGATTTTTAGATTAAATTCTAGCAGCTAAAATTTATATAACTTAAACCCATATATAAAATATTTCTTCTTGCATAATAAAATATACACTTTTTCATGTACCTTTAGGTGGAAGTCTCTCGTGTCATTACATTCCTTCACTTGTGCAAAAAAAAATCCAATTAGCTACTCTGTAAGGACTGAAGCTTCTACCATCTTCTGTGAATTGAAACCCAATAAAATTAAAAGCTGAAGGACTTTCCCAGAGCAATCCCAGTATCCTGCCTGAATTCCACATGTCCTTCTACCTGACAGGTACTTCTATCTTATTTTCATTATTTTGTACTGAACTTATTTTCAACTTGCTCAAGCAATTTGCAAACATTTTAGTAATAATCTCTAATTAAATCATTTTCAGAAGTAAGCCAAACTGGGCGAGAGTCTGATTCCTGAGTTTAACTAATGATTAAACTTACTGGTCTTTTCCCATGAAAGTATCCCTTTCTTGTACAGGAAATAGTTTCCTGATTTTATGTGAATTGAATCAGCTTTTCTTCAAAACTAAAAACTTGTCTTTCCTAATTTGACTTATGATAAAAAATCCCCTCCTTCAAAACATCTTAAAATGTATTCTCTTCTTAACTCATTGTACCTACATCCAAGTAAAACCTTTAGTGTCAAGAATTATACATGATATTTTCTGGTTCATCTTACAAGGGTACATGGGAATCTTTCTAAATGTAGAATATAAATGTCTTAACACAATAACTAGGAAAATGATATGAAGGCTCTGTTAACCAGTTTGATGAAAGTATTTTAAATTGTATATAGAAACAGCACATTGTACCCCATGACTGCATTAATGTACACAGCTATGATTTAATAAAAAAAAGATACCTTATTTATTACCCAACAGTCTCTTAATATTTGTATATTTAATCAATAGTCAATAGGCATTCTGTTTATGTTTCATTGAGAGCATTACATGATGCATCTCATAATTGTGCATATTTAGTTTCTATCTAAACTGAAATAATGTTCCTTGTTTCCACAAGGACAGCTGATACTATATCTCTTATTATATTACAGAAAGCCTGTAGGATGAAGATACTTTTCCATTAACTAGCATATACATATATAAATCATTTGAAAGATATATATTCTTCCATGATTTCTTAAAGAGGTGATTTCTTAAACTTGAGGTGTCCTTTCTTTTAAGAAAATATATTTTTTTTAATCAGAAAGAATTGTATCTCTAAATGTACTTCAATTGGTTCACTATTTCTTTTCAATTCTTATTTCAATTGCCAATGTGGTAAATCTATAGACTAATGAGTAAAGTCTGCAGAGTGTTGGTTCAGTGAAGATAAATTTTTTAGTATTTCACTGGATAAAAAAGATATATTCATAAATTTTTTACCAATCATATCACTAAATTTGCAAAAACTATTTTCCATGTTCTGAATGGGGCCAAAGAGTAGGCTACATAGAGAGAACTGAGGTTGAAAGGAGGCAGAGCTCTGGTTTCCATGACATACCTGGTGTTTCTTTAAGCACTCCCCCAAGGCAATGTCCCACCAGTACAAGATATACTAAATTAAAAATAAAATGGTGCCTAAAAATGCATTTTATTTCTTTCTAATTATTACTTTTATGTATTTCCAAAATGTAATATATGAAATGACAAGTATAAAAAATAACCAAAATAGAGAAAATTGAGACTACTTTCTGTAACTCAATGGAAATACATTTAAAAATCTATATGGAATAGGAAATTATTTGGAAAAATTATAATTTACCAAAGCAATCAAAAGGGTAACAAGACCACTCCAAGCATCTTAAGATAGAATGACTCCTCCTTTATACAGCTCTTCTTCAAAGTCATTTAACAGTGCTTAAAAATTTCATGAAGAAAAGTCTTGCATGTATTTTCTTAGATTTATTTCTGGTTACCTTATGTTTCACTGCAATTTTAAATAATATACTTGAAAATTACTTCTCCTATCTCTTTATCCTGATATGTAGAAATTAAAAGAATATTGATTTTAGAGGCGACTAGATTGCCAACTCTTTTATAATTTCTGGTAATTTGCCTATAACATGTTAGAGTTTTCTATGTGGACAGTTATATCTATGATTATGAGAGATTTTTTTCCCTTTCTTTCCAATTCTCACTTGTACTATTTTTCTTAATCCATTATTTTCTTCTACTGTATACTCTTTCTATTCTTTTGGTGATTATGCTAGGCAAGTTTTGCCATAAGTTGCAACTCAACATCTAAAGTTAATATCATAATCTACACTCTCAAACAGCATAGAGAAATTTATAAGGTATTAATTATTCTGATCAATTATCTTACATTTACATTCAATTTTTTGTCCGATGGTTGCAAATTTACTTTTAGTTTCTACAAAGTCTGATAATTAAGTTTGCTAACTTGCCACGATGTGCTAACACCGGCAGCACTGTACCAACCATGCGGTAAGGTTTTATCCCCTTGGTGTATCTGTGACTCATATCTGCTCCTGTCGATATATGCGGTGTCTTGCTGAGTGGTCTTCATCATTGCTGCTGCATGCTTTTGTGTGTCTTAGTGAGAATGTCGGAGTTTGACTGAACAAATTAAGTTTCTTGCTAAACTTGGAAGAGTGGAAGTGAAATCAGGGACATGTTAGTCCAAGTTATGGGGATAATGCCATGAAGAAGATGGCTGTGTTCAAGTGGATCAAACATTTTCCTGAGAGGAGAGAAAGCATCCCTGATGAAGAGAGGTCAGGGCAGCCAGTAAGGAGCAGAACTGATGAAAACACTGCAAATTCATTGACTTGCAAATCAGAATCACAGCTGACTGTGAGAAGCATGGCAGAGCAAGTGGACATCGCTAAAAAAACAGGACAATCTTAACTGAAAATGTTGGTATGAGAAAGGTGTGTGCAAAATGGTCCTAAAGGAGCTCACCAAGGCAGAGAAACAAAGAGGGTCTGAGTTTGCAAAGACCTTTGTGAGAGGCACAGTGATGTGTCAAACTGTGTTATCACTGGTGATGAAACGTGGGTCCACCAGTGCAACTCCAAACTCTGGAGATGAGTGTGGGTCCACCAGTGCAACTCCAAACTCTGGAGATGAGACGTGGGTCCACCAGTGCAACTCCAAAGACTGGTGATGAGA
>NW_003852595.1:2591397-2592601 GCF_000181295.1 Otolemur garnettii | reverse complement strand
GTGGGTCCACCAGTGCAACTCCAAACTGTGGAGATGAGATGTGGGTCCACCAGTGTAACTCCAAAGACTGGTGATGAGATGTGGGTCCACCAGTGCAACTCCAAGACTGGTGATGAAATGTGGGTCCACCAGTGCAACTCCAAAGAATGGTGATGAGACGTGGGTCCACCAGTGCAACTCCAAAGACTGGTGATGAGATGTGGCTACACCAGTGCAACTCCAAAGAATGGTGATGAGACGTGGGTCCACCAGTGCAACTCCAAAGACTAGTGATGAAACGCGGGTACACCAGTGCAACTTCAAAGACTGGTGATGAAATGCAGGTCCACCAGTGCAACTCCAAAGACTGGTGATGAAATGTGGGTGCACCAGTGCAACTCCAAAGACTGGTAATGAAATGTGGGTCCACCAGTGCAACTCCAAAGCAAAGCATCACAGTGCACAATGGGTCAGCTAATTCTCTATAACCAAAAATGTTCTGCCCACCCAAATCAAGTCCAAACAATGCTGCTAACCTTTTCTAATATCAAAGGCATTACTGATTTTGAATTTGTACAAACCAGACAAACAGTTAACCAAATTCACTATTTGGAATTGCTGAAGGATTGTGTGAAAAAGTTAGAAAAAAATGACCTGGACTTTTTGGCAACAGCCCATGGCTTTTGTACCATGACAATGCAAAAATTCATACCACTGTCTGTGGGGGAGTTCTTAGGCAGTAAACAAACTAACTGCATTGGAACGCCCTCCCCAACTCACCTGATCTGGCCCCCAGTGACATTTCTCTTTACCCAAAGATAAAGGAAATGATGAAATGAAGACATTTTTCATGACATTCAGGACATCAAAGGTAATATGGCTATTCTAGAAAAAGAGTTCCCAGTCCATGCTGTTAAGGAGGAACTAGGTCCTGGTGTGGGTGCACATCTTCCCACTGAGAGCATTTAAAGGGGACTTCAGTGATATTTGGCAATGAGAAATGCAGAGCAGTGACAGTCGGAATGAGGAATGGAGGGCACTGACAGTGGGAATGAGGAATAATGCAGAGCAGTGACAGTCGGACAGAGGAAGGCAGAGCAGTGACAGTTGGAGTGAGGAATGTAGAGCAGTAACAATCGGAATAAGGAATGCAGAGCAGTGACAGTTGGAGTGAGGAATGCAGAGCAGTGACAATCAGAAAGAGGAATGCAGAGCCATGACAGTC
>NW_003852595.1:2557750-2589974 GCF_000181295.1 Otolemur garnettii | reverse complement strand
GAGTGAGGAATGCAGAGCAGTGACAGTTGGAATGAAGAATGCATAACAGTGACAGTCAGCAATGAGGAATGCAGAGCAGTGACAGTCGGAGTGAGGAATGCAGAGCAGTGACAGTCAGCAATGAGAAATGCAGAGCAGTGACAATCAGAGTGAGGAATGCAGAGCAGTGACAGTCAGATGAGGAATGCAGAACAGTGACAGTTAGAGTGAGGAATGCAGAGCAGTGACAGTCAGATGAGGAATGCAGAGCAGTGACAGTCAGAGTGAGGAATGCAGAGCAGTGACAGTCGGAGTGAAGAATGCAGAACAGTGACAGTCGGAGTGAGGAATGCAGCCATTTTCTAGGATTAGTTCGTGAACTTAATTGTCAGACCATGTTTATCAACAGCCATTTTTAATATCACAAGAACAGTTTGCATGACATCCATGTCGCCTGGCAGCCAAGGAGTGTGTACTTCGATGCTGGTGCACGAATGAGGGCGGCTGGTCAGTGGGATGGAGCGCTAGCAGGTGCTGTGCCCCCCACATTCAGGGTGAGCGAGTGTCATGTCCAGAGTGAGTGTCACATTCAGGGTGAGCACTGAATGATGGGTGAGCAGAGCAGGATGCTGCATGGAGCTTTCACCCAGCTTGAACTTCCTCCATGGAAGCTGTCTGGATGTTTCAGAGGTTTTCCAAGATGATGCAGTGAGTGGCGCACAAATGGAAGCAGGGTTCAGACACCTCAGGGAGATGGCGGACAATTTGTCAAAAGCAGTACATGTTCTAGAAGGCCAGGACCAAGCAGAGCACCTGAACATGTTGGCCGTGCATGGGCCACTGTCCAGAGACCAGCACCCGGCAATGCCTGAGCCAGAGCTGACCTGGGGATTCCAAACTCTGCTGATTCTGAGATCGTGGATAAAGCACATGGCAAAAGTGCTGCCTGGCATCTGCTCCCAGAGCAGAAGGAATATGGTGCTGCATGTGCCAATGACTTGCTTCAAACCACCACCAGCGAACCAGATAACCAGAGTGAATCATGGGGTCTATGGCTCTGATCCGGAACAAAAGCCCGTTATCCCAGCTGAAGTCTCCTAGTTCTCCACACCCGAAGAAGGGGCTGCAAAGTCACAGCAGATCGAGACATGTGAGCCATATTTTTTGATTGGGAAGGTGTTGTCCTCCAGGCTGGACAGGGAATAAGGAGTAAGTCCCACCCAGTGCTGCTCACCAGTGGGAGATGCAGTGCCAAGAAGACCATGCAGCTATGGGCCCTGGTGACCGGCAGCTTCATCAGGACAACATGCCCACCCATGTGTAACCTCTTGTGCAGAGTATTTTGGCAAAAACATTAAATCACCCAGATGACTCAGCCCACAGTCCAGACTTGGCACCGTGCAACTTCTAGCTTTTCCCCGAACTAAAATCACCTTTGAGAGGGAAGATCTCATCACTGAGATTCAGGAAAACATAGAGACAGATAATGGCAATTCCAACCAAGGACTTTGCAGAGTGCAGTAGAAGAGAGGTTGGGAGAACTTGGGTTCCCAAGGTGCCTACTTTGAAGGGGACTGAGAGGTGATTGTCCTATGCACCGTATTTTTTGGATCTTGTGTTTTCTTCAGTAGATGTCTCTATTTTTCATAGTACATGGCTGTATACTTTCTGGACAGACTGTGTGAGTATGTGTTTGTAAACTGAAAATATCTTTAGTCTACTGTCCATCCTGACCAATGCTTCTGAGAATTCAAGTCTTATTTGAAAGTCATTTTTTTTCCAGCCTTTCAAATATATTATTTCATTTCCTGCTGATTTTCATCGTTGCTACTGAGAAATCTATACCTTTGTCTTACTTTTGAAGGGGCTTTGGAACGGTTTCGCGAATGGTATTTAAGTGGAAGAGACGGGTGTCATTCCTGGTTGAGACAGTGAAAAGGCTTGCGTACCTATCTGTTCCTTTCTTTCCCCTTCCAAAGGAAACTTTAGGTCAAGTTGGAAGAGTGCCAGGATTAATGGAGGTTAGATCACTGACTCAGTCAGTGAAGAACTGTTGACTGAGGGCAGGGGCAGTGGCTTATGCCTGGGAGGCCAAGGTGGGCGGATCACTTGAGCTCAGGAGTTGGAGACCAGCCTGAGAAAGCGCAAGACCTTGTTGTGGCAGGTACCTGTAGTCCCAGCTACTCTGGAGGCTGAGGCCAGAGGGTTGCTTGAGCCCAGGAGCCTGAGGTTGCTGTGAGCTCTGACACTATGACACTCTACTAAGGGTGACAAAGTGAGTAAAAAAAAAAAAAAACATTTGATTCACAGTGTTTCTTTGGCTAATAGCCAACTTTTGGTGTATCACACTACAGAGGTAAGGGATGTAAAACATCTCTTATGGATGTTTTAATGGAACATTAAATAAATGGAACATTAAATAAATAATGGAAAACAAATAAACGTATTTTAGAACTCCTTTTATGTCATCTGTGTGTCTTACTTTCCCTGGCATAGCTTTCATCTCATATCTCTGTCTTATATTTTTTCTACTTCTGCACGTCCATTTTTCAGCTCTTTATGATCTAACTAAGCCACTTTAGGTTTTAATTCATCAATCACAAAAGTTCTATATTCTATTTTTCAAATATTCCAGGTATCCATTTTATATTTATTCTTTTTACACACTTGTTTTTATCGCTCCATATTTCTTCAATAATTTTGCACAGAATTATTTTCTCCTATTTATCTGAAAAGTCTCCTGTCTAAACTCCTTAGAGATCTATCTCTACTGTTTGTTTTTTCTGCTGACTCTCACATAGAGTGGTTGATTTTCTCGTGTATATGGTACATTTTATTTGGGGCCCACAGATTCTTAATCTGTGGACAACCTATAGAATTAAAATTATGATGCCTTGAGAATTTACTTTCTTCGTCTTGAACCTTGGTTTTTCTGCGGACTGGAACTACTTTACCGCCTAATCCAGGAGGCTTAGTTTCAGTTCCCTCACTTTGCAGCTAGTCTGAGGCTGAGCTGAGTGGAGTATGTGCCTTCCAGAGAACCTAATGTAGAGTCCACAGCTCGAAAATAAGCCTTCTGTTTGGTTTGTTTCTTGTCCCCTTTGCAAACTCCTCTGCAACTGGGGTCAAGCAAAGCAGTAAAATATATTTTATACTAGATATAAATGTTTTGTAGCAGGTGAGTTCTTCAGAAATCTGCCATTCTGCTTCATCCTTTATGTTTATTTATTGTGTGTGTGTGTGTGTTTTTTTTTTTTCAGCCGGGGCTGGGTTTGAACCTGCCATCTCCGGCATATGGGGCCAGTGCCTTACTCCTTTGAGCCATAGGCGCCACCCTGTTTATTTATTTTTTTTCAATTCCTATTACTACTGGTAAAAGTCAGAAACATGACAATCTAGAAAGGCTTTAGCTATATCCTAATGGACCCTGCTTGAGAAGGTTGTAAAATAAATTACCAGAACTTTCATATTTTAACAGAAAACATATAAGCTTTAAAGTCAGATAAATAACTTGAATCTTTGATTTGTGACTTTGGGAAGAGTACTTATAGTTTACAAGCCACAGTGTTCTTATTTACAAAGGGAAATAATAAAATTTATCTCCCAGGGATGTTATAATGATTTTAGAATGAATATTGTATATAGGATCTGGCCTGTAGACAGTAAACAGCAGATACCTTTATTCACAACACATATTTCTGACTGCAGGTGTATTTGGTTACTTCACCTATTGATTTGCTAAAATACTGTTAAAGAAAATTATAATCTGGTATGCAAAAAACTCAGTGCATTTTTTTTTTTTTTTAGAGACAGTGTCTTACTTTATCACCCTCAGTAGAATGCGGTGGTGTCACAGCTCACAGCAACTTCCAACTGGTGGGCCTAAGCAATTCTCTTGCCTCAGCCTCCCAAGTAACAGGGACCATAGGTGCCCACCAGAATGCCGGGCTATTTTTGTTGTTGTTGCAGTTGGGCCAGGGCTGGGTTCAAACCTGCCACCCTCAGTATATGGGGCCAGTGCCCTACCCACTGAGCCACAGGGACTGCCCCAACTAAGTGCATTAAATGAATGTATTAAATAAATGAGAGAGAGAGAGAGAGATGAATTATGCACTCTAATTCTGCATATATACATACCCCATAAATCTAGAGCTTGACTTTAAGTTTAAAATAATAATATGAATTTGACATATTGATAAGGAAACATTTAAAACCCCCAAATAATCTCATAAATGTCTGTTGTGTTAGCCTTCCATGAGAAGTTTTTTCTTTCATAATAACTTGAATAAAAGGCAGATAAAAAGGTGAAGATTAGTATTGAAATAGCCAAATAGTTTCTTCCCTCTGCTAAACGAAGCGAAGGAACCAGATCTGATTGTGAACTGCAGGAGTCCTTCCTGGTGCACTCCCGTTTCCGACTGCACTTCACCAAAATTCAAAATTACAGCATCGACAGAACCAGTCCACGGAACAGGTTAACGCTGCAGATGAAAACTTACAGTGACCTCAGAGAATGTAGCGCAGGTCACTGGCCACGCTAGCTGGGTTACTCCAAAACAAGACTGTGAGTTCAGGTAACAGAGAGGCGTAGCAAGTAGCTAATGGCCACTTTCTTCTTTGTGTTCTTCGACTTAACATCTCTAGTGAACTAGGGAGGTAATGATTCCTCTTGGCCGGGCAGGTGGCTCAAAAATCATCTTATAATAGAAATAAACATAACTAGTGTAAGCCATTTGGCATAAATCCCTCCCACCATAATTAGGATTTTCGTATGTGTCTGTCTATCCGTGCTGTTTTTTACTAATCAGTAGTAAGTTCGATGATGATAATAGTTCACATGTATTAGTGACCTGCGTGTCTTGTTTAGTTTTTACAACACCCATAGGGTAGGCACGACTATAAACACCATCTACGGATGAGAAAGAGGCACAGAGAATATTTATCATGGTGACAGCAAGTGGTGGGGAAGGAGAGGAGGAAAGAGCCGGCCCCTGGGAGCGTCTGTCTCGCCAGCCTCACTGCGTGCTGTGCAGACTGGTTATATTTCCAGTTCCTAGTCCATCTCCCCAGAATCCTGGTGACAGTGGTAGGTAATCTGAATAGTTGTGTAAGTGCGATGCTCATCAGATAACTCAGCGGAGTGGGGTAGTGAGCTTGTTGCATAACAGAATCATCAGACGTTTTAGCAAGCTTACATAATAGACTAAATTTAATATGTTAAACCTTAAAGACACAAAACTTTGTCTTTAAAAATATATAGAAACCGGGAATGCTAAATCTGTGGTTCAGCAGCAACATGCTCAATTTAAGGAGTTTAGTTTGTTTCAAGTTTAAGAGAGATGATCAGAAGATCATTAATGATTACACAGTCAAGGTAGAGAAATTGCCTAGGATTCTTACGCCTCTAAAAAGCCATAAAAGGAAAGTATGTTTAAAAGTTTGAAAAAAGAAAGATTTTTAAAAATTTTAGTAAAGAGGAAAAACTAGAAGTGTGGGGGTGTGTCTGGAATGAACTAGAGGGTTGTGGGAAAGGGAGATGACTCTGAGAAAGTGTTTAGGATTCGGACGAGTCAGGACACTCTAAAAATCATGTCAGGGCATTGCCTTTATAGTTTTGGTTGTGGAGGTAGAAGGAAGAAGACAGATTTGAAAGATAGGTTGAAGAATCAATCACCTTTACATTATGGCCATAATCTAAAGCAGGAGAACTCTTCATGTCTGAAATCCGCCCTGTTCTGTCCACTCTCACTGCCTCCCCACCCTTCCTTCTCGACCACTGGTCTCTGCCTACATTATCTCTGCCCGGCCTTCCAATTCATCCAGCCCATTTTTAGAGCCCTAATCACTTTGCACTAGGATTTCCTGCATATAGATTTATTCCTTTTTCTGGGAAATGAAGTTCTTAAATGAAAAAGCTGCATATCATCTGCCTTTGTATTTCTGTATCACATTGCCTGAGACACAGAGGGGCAGAGTCCCTTGGAGCTGCCAACTGCCAGTGGCCAGTCGGGACCTGGATGAAACATTGGAAAGGGAGAAATCAGGGAGGACTGAGCCAGGAGCCAGGTCGGGTGCTCCAGTCTGGGTTCTCACTGATTTAGATGTTTCCAAAGCCTTCCAGTTTGCATCTTGGAGCCTAGTATTGACTGGACATTAAAAACATTATGTTAAATTAGTGAATAAATGGAGTAGTGGTTTGCCAATAGAAACTTTCATATTAGGGGAGTTAAAGTATCTGTGTTCTGAAGTGCTGGGGTAACGTAAGTTAGAGCTCTGCTGCTTCCTTTCTTTGAAGCCCACTCCCTCGGAGACCCCCAGGTTCAATGTCTTCAGGTGCCCCCCAACTATGTAAAGCCTTACCACCTTCTGTTCTTTCCAAGGCTACATAGAAACGTACTTATCCTGTTCGCCATGCATTTAACAGAAGTTAACATATTTACTGATTTGATGCAAGGTGAATAATTACGTCAAGTTTATTTTTCCCTTCAAAGTTTGCATTTTAGAGGAGATTTTCGTGTCCTCCTGCTGACATGGTGTGTCTGCCTGCTCGGTTTCCAGCCTGGTCTTTGCCACACACCATCCCACATCCCGACCATCCTGAACTAAATGAGATTGCCAGAGTATGTCTCAACTCATCCCCTCTCCGCCAAGAACACCTTGTTAATCTCAGGTCAGGCGTCCATCACCGGTGCACTCTCACCCCCGGTACTGTGTGTCTGTCCTCGTGCTTTTCATACTGTCCAGTGCTTCCTGGTCACTTGTCTTCCATCCCTACCCTGATGCTAAATTTTATGTTTATCATTTTGGTCTTTTCAGTATTTGGCATAGTTTTCAGAGTGCACTAAATAACAATTTGTTAAAGACATGATTAAATGAGTGGTCCAAAGTTATAAGTAAAATGGACATTTTTTAATAGCACCTAGGAGGTAGGGAGGTCAGGGGACACCAAAGCTGCCTTTTGTTGCTCGTTTGTTCCACCAACAGATAAAGGCAGACCTCATCCTCAGCCAGGAAAACTCACACTACTCCCGTTACCTGCAGACTCCACCCTCACTCGATTCAGGGCACAGAGCCGGGTACAGCTGGCCAGCTAGTAACAGATACTCCCTTTACAAAAGTAAGGGATATTACACAACTATACCCTAAAACACTTTTTCTCCAAATTGTTGGATAATTAGCTAAGGTGGAAAAGGTCTGCCTCCCCTATAATGAGAGAAATACTATGTTTTTTTCTTTGGTCCCATACTGCCGAGCACACAGTACAGTCAGAAACAGAAATAGACCGCAGAGCTATAGGATTCAGAAGCACTTGGAACATTGAAATCTTACACCTCTCAGCACGTTTAAGGGATTCTGAGCTCCAGATCGCCAGGCGGCCTCTGAGAGCTCACACTCAACGAAGCAGCCTTCTGGAAACTGGTTTTTTAATTTCTCTGTGCAGTAGAGGTGAAATGAAAGTTCAGCTGCAAATTTAAATGCTTTTAATATGACAAGGGCTAGTAAATATTTAAGTGTGAATTAAACTGATGTTTGTGCAGTGATAAGTAGCCTGCTGAAACTAGGGAAATGAGCCCGCCCTCTATCTCAGCTATATCTTGTCTCTGCTTCATTGCTTTGGGAACTCAGAGACTAATCAGGGATCTCAGACTATGTCCTCGGTCTCCAGATGAACTTTCCCTTTTATAAATTGGATGAAGGGATGTGGACACTTTAATATGTGGCCAACTCTTTCATGCATATGTTGGAGATAAAGACTTGGTGTCTTTGAGGCCTGGGAAGTAAGTGGCAGAAGCACACACCGTGCCCCCAGGCACTGAGGACGTTTTGAAAAAGACTCCCGTTTCTTCTCTTTCCCACACTCAAAGCCTGGTGTCTCCTGCCCAGAAGCCAATCTGCAGGTCTGTTGCCCGAAGGCTGCTCCTCGCAGACACTGTTCTTTTCGTGTCTTCACAACTTGGCAGCTGTTCCTTCCTCCCCGTGAAAGGCTCTGCTGTGATGGTCTTTCATACTGCATTGTCCTGAATAACTCTCACTCTGTCGTCTACACTTAGCTCAGCTGTCATCTTCTCCAGGAAGCTTCCTCGGATCCTTCCTCTGGGCTCTCACACTACCCAGAACATGCAACTGACAGTGTGGAGTGATAATATTTAGCTGCAGTGTAAGGTTCTCCACCACCTCCTTGATGGGGGGTGCTCTCGCAGATTTATCTTTGGAGCTCCATCACCCGGCACTGTGCCTGACACATAGTAGGCTCAGTAAATGGTTGCTACCCTGGACAAGGTGAAATTTCCAATGACCTTTAATGCCTTTTCTCCCAGCTACTTTTGTCTGCCTCAGAGCCCCTCTAGGAGGAATCAAGTGACTCCTAGGACACCCACCAGGCACCCAGACAGGTCTTGTCCTGTGAATAACCCCTGATTCTGGCTCAGCTTCTCATTCTCATCACACCCTGATAAGAAATTTAACACTTTCCTCGGTCACAGCCCCGACTTTGCAGATTACCCAGAAAGCTCAGCGCTCACAGCCAGTTGGTGGCTCTACGGAGTCCAGGACCCAGCTCTGTCAGCTGTAATTTTAAACTCTTCTCACTTTCCACACTGATTTTTCCCATTTCATTAAGGCTGGTTGGATTATTCAATATATAATGAACTAATTCACACAAAGATGTGGACTACTTCTGTCATGGTAGAAGTATCAGGCACCATGGCCAAAACCAAATTATATAAAGATAGAAGGTGATTCCTTTAAATCATACCGAGTATGCAAATCCTACTTCGTGCCTAACACTGCTTTTCTGTTTGCTGAGATGCTGCTGAAGATGAATGTCAAAGACATTGTGTGTGTCCTTGGAGAGGGTGACCTTGGGAACAATAGATTTTACAATGGAGAGGAAGTGACTTGCAGGAGTCTCCTGAAGTGACAGAGGAGACCCTGAAGGGAGGGACCTGAATCTGCAAAGAGGTCAGTGTTGAGCTGGGACACTTGAAGGCAGAAAGATGCAGAAACGCCGCCAGGACAAGGAACAATGAAGGAGAATTTCAACCACGCTGGGAAACCGGCTCTTTGTCCTGTGAGCACCGGAGAAACTAGGATGTGAGGCTTGAAGCTGAAAGTGCTGACACTGTGCTTTTTATTTCTCTTGTTTTTGGTTGGACCAATTTACAAAGAATACAGCCAAAAGTTTTTCTTTGACAAGGTTCACTAAGGGAAAAACAGAAGTCTTCCAAGCGTCTATTTTGTTTTGGGAAATATGGGCAGAATTTCATTCCTGGATTTATTTTTTTCATTACTTGGATGACTAGCATCTAGAAAATGCCACTGGAGAAATGGATTCCATCCATGCCGTGGTTCAAAAGCATGTCTGCTTCAACCTCAGAGTCTGATGTGGCAAGGTGAAAAAAAAATTATGACACTGACATGACTTTTGCCAGCTGTGCTGGGGGAATGGATCTGTATTTTCAGAGGTGATCTACTAACCTTCAAAAAGAACAAACTGAGAGAGGGCACCAAATGTATACACATTAAGAAAGAACAAAACTACATTAAATTTGCCATACTTGAGCCACATTTGACTGTTGTAATTATAAGAGGTGCTTGATGTGATTTGTATTCATCTTTTGTTTTCAATATAATTATAATGGAGAATTATAATTTTAATATGGTTTTTTTCCTTTCTTAAAATATGCATAGATTTTTTTGGCACCCATGTAAATTATCTACAAGTAGAGAATTATTTTCCCTTGTCTAGACCACTAATGTTAAGGGCAAAAATCATGGCTGGTACTACAGACTGCAAAATTACCCTATATTCTCCACAGCCCATTCTATTGAGAGACTTAATCTCTTTCTCCGCCTGCTCCATCCAGGTGGCCTCATTACTGTCTACCAAGAGGAGCAACATCATATGACTCCAATCCCCGCCCTCAGGAGACTTCCCTGCTTCTTTTCTTATGCTGGGAACTCATCCACCACTATGGGAACAAGCCCAAGCTAACCTGTTGGGGGATGAGAACACATGGAGAGGAAGAGCCCTGGCCTTTACAGCCACCTTGTCCATCTCAACCTGGAAGCTCCCAAAGTATGAAGCTTAGGGAGTCTCGCACTGTGTGCCATCAAGATCGGAGGTGGTTTGTAATCAGCATTAGTTTCTGAATGAACTCTCATGTCCATCCTGATACATATGCGTGTGCTCAGTAAGCTCTTTCCAGTGAGCGTTTTGTTTCTTTGGGATTTTCTGAAATGCAGAGCATGGAGAGAATGTCAACCAATTTCCAGGTCACAAATACGCTCCCTGCAGTAATGCCCCCCCCCGACATGTACTGCCATAGTGAGAAGAGCTGAACAGCTAATTTCACCTTTACTTCCTTACCAGTCAAACAAATTCCTCCTAGACAACCAGGATGTTAACTTTCAAATCACAGGAATTTTCAAGCACAGGAGTTGTTTGATGAAAATGTATCCATGAGAGCGACTGCCCTAGTGAGAGGCTGAGTTCATTGTGGGCAAATGCCAAGTTGATTCTGGTTCAAGGCAAGAATATCCCCTGGAGATCACATTCCTCCCAAGCCATTCTTGTACCAAATGCTAAAATTAAGATGCCTAAAAATGTTAGTGTTGGTCCAAATGTCTTTATTTTAAGAAGATGTTCTAAAATCATGATATTACAGATACTGCCCATCATCTGGCATTTTCTCGGTGCCTATTCTGGTTGCAACCAGATGGACCAGAGTGAATGACGTGACAGCAGCCACAGTGATGACCAGGTGGCCGTCTAGGATTGGTGACTGGCAATCAGTGGAGACATATTTGTGATCTAGAACACCACTATGGATTTAGTGTTCTATAAAGAAATAATGTAAATAAGAACAAGTGAACAGCTTGGCGTACGGCTAGAGGGAAATAAGGGAACAGTCTGAGCTGGATTCGCTCATCTTTTCAATTATTATTTGAAAATTACTTAGCCCAATGCTTAGCATATGGGGAGGCTTGATCAAAACTTGCTGAATTATTCCAGGATCTAACAGTGTACTTTTCTGTATAGGATCTGGATTAATTTGTTGTTTTCTGGTACACTGTCAAAACCACTCTTGGCCACAGTTTTTGCCTTTTAAATTAGACATTTGAATGAATCCCCATAATACTCTCAGAATCACTGACTTACTCTTGAATTATAGCTTCTTATTTTGTTCACTCATGAAAATGTTTTGAGTAAAAGGCTGGATGAGCCAGGTTTGGAGAACTCTTGGGAAGTGTGTCCATGCTTATCAGGGCTCTTCTTAGAAGGGTCTTCCAACTTCACTTTAGAAGGTTTATTCATGATGAACCTGCAAGTCCTGTGAGAAGGCAGATGAGAACAGACACCTGGGGCATGATGAGGACAGCTCGCAGACCACTCAGGTCTACACCTTAACATGCCTCACTTCATTCAACTGCCACCTCGTCTCTCCAGGGGGCAGCAGTGCATATCATGCTGGAGGAGAAGAATTAAAGACTCAGAGAAGACAGGTGATTTTTGCAACCTCTGGCCTCTCATAAAGAGTGAGGATTCCCATTCACAATCTCTACTGCAAAACCCCACCTCATTAAGACCATCATTACCTGTCAACTGAATGAACCACTGCGATAGACGCTTATTTCCAGCTTCCACTTTACCTGAAGAAGTTCACATCTCAAAGCACGAATCCTTTCAAACCCTACTTAAAACCCTCCATGAATTCCTACTCCCTACGGGTCAGACTGTGCTATGGTCCATTATTTCACTTCTGAGAAACAGTCAGCAGCATCCTTTTAGATTCACCTGTGCAAGTTCCAACTTGTTCAACTTATTGGTGTTGCTGGGGGGGCTTCCTCTGCTTCCATCCACAAGGATTTTATCTTTCTTGATTTTTGTGTATCTCAAAACTTTTGCAATGACCCACACAGAATAAAACTCCACAGCCTGTGGGATCAGCCCCCCGCACCTTCTGCCACCTCCTCCTGGCCTCTGTTAAAGTGCTCTCAGCTCTCAGCCTCGCTCTGTGCTTGGGGCCCCTCCACTTGCTGCTCCCCATGGCTGGAACACACCTTTGAGTGCCTGCCTGGGTCACTATGCTCAGAGCCCCCCATAGGCTCCATTCTGTTGTAATTTTCTTAGTTTTTATTTTTAGTTTTATAAGCTTTTTGTTTGTTTGTTCTGAGACAGAGTCTCACTCTGTTCCCCAGGTAGACTGCAGAGGCCTCAGCCCAGCTCACAGCAACCTCACACTCCTGGGCTCACGCCATCCTTCTGTCTCAGCTTGTTGAATAGCTGGGACTACTGGTGCCCACCACAAGGCCCCGTTAATTTTTCTAGTTTTAATAGAGTCAAGGTCTCACTCTTGTTCAGGCTGGTTTCCAATGCCTGAGCCCAAGCAATCCTCCCACCTCAGCCTCCCAAAGTGCTAGGATTATAGGCATGAGCCACCATGCCTGGCCTATATTACTTTTTTTATAACACAATATAACATATAAATATATAAACAAAATTATTGACTTTTTTATTTCTTGTCCCACTGACATATAAACTCCATCTCTGGTTCCAGCACTTAAAACAGTGCCTGGAGCAGAGAAGATGCTAACCAGAACTGTGCTATCCAGAATTAATGAGTCCAGGTGGGTTTGCAAAGAAGGGGTTGAAGATGTTCAGACGTGTGTTTCCCCTCCTAGCTTGTCATTTTACTTAAAGGAAAGAAAAAAAGCCCATAGAGCGGATCCTTTAAAAACATTCCCCCCCACAAGGAAATAGACTCCTTCTGAAGTGCACAGAATGAAAGCCTTTCCATAAAATCATTCCTCCATGACAAAGAAAAAGCCCAAAAGTCAAAAAACATCCCTCTCCATAGCCAACTTAGCATTTAGGGTGTGAACTTCTCAGCCTCTAAGCAAATACACAGTGACAATGACGTTAGGACTGACCAAGCCTCCTCGGCTGTCCCCCGCCCACCCCCGTCTCTGCTCTCACCAGCTCTCCTTCAGGTCACTGAGTTTCCCATTCACTGTCCCCCCATCACACAGAGTCAGCTTTGTTTTTGTTTGTTTGCTTTTCCTTCCTTGACTACTGAGTCTTATTTTTCTTTAAAAATTTCTTCCTAGAACAAATGTGCGGCCCTTCTCTGTGACAGACCATGTGGCCCAATGCTGTCCAGGTTACACAAACTGGATCCAATTCTGTCTCATGTCCAGTCACCCCAACACCTAAACCGGGCCTTCCTGATTTCCTTTCAGAAGAAAAGTGACTAGTGCAGGAAGCTGGGACACCCAGGCTCTGTGCTCACAGCCACGCTGGGCTCCAGCCACACAGGGCACCTGCAGCAGCTCCCTGAGTCCCTGTGCTGTGAGTTCTTTTTGTCCCTGACTCGTTTAGGACCCTCGTCCACCCTCCCTGACCACTGTTGTCCCTTGTGAGTTAGGGCCTCTCTTAGACACCACCACCTTTCAGAGGACCTCTCATGACCCAAAGCCACGTTGAAGAGCCTCACTCAGCTCCAGTCTCCGAGCCGTGTGTTTCGCCTTCACCCCACTCTGTGATCTTTGGTTTCTCACGTATGTCATCCTTGCACACAAGATCCTACAGGGCAGAAGCTCTTGTCATATTCTCTGTTTCATTCTTAGTGCCTAACACAGTTAATATATATTAAATAATATATAAATATATATTAAATAATATGTATTAATATACCATATAGTATATAAATATATTAAATATAGTGTCTGGCACATAGGAACTCTGCAATATTTTATTCAATTACGGGGCTACCCCCACAAAAGCAGAAGAATCTCCCTCTCTTTTGCTTCAAACACCTGAGTTCTGGCTCTGACATCTCTGTGGACCTGTCTGTTCTAATTACACAGAGTGCAACAGCACAGGTGCTAATAGACACACAGGGTTCCTCTGGCGATGGTGCTGGGCTGGCTCTGGGCCCATCCGCCTGCCACTGTGCTTCTGCTCCCGAGTGTCACCTGAGACTTACTCAGCACACACGCAGCTGTGTTCTCTCCACACCTTTGAGCGCAGGACACCGGGCTCTCTGATTATGTCTAACTCAGGCTTCCTGACCTGGGAGGACTGGCCCTATTATTTCCAAGCTACAGTAATAAACTTGATGACCTCTTTCAGATTTAGAAGGTGAGGATAGCTTTGTTAAGACTGTGGCTTTCTAAATCTAAAGGGACCACAATTCAAAAGTCAAATTTTAAAATCCGAAAACCATTGTGACACTCCTAGTCCCCCAATCTACACAATAGTAGATTGATTTAATTTCCCTACATATGGCAATGAGCTTTTGTGAAGAAGTGCTTGAATTGCAAAGTCTCACAATAGGAAAGAATAACAATTTCACTTCCTCTGTCTGAACTTATAAAAGATGTAAAAATCAAAGGATTGAGAGACTCCTGGATAGCACAATGGGCAGGAATGTTCCTGATTAGGAATGAAAGTTCTTGTTCTTTTATGCAAGATGAGCAGGAAATAATTTCCTGTCTTTGCTGTTACCTGGGATTAGAATAACATTTTTAGTTCGTAAGTACTGCATGTGTTAAAACCTTTTTTATTAAGGATAAGCCTTGGGACTCTCCAGCCCACTGGAGTACTTTGCCATCAGTTACTGGCTGCTGAAACACTGCTGTGGTTCCCTACACGTTCCCAACAAAGTTGCATTTCAGTAGCACAGTTGCTTCTTTCTAGAATATGTATTTCTCCCTCCAAAACCCAGTTTCATTTCCCTCTGAGTAGTTCACAAATCCCTCTGAGTCCGCCCCATACGATTACGCTTCACCACGGCTCTTCATCTGCGCAGACTCCTCTATGAGTTCTCTTTCCAAATTCGTCCAGCAGTGCCCTAGGATGGTGGCATTCTTTTGAGACTCTGCTCTTACCAGATTCTCAGTTTATACAATCTTTTTCTACTTCTGAATCTCGTGGCTCTGCCCTTCACCAACTGCAGTGCTTCTCTCTCCTTCCTCACTAAAGGTTTCCTCTGTCCTTTCTTGAGAGACTGACCTGCTTCCCAGCAACAGAGATGCTTCATGCTGTTTCGCTATTATTTGTTTATAAATCTGCCTCCCATAATGGGTAACAGGTTACTTGGGGAAATGCCTTTTTTGTCTTTTTATTTCCAACCTTGCTCCTTACGTGGTACCTACATATTCAATGATCTTAGTTGGAATGGGCTATTTTCTGGAGTGCAGGCAGTGATCTAGGCAAATGCTGGTGGCCAAGGGCCTCCTGGTGTGAGACAGGATGATGTTCAAACACCATAATCTCCCATCCAAGAACAGGCCAAAGAGGAGAGAGGTGGGTTTGTCATGTTTTATTCCTTTGTGCAACTTAAAGTTCTCAGAAAGAGTAATATGTCCTTCAAGAAATAAGAGAATTTAATACCTGCCAAATGCTTACAAAATTAAAAAGCAATCAACCTTCGAATAAAGAAAATTAGTCAGTGTTTCAATTTACTGCTTACTTTGAAATATATTTTGGGGTTAAATCTTCTAGTGAGGAACATATGTTAGTTACTTCACAAAAATTGTTACATCTATCTTGAAAATTTAATCTCAGGCAAAATAATTTAATCCATGCAGATAAAAGGGGAGGAATATTGCTATTTCAATGTTTCTAAGTAAATATTATTTTAAGAAAATGTAGATTATTTTAAAGAGAATTAGCAAATAAAAACTGACAATAAAATTTCAGATCACATTGATCTCTGGAGTGTTACACGCTGTCTCTGGGAATTGAAGTTTGGTATCATTCTAATGCCACTTTTCATTTATGATTATGTTGATTTTGGTTTTTATTCCTACAATTCTTCAGACTGAGCGTGAAGACAAAGAGTACCTAAAGAATGGTACCAGGGAGAAATACAAACATCACGTAAATTACACGTAGTTCCAGTTTCTGGCCCCATCGTCACAGCGTGAAAGGCCTTGTTCACCCTCTGTGTTCTATCTCTGTAATTGAGAGAGTGAAGATGATCAGACGCTGCCCCTGCACTGCAGATGTTCGCAGTTAGTGATATCAAAGGCAGTCAGAAATATTCAAAATGATTAATACCCAATAAGATATATTCAAATTGCTGTTCTATGGACTGAATTGTACCCCTCCAAATGTATATGTTAAAGATATAATACCCAATATGAATGTATTTGAAGACAGGGTCTTTAGGAAGTAATCAAGATTAAATGATATTACAAGGAGAACTTTGAAAAGTAAGTAGAACTGTAACCTACTAAGGTAAGAATTTATTCACTCATTCATTTATTCATTCCTAAGTACTCACTGAGTACTAATTATCACCTGCCCTGATAGAGTTAATGGACTAGTGAAAAAGACAAGTAACAAAAGTGCAATTATGATAAAAATTATGATAAAGAGAGAAGGGGGAACAAATCTACTTTGGAGAACCCAGTTGCATGAGGTCTGTCAATTAAGTTCATGAATTTGCCACCATGAACTTACCTTGGCAGCTCTGTCCACACAACTTGGTAAAGTTTCATAACCCTGGTATCTCAGTGTCTCACAGCTGTGTTCACGTCCATGTGTGGCAGTGTCTTGCTGAGTGCTGTTCATTATTGTTGTTGCACGTTTTTATGATGACAGCTACAATGGTCATTCCAGATAAAGAGTTCCAAATACACTCTGAAGGGTGGACCAGGTGCTGGCATTACTGCATAGCTTCCCAAGGGGAGGACTTCAAAAGTGACCACAGTGATACTCAGCAATGGGACGTGATCTTTTTGTAGGATAAGTCCACAAACTTAATTGTCAAACCTCATATAAACAGAAGCAAAAAAAAAAAAAAAAAGACCATAATATCATCTCAATAAATGCAGGAAAAGTTAGGTGATAAAATCCAACATCCTTTAATGATAAAAACCTTCAACAAACTAGGCATAGATGGAACATATCTCAAATTTATAAAATCCACATATGACAAACCCACAACAAACATCATATCAAATGGGGAAGAGTTGAAACCATTTCCCCTAAGAAAGGAAGCAAGATAAGTGTGCCCACTGTCATCACTTCTGTTCAATATGTTATGGAAGTTTTAACCAGAGCTATAGGGAAAGATAAAGAAATAAAGTGTATCCATAATTAAATGTGGTATACGTGTACCATAAAGTACTACTCAGCCATAAAAAATAAATGGCAATCTAGTATCTTTTGTGACAACCTGGATGGAATTAGAAACTATTCTTCTAAAAGAAGTGTCACAAGATGGAGAAACAGGCTGGGCATGGCGCATGCCTGTAATCCCAGCACTCTGAGGGGCCAAAGTGGGTACTCACCTGAGCTTAAGAGTTCAAGACCAGCCTGACTGAAAGAATTGGTCTGTAAAAAAATAGCTGGGCATTGTGGGAGGTGCCTGTAATCTCAGCTACTCAGGAGGCTGAGGCAAGAAGATTGCCCGAGTCCAGGAGTTTGAGATTGGTATGAGCTATGACACTTTGGCACACTCTAGAGGGTGACAAAATGAGACTCTGTCTCAAAAAGAAAAGGAACAAAAAAAGGAGAAGAAGAAGAAGAAGAAGAATGGAGAAACAAACCCTTGTATTCAATGCCGAATTAGAACTAATCATTCAGTACTTAAGTGTACATAATATGAAAATAAATCTCAGTTAAAATCAAGTTGGGGGGAGGAGGAAGAAGCAGATGGGTAAATTCACACCTCTTAGGTACTGGTGCACACTATCTGGGTGAAAAGCACATTTATAACTTAATTTGTACAGATTTATTTACTTAATTTGTACAAAAAAATGTATGTTAACAAAACAGGTATACTCCCTAATATTCTGAAATTTAAAAAATTTCCAGTCCAAATTGGGGAAAAGGAGGTAAAATGATCCTTGTTTTCTGATGATATAATCTTGTATCTAAAAAACCCCAAAGATTCCACCAAAGATGCTTAGAATTGAATAAATTCAGCAAAATCTCAGGTTACAAAATCAACGTACAAAAATCAATAATACTTCTATCTACTAAAAATGCTCAAGCTGACTGTCAATCAAGGACTCAATGACATTTACAATAGATGCAAAGAAGATAAAAATATCTGGGAATATATTAAACCCGGGAGGTGAAAGATCTTTCCAAGAAGACCCACAAAGCACTAATTAAAGAAATCATAGACGATACAAACCAATGGAGAAACATCCCATCCCCACAAGTAAGTGAAATCAGAATGGCAATGTGTTCATACTTCCCAGAGAGAGTTACAGATTCACTTAAATCCCCACCCAAATATTAATTTCATATTTCACAGATCTAGAAAAATTAATTCTGTGCTTCATTTGGAAACAAAGAGAACCAAAGTAGCCAAAGCAAAAAGAACAAATCTGGAGGCATCACATTACCTGACTTCAAATTATACACAAAGTTGTAGTAATCATAACAGTGTGGTCCTGGGATAAAATCTGAGACATAGACCAAGGGAACAGAATTGAGAGCCTAGAAAAACAAACAAACAAACAAACAAACAAACATTTACCAGTGACCAACTGATCTTTTGACAAAGCAGACAGCAACATCCACTGGGGAAAGGAAGCCCTATACAATAAATGGTGGTGAGAAGACTGGACACTCCGTGCAGAATTATGCCACATGTGAAATTTAATTCAACATGGATAAAGGTCCAAATGTAAGGCATGAAACCATAAAAAATTCTAGAAGAAAACAATTAGAAAATTCTAAAAACTCTTCTAGACATCAACCTAGGCAAAGAGTTTATGAACACAACTCCAAAGGTAAATATAGCAGCAAGCAAAAATAAATAAATGGGACTTGATTAATGACACAGCAAAGGAAATAATCAACAGAGTGAAGAGACAACCAGTATTCACAAAATGCACATCTGATAAAGGACTAATATTCAGAATCTACAAAGAAATCCAATAAATCAGTGAAAAAAAAAACACATTAAAATGTGGGCCAAAGGTATGAACAGAAGTTTTTCGAAAGAAGACGGACAAATGACCAAAAAAAAATATGAAAAAATGTTCAACTTTGGCGATGCCTGTAGCTCAAAGGAGTAGGGCACTGGCCCCATATGCCAGAGGTGGCGAGTTCAAACCTGGCCCTGGCCAAAAACTGCAAAAAAAAAAAAAAAGTTCAACTTAACCAATCATCAGGGAAATGAAAATTAAAACCACAGTAAGATACCAGCTTCCCTCTGTCAGAATGACCACCATTAAAAAGTGAAAAAATGGGCAGCATCTGTAGCTCAAAGGAGTAGGGCACTGAGGTGGTGGGTTCAAGCCCAGGAGGTGGTGGGTTCAAGCCCAGCACTGGCCAAAAACTACAAAAAAAAAAGTGATAAAATATAGATAGTAATGACTTAGATATGTATTTACATGAAAAAATAGTTAGACAAAGGCAAAATGTGGAAATCTACGTCTGTTGCCAGTCTTTCTAAAAGAAAACTATACTAACACTAAAAACTCTGACGGAAAACACAGTAAAAATGTATATCTTTATGCTTTTTGCTGTAAAATACAAACATAATGTACTTACAATTCTGAAATTGTTTCCCATTCTTTACTTGTGAAATGGGGGTAAAGGACAGCTGGGAATGGAAGGGTCCACACCTGTGTCACACGGCACCTTTAGGTGCCGCCAGCCTGACTGCTTGGCAGCTGTGCTTGGCCCACAGCCCGGTCAGCCTCTCTCTGGGAGGACGGCCCTTTCCTTCCCCAGCGCCCTCGGTTAATTTTTCCATTAAAAGGAGCCCTCAGGAAAGAATTGAAACTGATTTGTACCAAAATATTAATAACTAACAGTAGCTTCAACTGGATTTACATTTTATAGAACTCAAACCATTCAGCTTAAAAGTTATTAATAGCAGGAAGCAGGAACCTACAGCACTTTTTTTCAAATAAGACGGAACATCTAAAGGATTCCTTTTAGACCTCATGTTATAATGAAAATGCCCTGAGTGGTTATGAGCAGCAAGGCTGGCTCACATATTCAGCATATGTGATAGACAAGGAAACAGAAAGAAGGGAAAATAGATGAGGGCCTAATAGATATTAGGCACTGAATTTGGTTTTAACTCAATTTTTAATTCAGTAATTAACTTAATTTCCCCACTTGATGTCATTTTTTTATTATCCATGCAAATATGTTCAGAAGAAACTTGTGTTGGTGGCAAACATTTCTGTTTCCTAAGGAGTAGAGAAAAAAATGTTACAAGAAATGGTTGCAAAGGCAATGATTTTTTCTTTTTTTTTTTTGGTGGCCTACCATGCTGGGTAAGGAATATGTTCAGTGCTTTCTTCTGGGCCTTATCTCAGAAGGTCATTTAAGTAGATCGACTTAGTTGCATTTTACAGATAAGTAAGCCAAAAATAGTTGCGAAATTTCTTCATCAAATGTCACACTGTTAGAATGCTGTGCAGACAGGATTAAAACCATCCTCCAGTGCCCTCAAATCTGTGCTCCTTCCATCTCACTAAGCCAGATAGGAATTTTGCAATTACATGGTCAAATATTTTCAAAGGTTTCATATCTGGGTGTGTTTAATTGATTATACCTCTAACAGTAGAGACTTCTGTGCTTTTGAGAGACCTATACTTACATATCTTGGGACCTTGAAACCTAAAACAACCATACATTTTCAATTCAACTCAGACTAGTCCTAATTAAAGATAGGGACTGTTACTTGTGTCGCTTCTTCATCTGTCTCTGTGCAGCTTTGTTGTAATGATTCTGAGATGGCTCTCGTGGCAGTGGTTTCAACTATCTGACAGACAATTTACCAGGTTTCATCTTTACTTATTTAATTTGTTTCTGTGCTCCTTTTAAATATGGGTGCCACACATGCCCACGTCCAATTTATGCCTCATCTATTCTTTATGAGCTCTGGGCCTTCACTCTTCCTTCAACGGCTGTTACGGTCACAATATCACTCCACATCATCCCGCAAGGTCATTTTGACAGAAAGGACTCAGCTTCATTACGTGGGAGGCCACATAAGCCATTATTACCCCTTTTTTGTGCCATGTAATATAATGAGTGCCCTGAAAATGCTGTCTGTTCTATAAAAAGGCTTTTGAACTTATAATTCTCTATGTATATGACCTCTGCACTGCCGAATTGGCAAAACCTGAAAAATCCAAAGATGTGGATTATAGTAAAAAATTCCTGTGAATACTAGGCTATATGGTCTTTTAAAATTAAGACAGCAGTACCTGTATCCATTTATTATTTTAATTGTTCATTATTTTTTTGAGACAGAGTCTCACTATGTTACCCTCAGTAGAGTACTGTGATGTCACAGCTCACAGCAACCTCAAACTCTTGGGCTTAAGCGATTCCCTTGCCCCAGCCCCCCAAGTAGCTGGCACTATTGGCAACTGCCACATTCCCAGCTGTTTTTTTTGGTATAGTTGTCATTGTTGTTTATCTGGCTGGGGCCAGGTTTGAACCCACCAGCCCCAGTGTATGTGGCCGGCATCCTAACCACTGAGTTATGGGTGCCGAGCCACAATTACTCATTTTTTTTAATTCAAAAAGTATTTGTATCCCAGACACTGTGAGCACTCCTAAGGATATATCAGAGAACAAGGCATTGCCTCTGCCCATAGGGAACATATAGTGTAAAAAAATAAATAGAAAATGACAATTCAGAAATGCACACCAATGAGGCAAGCCCAGACACTGTGGGAGCCCTTAGGAATAGCACTTATTGCAGTCTTGTGAAGAGAGGAAAAATTCATTTTACTGAATCACAGCATGTCATTAATGACAGATGGGACTGGAGGGGAAGCATGGAGACTCTCACAGAGTGTCTTGTACATAAGGTTGAAGGATCTAGACTTCGTCCAGTGGGAAATGGGGACCCATTAAAAAGCTTTTAATCAGGAACGTGCCATGATCAGGTCTGTATCTTTACCAAGTCACCCACATCTATTTAGGAGAATATGGACATGTTCAATCTTTGAAGACAAATGATTTTTTTTTTTTTGAGACAGAGTCTCAAGTTGTCACCCTGGGTAGAGTGTCCGTGGCATCACAGCTCACAGCAACCTCCAACTTGGGCTCAAGCAATCCTCTTGCCTCAGTTTTTCTATTTTTAGTAGAGATGAGTTTTCGCTTTTAGGTTGGTCTTGAACCTGAGAGCTCAAGCAATCCACACACCTCAGCCTCCCAGAGTGCTAGATTACAGGTGTGAGCCACCACACCCAGCCAAGACAAAATGATTTTGAATAAAATTTTTGTAGAAATGGAAGGGAATGGAAGGGAAGATTTTATTCAATCAAGATAAGCCTCAAGGGGCAACCTGTCTAATGGACTGAGATCTGGGCTCAGATAAGAGAAAGATCTTACTTCTGGGTCTCTCATGGGCTGGGCCTGGGGAACATTGACCAGGCTGTGTTGGGACTGAGCAGACCCTGCCCAGAGAGGTCTGGGTGGCTGGGCACGAGATGAAAGGGAAAGGTGGCCTCAAGCAACAGTAGAGAGAGAAAAGTGTGACTGTGCACTTGCTGGGAGGGAGTGATCTGCTGTAATGTACCTTTAAGCCCCTGCATTCTTCTGCTTTATGTAGCTATATTTCTAAAAGCAAGGTATGCCCTTAGAATAGGCACCTTTCATTAATAGAGTGACCATTATTGTAAGTTAGAAAGAGAAGACCAGATCAGGTGTGCCGGCTAATGCCTATCATCCCAGCACTCTGCATGGAGGCAGAAGGATTGCATGAAGTCAGGAGTTTGACACCAGCCTGAGGAAATCAAGACCTAGTCTCTACTAAAAATAGAAAAACTAGCCAGGCATTGTGGCATATGCCTGTAGTCCCAGATACTCGGGAGGCTGAGGCAGGAGGATCATTTGAACCCAGGAGTCTGAGGCTGCAGTGAGCTAGGCTAAAGCCATAGCACTCTAGCTCCAGTGATAGAGCAAGACTCTGTCTCAAAAAAAGAGAGAGAGGGAGAGAGAGAAGACCACATGGGAACATCATCAAATATTCACATCTTTTTCCCTGGTTGTATGATGAGGGTAGTTAGCATAACAGGGGTAAGCTGTCCCATTTCCTTTCTACAAACCTATTCTTCATGTCTTATTTCAGTTACCCAGGTCAGAAAGCTGTGAAAACTCCCTAATTTTCTATAGATTTAATGCAATCCCAATAAAATTTCTGGAATGGATTTGTAGATATCAACGAGCTATTTCTAAAATTTACACACAAGGCAAAGGCACTCTGCGCACCCAGACAATGCTGTAGGAGAACACAGTGGGGAAGTTACGCCCTGCAATTTAAAGACTTACTATGTACTATTCAATATTGTGCTGGAAGTTTTAGCCAATATAATTAGACAAGACAAGAAAATAAAGGGTATCCAAATGGGAGCAGATGAGGTTAAACTCTC
Organism: Otolemur garnettii; assembly: GCF_000181295.1. Lineage (NCBI taxonomy): Eukaryota > Metazoa > Chordata > Mammalia > Primates > Galagidae > Otolemur > Otolemur garnettii. Next base: position 2,566,616 of record NW_003852595.1, on the reverse strand, counting down.
CCTTTTTGCTGACGATATGATCTTATACCTGGAGAACTCCAAAGATTCAACCACAAGATTCTTGGAAGTCATCAAAAAATACAGTAATGTTGCAGGATATAAAATCAATGTCCACCAGTCACTCGCCTTTGTATACGCCAACAATAGCCAAGAGAAGAGGTTAGTTAGGATACAACTCCCTTCACCATAGTCTCAAAGAAAATGAAATACTTAGGAATATACCTTACAAAAGAGGTGAAGGACCTCTATAAAGAAAATTATGGAACTCTAAGAAAGGAAATAGCAGAGGACATCAATAAATGGAGGAACGTACCATGTTCATGGCTGGGAAGAATCAACATTTTAAAATGTCAATACTTCCCAGAATAATTTACTAATTCAACACCATCCCTATTAAAATACCAACATCTTACTTTCAAGATTTAGAAAAAATGATTCTGCGTTTTGTATGGAATCAGAAAAAAGCCTGTATAGCTAAGGGAGTTCTTAGTAACAAAAACAAAACCTGGGGTATTACTTTACCAGATTTTAGGCTATACTACAAAGCAATAGTGGTCAAGACAATATGGTACTGGCACAAAAATAGAGACATAGATATTTGGAATCGAATAGAAAACCTGCAAATGAAACCAACAACTTACAGCCACCTAATCTTCAATAAACCAAACAAGAGCATTCACTGGGGGAAAGACCCCTTATTTAATAAATGGTGCTGGGAGAATTGGATGTAAAAGAGTGAAACTGGACCCGCACCTTTCTCCACTCACAAAAAGTGATTCAAGATGGAGAAAGGACTTAAACCTAAGGCATGAAACAATAAAAATCCTCAAAGAAAGAATTGGAAAAACACTGGAAGATATTGGCCTGGGGAAAGACTTTATGAGGAAGACTGCTACAGCAATAGCAACAACAGCAATACTAAACAAATGGGATCTTATGAAACTGAAAAGCTTCTATACAGCAAAGGAGATAATAACCAGAGCAAATAGACAACCTACTCAATGGGAAAGGATATTTGCATATTTTGAATCTGACAAAAGTCTAATAACCAGGATCTACGCAGAACTTCAATTAATCCACAAGAAAAACACAACCCCATACATCAATGGGAAAGAGAGATGAACAGAATCTTCTCTAAAGCTGATAGGTGAATGGCTACTAATTATATGAAAAATGCTCTTCATCTCTAATTATTAGAGAAATGCAAATTAAAACCACCCTAAGATATCATCTAAACCCAGCAAGAATGGCCTATATCACAAAATCTCAAAATTGCAGATGCTGGCGCGGACGTGGAGAGAAAGGAACGCTCTTGCACTGCTGGTGGGACTGCAAGCTAATACAACCTTTTTGGAAGGAAGTATGGAGAAACCTTAAAGAACTCAACCTAGACCTCCCATTTATTCCTGCAATCCCACTATTGGGCATCCATCCAGAAGAAAAAAAAAAAAATTACTATAAAGACACTTGTACTAGGCTGTTTATTGCAGCCCAATTTACAATATCTAAAACGTGGAAACAGCCTAAATGTCCTTCAACATTAGGAAGGAATGGATTGGTAAGCTGGGGTATATGTACACTATGGAGTATTATTCAGCCATCAAAAAATGAAGATTTTACAGCATTTGTAATAACCTGGATGGAGGTGGAACACATTATTCTTAGTGAAGCATCACAGGAATGGAGAAGTAAGAATCCTATGTATTCAACTTTGATATGAAGACAATTAATGACAATGAATGACATGGTCGGGCATGGGGGAAAGGGAGATCAGACAGAGAAGGAGTGAGGGTGTGTGGGCAAAAAAAAAATAATGAATAATTTTCACACAAACTGGATTTAATTTTGATCAACGTATATTGCTTAAACATCAATTTTTAATTCAACATGTCAATATGCTGTTTATCATATTTCATCCTTATTCATCAGTGAAATATGTCTGTAATTTCCCCTTTATAATAATATATTTTTTCTAATTTTACTATCAGGGGTATTCAGACTCAGTAGAATGCTTTTGACGTATTTCTATTTCTATTGTCCATTAGACTTGGGGTGATCTGCTTTTTGTTTTTAGAAATTATTTTTTACTTTTATTTATATATATTAGTCATCTTTTTTTTAGACTTTGGTAAAAGCATAATAAGGAAAAAATTTGTTTGCTATTTGTATTTTGTCTTGTGTATTCTGTAACAAACAAGTAGTAAATGATTATGTATTCAAAAAAATTGCACAGTTCTTGTTAAAACTATATTGATAGGTACTTTCCATTTTGGTTGCTGATACAATGCTATCTTTCTTTTTGTAATATTATTTTGTTAATTCTTTTTTACATAGGAATATAATTGATTTTGTATAGTTATGTTGAAGTTAGCTACATTGCTGAATTTTTCTATTGTTTTTGGTAACTTACAAGTAACTTGGTAACTCGGAAGCAATTAAATTTGTATTTTTTTTTTACAAACCATTGGGATTTTTAAGTTATCATAATTGTCCTAGCTAGGATCTTCAACTTTACTAGGAGTGCTGGTAATGGGTACACTTATCTCATAATTGATTTATAGATAATGCTTTTGTTTCCTCATAACATTGATATATTTGTCCCAATGTTATCTTCAATTATTATGTTAATGTTTTGCCTATAGTTGATGTTCTGTAAATATTCATGGAATAAAGGAGCCTGAAATAAAAAAAAAACTTACTATGAAGCTATTTGTATCAAAACACTATGATATTAGCAAAAAAGGCAGAAATATAGATGAATGGAACAAAACAGAAGAGCACAGAAATGGACCCACATAAATAGAGTCAAATGCTTTTTTTATGAAGGATTTAATGCAATATGATGGAGAAAGAATAGTTCTTCCAGAAAGTGGAGTAAGTGGACAACTCCATGCAAAAAAATTACATAAATATACCTTGTCATACACCTCAGAGTTTATACAGAAATAATGGATCAAAAAATTGTAAAACTTGTAGAAAAAGAAAACATCTGAAAACCTGTATGACCTTAGATGTAAAAGACACTGCTAAGAAAATTAAAAGACAAGCCACAGCCTGGGAGGAATATTTGGCAATCACAATACGTGATAAAGGATTTGCATCCAGACTGTATGATCTCCGACTCAGGAGCTAAGCTATCCACCCGGCTGGGCCTCCCAAAGTGCTAGCATTACAGGTGTGAGCCGCCATGTCCGGCATATCCAGAATATATGAAAAAAAACTTACAAATTAAAAATAAGAAAACAAACACCCAACTAAAAATTGGCAAAAGACATAAACAGAAACTTTGCCACTTCCATCTTCCAGGAAGATGGAAAAGAAAGTATATAAAAAGATTCTAAACGTCAGTTGTCATTAGGAAAACGCAAATTAAAGCGAAAATGAGGGCCGTTCAGGGATGCGGGGTAAGGCGGAGCAGCGGTGGGAACCAGGTGGACAGCTGGAAGCCGGACGGTCCCTGGGCTGAGGACTTGAACCTCCGCACTTCAACTCCAGATTGGGAACAGCTGACGCTGTCCGAGAGTCTGGAGCAGGTGTCCTCAAACTACGGTTCATGGGCCACATGCAGCCCGCCTAGGATATTTATCGGCCCGCCTGGTGTTTTTGCTGCAGCTGCCTGTCCTGCTTAGCCGACTCCTTCTGGGCCTGCAGTCCGGCCCTCCAACGGTCTGAGGGACAGTGAACTGGCCCCCTGTTTAAAAAGTTTGAGGAGTCCCAAGGGACCTACACAGGCTGCAAGTGGGAGCGGAACTGTCCCAGGGTGATAAAAGTAGCAGAAAGCGGCCCACCTCCCTCCTGGGGTCGTCACCCTCCACCTCGCCACGGTCTCCAGGGAGGAGAAGCTGCCCCAGAGCGGGGCAGGTCCCTTTCCAGAGACAGCAGAAGAGAGAGGTCCCTGCTTTGGGAGAGAGATCCCAGGCCCTCCCGACCCTTCCCGGTCTCAGAGCCCATCCAGGTCAAATGAAGGGAAGAGAAGTGGTGTACAGGAGACACCGTCGTTCAGCTGGAGTCTGCATAGAAACCTCAAATTCTGTTTCAGACTTCATAAGCCTGGTGCATTTTTAAGATGTTTTAACTGTTCAAATTTGTTTGTCTCTTGGATCAGTGACACAAAAAATATAATTCTCTGTGGTTTGAAGCGGATCATATGAGGTATTACATGCCTCATATGATCCAATTGTTACTTTACAGTGTTCCCTTAAGCAAAATTGAATTTGCTTTGAATTTTAGTTTTGCATAGACTGATAATAAACCTCTAAATCCTGTCCCCCGCCAAAAAAACAAGATACTACTATACATCTGTTAGAACTGAAAAGTAAATTTCAAAAACTGACGATACCAAATGTTGACAAGAATGTGAAGCCTCAAAAATGTTCATTCATTGTGGGTAAAAATGCAAAATGGCGCAGCCACTTGGCCGCAGTTGGGAATCATTCATCAAGTTAAAGATAGCTGTGCCCTGCAGGCCAGCAGTCAGGTGCCTAGGAATTTACACCAGTGAATGGAAAACCCTTACACACACAGAGAGAGAACTTGTATTCAAAGGCTTGTAGCAGATTTATTTATAGTCACCCCAAACTGGACACAACCCACAGCCCTTCAGTAATTCAAGGTATAGACAAAGTAAGACAAGCGCCACGAAGGAGTATCACTCCGGAGTATCAGAAGAAACGAGCTATCTGTTCACATAATAAAATACACGGACCTGAAAAGTATTTTGATAAGAGACAGAAACCAGATTCCAAGGTTACATGCCATATAATTCCATTTATATGACATTATTTAAAAGGAGAAACTATAAGGAAGAAAGAACGGTCAGTGGTTGCCAGGGCTTAGGAAAAAGGAGCAATGAACCCCCGTGAGGGACTTCTCATGCGCAAGGGACTGTTCTCTGCCGTGCTGGTTTGATAAATACCGACGTGGCTTTATGAATTTGTTACAACTGATAGAATTGTAAGTTAAAAACAATAAACTGTTATATGCAAATTCTTAAAATTTGCATTTTAAAGCAAATTGGAATGCAGCAAGCAAGTGACAGAATGCGGACAGGGAAATAGGAACCTAACTGTATAACAAACACATGATGGAACCTCACTGAAGGGCGGGGAAGACCTGACTTAGGGCAACTTTGGACATGGTATTTTGACTGGCAATTATATAGTTAAAGACAAAAGAACTATCACTATGCTAGTTGGTAAATTTGTTTCTCATGGAGATCTGGATTAGTGATTCTGAAATTACATGCATACTGGAACTGAAAAAAATAAGTAAATCAATTATAGAAAATGAGAGCCAATATCTCACTGTTAGAGAAAAAGGTTCCATCAAGCCAGAGGGTGGGACTTGAGCAAACCCTGTGGTACTGCATTGGGGTTGGTGAAATTAATCTGAATATGTTCTTATTTAACGTGTACACAAGATTATATTATTCTATTACTATGATTATAGATATGTGCATACACGTGGGTTACTGTACCTGTGTGTGTGTGTAAGTGTGTGTGTAAGTGTGTGTGTGTAAGTGTGTGTGATCCCAGCTCCTTCCATTGGGAAATTGTTAACAAGCACACCGGGCACCCAGATTCTGGTTTCTAAATATTACTCTCCAACAAAAGGAACCAGAACTTCTTGGATAAATGGCTGATTGTAAGGATGGGATAGGAAAAATATGAAATAAACTCAGAACATCATGTCATGTCAGAAAGTAAGAAATGACTTTAAAAAATGATTTGGATATGTCCAAAGGGCACAGAAACCAATTTGAAAGAGGCAAAGCTGGAATAATTTGAGCAACAAAATAAATGATGTGCTGATTATAGTATATTGAGAAAATTGGGTTATAACCCCGTGGTAGGCAAAATAACGGCCTTCCATAACCATCCCTATATCCCCAGGACCTGTGAATATGTTACGTCAACTGGCAAAGGGGAATTAAGGGTGCTAATCAGCTGACCTTCAGACAGAAAGATTATTGTGGATTTTCTGGGTAGATTCAATGAAATCACCAAGGTCCATATAAGTGAAAAGGAGAGGCAGGAGTGTCAGTGTTGGAGTGAAACAGTAGGATGAGACTGGACTGGCCGTTGCTGCCTTTGAAGGCAGAAAGGGGTCAAGAGCTAAGAAATGTGACAGCTTCTAGAAGCCACAAAGGCAAGAAAACAGATTCTGCACGAGAACCTCCAGAATGACACATCACTTTCACCCCGTGAGAGCTGTTTTGGAAACACAGAGGGAGGAAAGTATAACCTGTTCAGTGGAGAAAGCTGGCAGACACAAAGGGATCGAGATTACGCTCCCAGTGATGTCGTATTGATGTTCGGTACCCCCGATGGGGTGCTGGAGGAAGGCACTTTGCCTCTCTGGCCTTCTTCACAAAAGTCCAGAATCCAAGTCTACTCACGAGAAAACATCAATGACCCCTAATCGAGAGACATGCTACAAAATATCTGATCAGAACTCTTCAAAACTGTCATGAAAAGTAAGAATGGCTGAGAAACTGTCACAGACCAGAGGAGACTGAGGAAGGCAATGACGACCAAAGGCCACTGTGCTAACTTGGGTTGGATCCAGGAACGGCCAAAGGCCATCAGTCAGAAACACTGGTAAACTATCAATAAATCCAGTTAACACTGGCTAATATTTTATAAAATATTTACAAAATAGTCTCTATGGGTTGGTGACCTCTTTGTAAAATTCTATGATGAATATTTTGTAGATAAAGGTACATTTAGCTACAATTTCCCATTGTGTCTAAGTACAGAGACTTTTGGCACACTCCAGAGTACTGTACCAATGCTAACTGCTCAGTTTTAACAATGCACTGTGGTTATGCAAGGTTTTAACATTGTGGGAAGGTGAATTGAGGGTGCATAGAAACTGTGCACTATCACTGCAAATTTCATGAACCCCCCAAAAGGATTCCAAAATAAGTGTTTGAAAATATTTTTTTAAATGTGTACACATAAAGACTTAAAATAACAAATTTATTCATATTAGCCAGAACCTGGTAAAAACCCGGATGTGCATCATTCTATGAATGGACGAACAAAACGTGGTCTATTCAAGCAACAGGATATCTCTTAGCAAGTAAAATGAACCAACTGCTCATAAACATAGCAATATGGATGAATCTTGTATACATTACGCTGAGCAAAGGAAACCAGACACAAATGATTGCATGTTATACAACCCTAGTTGGAGGAAATCGAAGCAAGTGCTTATGAAATGCTCAGTAAACCTACTGTGGAAAAAAAGGAAAGTGATGATTGCCTCGGGCTGGAGTGGGAAAGGGTTGACTGTAAAGAGACATTTTGGAATTTTTTCAGGTGATGGTTACATGGTATACACACTTTTCAAAATTCATAGCATTATACTCTTAAAATGGGTGCACATTTCGTACATAACTTATGCCTCAAAGCTAATTTTAAAAGAAAAGATAAAACACTCAGAAATTTCCCTTAGCTTTTCTCAAGGGTTTCATTATACCAAGGAAAGCAACTTCAGCAGATAACTCCAAAAATGTATAGCTTTATCCATTTATTCATATATTTTTTAATTTACCATTTAGTAAAGTATACAGCCAAATGTGCACCATAAGCTTAGTCATACTCATACTTTCCTGAATATTCATTTAGAGTCTTGTGATAACCATCGTTTTAGGTATTGTTTAGAAGAGGTATCGTAGCCATGGAAACCCACTTACGGGATTGGGCAGCCAAGCTACACATAGCACCTTCAAAGGGCCTATTTCAATTTGGAAATTACATAATATTTGCTATAACCGGCCTGCTCCAGTGGTGCCCTTTTAAGTAAAACATTTTGGCACAAAATCCTCAATCCCATTTCTTTCTGATACTACCACATGCAAAAATGCAAATGAGAAGTAAATGCTCTCTATACATAAATGTATATATGTATTTATTTATCTGAGGTTGGTGACTTCTCCATTCCAATGGTTTTTCAGTTTATGAAGCTATAGAGCCACTTGGTGTCTATAACTGCTACTATAAAAAGCAACAATCTTTAGTAAACTATACTATACAAGTAAACAGACTTGTTTCTCTGTACTGAAATACATTTTTCCCCTGAAAGAATAGGTATTTTCAGAATGCAAGGAGTTGAAAAAGACTCATGTGTTTAACAAAATGGCTAATTTTGAATTTGAATATTTATAGCTACCACTGAACAGTATACTAGTGTAGAACAATTTTTAAGTCAAAAGCTAAGGGCAAACATAAACAACTGAATTAAAAGTAAAAAAAGATTGATTGCACCAATCAGAGTTAGGATTTATGTGTGTGCACGTTCTCTTGTGCTCTCTCTCTCTCTCACACACCTTAGGGTTGAGATAATCAGAGTCAGTCTGGTGCAGCTTCATTGGTCCAGAGGACCTGCCCTTGGTCTGTGTCTGTCTTTGGAAACATGGGACGTGAATGCAGATGATTCGCCACCACTCAGTCTCTGGTGTTGGTCTCAGCCCCACAATGCTTGTTTGTGTCTAACTCACTAGGTGATCCTTCCTCAGCCTCCCAGAGAACCCTTCACTCTTCTGATTTCCTTTTCCCAATAGCTATCTCCTCAATTTGTGATCACCAGGCCCAAGAAATGGAGGTGGTTAGCTTGGTGCCTGTGGCTCAAGTGGCTAAGGTGCCAGCCACATACACCTAAGGTGGCAGGTTCGAATCCAGCCTGGGCTGCCAAACAACAATGATGGCTTCAACCAAAAAATGGCCAGGCGTTGTGGTGGGTGCCTGTGGTCCCAGCTACTTGGGAGGCTGAGGCAGGAGACTGGCTTGAGCCCAGAAGTTAGAAGTTGCTCTGAGCTGTGATGCCACAGCACTCTACCCAGGGGGACAGCTTGAGGCTCTGT
>NW_003852595.1:2547172-2557705 GCF_000181295.1 Otolemur garnettii | reverse complement strand
GAAGGGCTTTGGTTAGGGACTAGCAGATCAAACTGCAACCTGATTGGATTCCCCAGAAGTAGATTCTGAGACAGCAGGTGGCGTTTAGTTGGGGGAAGTTCTGCAGAGAGCCAGGGCTGTGAGCTGTTGGCCCCCAGGGCTTCCCACAGGATGAGTGCCTGGAGAGGTGACCTAGACAAAGCGTCAGGGCAACACTATGTATGCTTTGTTATGCAGTCTCCGCCCAGCTCCAGGCAGGGGCTGAGGCTACTGTTTTTCTGTCCTGAAATGGCAATGGGTGCTATTCTGCCCAGGACAGTGTGGAAGAGGAACAAGGAGAGAAGCAGGAAGCTTCCCCAGACTATTGCTCTTGCATAGAGCCCTACTCTTTCCTCTCTGGGATGGTACTTTGGCTCTACTTGGAACCCTACCCGTTTTTTTTAACTTACAGATTTCTTAATTTTACATTAAGTTCTCAAATCCATGGACTTTCCCCTTCCCTCCTTAACCTTTCCTGACAGGCTTCAAAAAAAAATCATGTAAAAATCCTGCTACCTTTTAAAGAATAATTAAAAAAACCCAACAAGATTCATAATTTTAAATCATATTGAATTAATTAAAAGATTAGTAATTTTAAAAATAGAACTTAAACCATAAAGCTACTAGAAGAAAACATAGGGAATGCTCTGTACAATTGGACTGGGCCAGCACTTTTTAGATAATCCTTCAAAATCACAAGCATCAAAAGCAAATGTTAAGAAATGAGATTATATCAAACTAGAAAGCTTTTGCACAGCCAAGGAGGCAATCGACAGGCTGGAGATGATGAACAGAAGGGGAGAAAATACTTGAAAACTATGCACCTGACAAAGGGTTAATATCCAAAATATGTAAGAAACTCCAACAACTCAACAGTAAAAACTAAACAATCTAACTTAAAAATAGGCAAAAGACTGTTCCAAACATTTTTCAAAGAAGACATATAATTGACCAACAGGTATATGAAAAAGAGTTCAATATCATTAATCATCAGGAAAATGCAATTAAAACTATAATGAACTAACACCGCAGGTAGAATGTCTATTATCAATAAGATAAAATATACCGAGTGTTGGCGGGCATATGGAGAAAAGGGAACTCTTATGCACTGTTAATGGGAGTGCAAATTAGTGCAGTGATTATGGAAAATTAAAAATAAAACCATCACATGAGGCAGCATTGCCGCTTCTGGATATATGGCCAAAGGAAGTGAAATCAGCATGTTGAAGAGGTGTCTGCATTCCGTGTTCCCTGCAGCATTATTCACAAGACATGGAACCAATGTGGGTGTCAAACAAAATGAATGAAGAAAATGTGGTATATATGTGCAGACACATTAGAATACTATTCAGTGGTACAAAAGAATGAAATACTCTCATTTGAGTCAACAAACATGGATGAACCTGGGGACTTTACGTTAAGAAAAATAAGCCAGGCACAGAGAAATGCATCATGATCTCACTCACATGTGGAGTGTAAAAAGGTCGATCTCATAGAAACAGAGAATAGAACAGTGGTTACTGGAGACGGGAAGAGGAAGGGAGGGGAAATGAGGAGAGACTGGTCAGCATGTGCAAAGGGTCAGTTAGAAAGGCGAGGCCTCTCCACAAGTGGTGAATTGAAAGTGGTGAATTTGATGAGTTCTTAACATTATTTTCAGTAAATTTTTCTATCTTAAAACATTTATGATAAAAAGAGTGCTGTGGAATGGAATTGTAAGTTGTGCTTCCCAATTTACACAAAGAATTTTACATCATTTTGGTGGTTCTAAGATGTTTTATAAGAGTTGTTTTTTCTTTAATGTGACCATTTAGGAAAATATGAAGGTACATGACCTCCCTCAGCACTGCTGTCCTGCTAACCCTGTCCATTGTGGCTCAGTGCTCCCCACTCAGTGAGGCAGTGGCCCTCTGACACCAGCCACCATCCATCCATCTGACTCTCAGACTCACAAGTCCCAAGTCCCCTTCTCAAGAATGACCTGAAAGCATAAGGATGTATAATGCCTCCCGTGTGCTAACAGCCTACAAAAAGCTCTCTAGGACCCATGGGTCACTTCAGAGGCTATAGAAAGATGCAAAAGGCTTTTGGAAAGTTTCCTTATCAGCTTTGGCGTTTCATGACATTCTCCTTGTCCTGGAGTTTTAAGCCTTCGCCTGAGAAAGATTTCTAAAAGATTTTATAAACACCAAATGACAATGACTTGCCCCGTTTGAGCAGGAGCGATAAGGTCACCAACATTTTTTGGGGGATCCTGACTCTCTTTACATCACAGTTGTGACTAGTTTGGCATTGCTCTTTAAGAAAGAAGTTAGCTAAATATGACATATCTGTGAGGCTGTGTTCTATCAAGGGAAAAATAATACCTAATGCTTAGAGTTGCTTCGTGCATTCTAAAAGGAAACTATGGGATAATGTAGCTTTACAAATGATTCCTCTGTAGAACATCACATTTCTAGCAGTGAATTAGAGAGATTAAGATCTTTGAGTTTAAGCCCCACCCAGTTTATTTTTATTTCAATATCGCGATTGCTACCACAACTCCTCAATAGCAGGCACTATTTTCATTTTCAAATCATAGAAAATTAAAAAGGAGATTTTCCTTCAAGGTAACCTTTTCCTATTTTTCTTCTTTGCCTCATCAAAGCCATGTTTTGTTTCTGGCCATCAGACTTAAATAATAAACTTTGCACGGGCTGAGCAATACCTTTTTTTATTGTGGTTCAGTGTTGTTATTTCACTTTGCAGTCCATTGAAACAAAGTAGGATACGAATAACTATAAAAAAGAAATTTCCTCATAGATAAATAATAAGATAATGCTATTAACTTCCTACAATACTTCAGAACATACAAACTTTTTTTTAATGAAAAAATAGTGATTATATCATTTGGTCCGCAAAAGAAATTTCATAAAAGGAATTTTTGAGATAGAGTTTCATTCTGTTGCCCTGGGGTTGAGGCCACGGCATTGCCAAAGTTCACAGCAACCTCAAACTCTTGGATTTAAGCAATCCTCATGCGTCAACTTCCTAAGTAGTTGGGACTACAGCTACCTGCCACAAGGCCCAGCTAATTTTTTCTATTTGAGTAGAGATGGCTTTTTAGTTTTGCTCAGATTAGTCTCAAACTCCTGAACTCAAGCAATCTATCCTCTTTGGCCTTCCAGAGTGCTAGGATTATAGGATGGCAGGGATGAGCCACCACACCTAGCCATTTCGTAAAGAGATTAGACCACAGATTATAACTTCCTCAGTCCCCATATGCTACACTGGGGCTATAAATAATATTTTGTGTCCTAATCCAGTGTGATAGTTAATTTGATGTGTCAACTTGACTGGGCCAGAGTTCCCAAATATTTGGTTCAACAATATTTCTGGATGTGTCTTTGAGGGTATTTCTGGATGAAATTAACATTTGAATCAATAAAATGAGGAAAGCAAATTGCCCTCTCCAGTGGGGGTGGGCCTCCTCCGATTAGCTGAAAACCTGAATAGAACAAAAGGCTGAGTAACCGAGAACTTTTCCCTCTCCTCCTGACTGTCTTCAAGCTGAGAAACAGGTTTTCTCCTCTGGGACTTAGACTGGAATTTTTACCGCAGGCTTTCCTGGGTCTTCAGCTTGCCAACCACAGATTAACTTTCTGGGCTCCCATAACTCTGTAAGCCAATTCCTTACAGTAAAGACATGTTTGGGTTTTTTCTGAGACAGAGCCTCAAGCTATTGCCCTGGGTAGAGTGCTGTACATCACAGCTCACAGCAACCTCCAGCTCCTCCACCTCCCTAGTAGCTGGGATTACGGGCGCCTGCCACAATGCCTGGCTATTTTTTGGTTGCAGCCATCATTGTTGTTTAGCGGGCCTGGTCTGGATTTGAACCTGACAGCTCAGGTGTATGTGGCTGGGCCTTAGCCACTTGAGCCACAGGCGCTGAGCCAGTAAAGACATGTATTACATATTATTGATTCTGTTTCTCTGGAGAACACAGAAAAGGATAACTAGACTAGTACCAATCTAGTATTTCCACAATAGTACAGGTTCTTGAATTTTGTGCGCCTCTGACTCATTCAGAATACTATTTTTTAATAAGTTTCCAAGTCATTTTAAGACATAACAAAGTTTGACAACTACAGTGTACTACTCTAGACTTCAGTCACCTTCCAACACACATATATCTTAAAAATTCCGTAACCCTTAAAAACATCTCTTTACTACTACTGGCTAATGATCTGTAATCACTAAGGGCTAGATTTTGTGGGAAATGCTTTACTTATATTAATTTATTTACCCCTTATACCATCCCTGACAGTGGGAGCATTGTTGCTCCATTTGATTAATGGAGAAACAGAGGCACCGAGATGTTAAACAATCGACCTCACATCACACAGGTACAAAGCAACTAAGTCAGGGTTGGAACACAGGTGGTCAGCCTGAGTCCCACCCCCAGCCATTCTGTTCTCCCTCCTCTGCACTGAGAGTTGACTTTGTAAGAAACTATGAAAGATGACTTATTTTCACAACTATTTGGCCCTGCACTGAGAAAAAATGTATTCCCGTGGTCTAATATCTTTAAAGTTTTATATGCTTTCTCTTACCAGACACGACACTCTTCAGAATGAAATTCATACTCCGTATTCTCTAATGCCTATAGATAAGCTTGACTATAAATCATTATAAATGTGGCTTAACAAAATTTTGGTCATTGGAAACTAGTTTTTTTTTTTTTCTTTCTGCTACCCAGTGCTGTGGAAAGCATTTTCCCTGAATCTTGCCACTGAGCCTCTCTCCTGCACCCCCGCCCCCCCCCCCGAGGGCACACAGTGCGGCTGACAATGGCTCTCGGCCCTCACAGTGCATTGGAGTCACCCAGGACCTGCTACACATGCAAATATCAGGTCCCACTCTCGGAGATTCTGACTGGATTGATCTGGACTGAAGTGATCTGAACCTGCATGGGGATTGTTTTAAACCTTCCCTAATTGTCCTAGTTTGTGTTGTGCTATTAGAATTCCTAAGACTGCATGATTCATGAAGAACAGACACTTACTTCTTTCAGTTCTAGGAAAGTCTGAGGACCTGAGTCTGGAGAGGGCCTCCTGGGCACATCATTCCACGGTGGAGGGGGAAAGGTAAGAGAGCACGCCTGAGAATGGGAACAAATTCCCAAGAGCTGATAACCAGCCTGCTCGCAGGGGAATGGCTTTAACCATTCACACTGTTTGCTTTGGGCATTTAGTTTCTAATACGTGACTCTGGTGGACATGTTCAAACCACAGCATTAGTTCATTCCAACGTGTGCCAGTGTTGAAAACCACCATGAATCAGCAAAACAATGAGTTTTATTTAAACCTTGGAAAAACTCAGGGAGGTTGGTATCATTTTCCTTACAAGGAAAGTGGTTCACAGGGGCTAAGTAATTTGTCCAAGTTACTAAGGAGCCAGTCTAGGAATTAGAACGTGTGTCTTGCCAACCTGAAAGTCTGCTGCCATAACCAGCACACAGCTCTACGCAGGGGCAACCCCATTTGTGGCATTCAATTAAGGGCCTGCCCTGGCTGGGCCTGAATTTCTATGGTTCTGCAGCTACTTTCCTGTGCTACATTCCCCCACTGCAGCCTCTCACTTTGGACTGACTTAAAAGCATATGCCAGTTCACATTATTCCAGCTTTATTGGCTCAACGGTGAAGTTAGGACATCCTTTCCAGATGGCAGCCAAGCTTTAGTCTACAGCAAAGCAAAACTGACCACAGGGGAAGGCCGTGCTCTATCTACATAAGTACATTCTTTTGATGTGAACAGTGTGTGCCTTGTGCTCAGAGTGAATTAGTTTTGTCCGGCTGAGTCAGAGACCCAAGGGGGAGATGTTTCATTTTGGCAGTGGGCCAGAATGCAGCAGCCCCTAAGTATTCCATAAACCATCACAATGCTTATATTGCACCCAGAGGCCTTTGTGGAACTCAGCTTTGTGTGCTTCAATTTCACTCTGAAGTAATGTTTGCAGTGAAAGTAAAGGGAAAAAAGGAATTTATATTTGACTCTCCTCCAGTCACTGTGAACTTAACCCAAGACCCCGCTTCCCCAAGATCTAGTGAGAGACAGGGAGGTCCTCAGTCTTAACCTGGCTTAATAATCACCCTTTACAATTGCATTTATATTCATTAGAGTCATTTCACATGCATGTCCTCATGAGCTCAGTGAGCTCATAGGTCACTAGAAGAAGCTAAATGTCTATGTTATATAGTTAAAATGAATCTTATAACCCTCCTGGGCGGCAGGGGGTAGGGGGACCAGGAAACAAGGATGATTTTAAGCGAGGAAGGAGAGGAGAGAAAGAAGGAGCAAAGAGAATAGTTTACCCATTTATTCTCACTGCTATAACAAAACAAAGATAAGCACTCGCACTTCCCTTTCTCCCCATTTTTGTTTCTCTGATTCTCCCACAGTTTTCCTCATGGCTCCACGGCAGCCATGCAGGGTGTGCGCTGTGCACGTCACCTGCTCCCACTTTTAAGGCTGCTCTCCTGGGCTTTGAGTAGACTTTCTTACTCACGTCTTGCTCCGGGGAATGCCCCCACCCTCACATCGAGTTGTTTTCCTTTTCCCCTTTGCCTTCTCCTTCCCATCACATTCTCTGACATTCTTCCTCTGCAGACTCCTGAGAGTTGCTCCACTCTGCCTGCTGCCCTCAAACCCAAGGTGTGATGTCCTGTTCCACTTGGTACAATCATCTTCCTCATCCTACGTGGCTTCCCTTTCCTTCTTTCTCTCCCCATAACCTGAAATCCTCCAGCCGGCCCCCCATCTCTACTCCATTTCATTCTTCTTTTCTGAACTCCACATTCACACAGCAAATATTTACTGAGGGCATGACAAGGAGAATACAGAGTTATGAATCTCTGCCCTTCAGCAGCTCCAATCTGGCTTCTCAGAGTGAATGCAACAGATGTGGGCAGATCCGATTCTTCATTTCTATTTTACTCTGAAACCCTGCAGTGGGTCCAGCTGTTCTTTCCTGCAGCCTATCCTAATAACATACATCAGCCATGCTTGCACTACAGTAGTTATGAATGAAACAAAATATAGGCAAAATGCCTATATGCCTTGGGCCAAAAAAGCTGTTTGAGAGAGAGCAGTGAAAAGACTCTGTGCAGGCATACTTATAAGAAACTGAGGCAGAATTCCATGTGGCCAGACTGGTTGTGAGCCTAACATGACCAAGGCTTTAGCTGGAATAGCATTTAGTGCATTAAGGAATTAAGGTTGACTTTATAAGGCCAATAAAAAAGCCCTTTGGAAAACTGGCCCATCAGTAACCTTTCCTGATCTATGGTAAGTAACGAAGGTCGCTTGCTAATGGGTCCAGGAACGGAAATGTGCTCAGGGACCTCAAGAGAAGAGGAATTTACCTAATGCATACAGGTATCTAATGTCACAGATGAAACTCAGGTTCATGAAAGGCTTTTGAGAAGTCCAGCCTGAAAATTCCTTATAAAAGTTTCCAGCAAAACCCCCCTGACGTAAGGCCTACATGGGAGCAGAGGTTTGCACACAAATTCCTGTATGCCCAAGGGGTTTCTTTATGCCTTGTTTAAAGATTGGAAGTAACAGCCTTCAAACAGCAAGGTCAGCAAGGGCAGGTATTCAATCTACCTTGCTCTTCCATAGCCTCAGGCATCATCAAATAAGAACAAAGAAGTAATGGCTAACAACATGTTCTCCATTAAGTTATGTTAAATTGGGTTATGTTGAAAGGGTTATGTCAAAAGGTGTATGTTCAGTGGATTATAGGAAGCTAATCACAAGGTGGTCACATGATATTTAAAAGGATCAATGAGGTCATTGCTGTATTGTGCGCATGTACAAAATTCCCTATATAAATCAACCACAAATAAAGAAGCTCACCATTTTGCCTGAGTGAGCAGATGGTCACCTTTATTTAAAACACAATTTCAATAAGCGTGCTTATTCTCTGTGACATCACTTTTCCGCGAGACCCTTAAGGCAACAGTAAAAGGCACCTGGAGCTGTTACCCATCCCTCAGAGAAAGTATCATTGCCATCTCATGGAAGTAATAACCAGACCAGCAGATTAGCCTTCTTGCAAAAGAAAAAGACAGCAAATTCAAAAAATAGATATGTCAAAGCTGCATTTAAGATATGGAGATCACCCATTAGACAGACCTCAGAAATCCTCTTGCATTGGGAATATCGCAGGCAAATTTGGAAATCACCCATTCACTGGGTTGACACAAACATTGTCAGTCTTGTGAAGCCTCTAAGCATTCATCTGCAGGCATCTGTGCTGTCCTTCAGCTCTCTGCTCAGTGGGAAACACCAACCCCGATGGTCCACTTCACCCTGGAAAGAATCCTAGAGTTTCTCCTTTTATCATTCTTCCCTTAAGGTTAAATTTTGTCAAAATGCAGCAGGCAGTTTCTTCTCTCTTACCTCTCCTGGATGAGAGAGAAAAAGGTCACAAAATAAAGATAAAAGGAACATTTTTGGAGTATTATGTGCCGAACTGTTCTAAATACATTTTTCATTTAAACCTCTTAATCATTAAGAGGTACTGTTACCAGGCCATTTTTCTGATGAGGAAACTGAGGAACAGAGAGTTTACATAAATTATAGAAAAATGCTGTGGAGCTAGAACTACTTGACACATCTGGTACCTCAACTTTTAACAACTTACCATATAGCCTCCCACAGTGATGCTTGCTCCATTCAACATCTGGGCTGAGGTAAGGAGCACATCTTTGCCATGTAAACTCATGGTGACTGCAACCTTAGGAGAAGTAACGTCCTTGTTACTTTTTCAATGTGCTAGAGCTCCAGTCCTTGGAGACAAGGTCCACAATATCTCTTTGAAAGACTTCTGTCACAAAATATTTGTAAGAATTTTAGAGAATCTGGGACGAAAGAGTCAAGATGGCCAACTAGAAGCAGCTTTCACTAGAGGTTCCTGTTCAAGGGGAGAGATATTGAACAGAAATGGGTTCAGTGAAGCCAGAAGTGGGGAGCTTAACTAGGAAAGAAGACGGAGAATTGTGTATCATCTATGCTGAGACAAGCTGGGAATCCAAAAAAAGAGGAAGGCAGACAACAAAGACAAGGGATGAAGCCCAGTACCAAGAGGATGGGAGACCCGTCCCTCAAGTGGGAGGCCCCCAGAAGGCTTTCTACAAGCAAGCAGAGAACAAAGGACATCTCACATTATCCCACAGAGAGAAC
This sequence comes from Otolemur garnettii, assembly GCF_000181295.1. Taxonomy (NCBI): domain Eukaryota; kingdom Metazoa; phylum Chordata; class Mammalia; order Primates; family Galagidae; genus Otolemur; species Otolemur garnettii. Next base: position 2,548,458 of record NW_003852595.1, on the reverse strand, counting down.
TGCTAAGTCCCAGTCCTCCTCCTCTAGAGAGGTCCCATCTCTGAGCTTAGGCATTCTGTGTGGCACAAAAGTGAAAAAATATTTTCTCCGCAATTCTGAACATGCAGTTAACCATTCTCCCAATCCTGGCTGCCTAAAGGTCTACCCCCTGCAGAGCATGGAGTTCTTGGCAAATTAGCTGAAAGGCCAGGCATTGTGTGCACCACTGGACAGCAGCATGGAAACACTGGTGCATATGGAAGCAAGAGGGACAGGGAAAGAGAGATGCACAGAGACTGTGGTGCCCACCAAGTCAGTGGGCTTGAATTCAGTCACAGACTGAATTAGTGGAGGTACAGATGCAGTGATGTCCCCCGTTCTGACTTTGGTGAGCAATCTTTTCTGACTCCCTTTCCCACTGGATGGAACCCTGGTCTGCACAGGGTGATCTGGAGATTGCACAGACTAATCTGCCTGGATTTCTGCTTTCTGGCCACTTGGAGACCCTTTGAACTCTTTTAAGTGATCAGTATTTGTACTGCCTGGGACAATCTGATTAGATCTTTCAATCTGGGTTGTCTACCTAGGGACCCTTCAAACTTGAGTGGTGGTGGTATTGTAGTGGAGAGAGACAGAATTCCTCTCCATCTGTCACTGGTGGGGAGCAAGTCTACTGCAGGTGTTTGTATATTTCCCCAACTGAGATTCCAGCCTAATACTGTGATGCGCTAGGATTGGGTAGAGGCAGGCTGACAGGAAAACAGAGCCAGCTTGCATCAACTCATCAAGTTGGTCATCAGAGTTTCTGGCTACATCTCTCAAAGGGACTTTTGCAAGGCTTGAGGGGAAAAACCACAATCACAAACCCCAGCTCGTTGCTGAATGGGTGATTAGCTCCAGATCCTGGTGTCCCCAATCCAATCTCGCTCTCTAACTTAAGTGCCAAATAGCAGAAAATATTCATGAGGAGGAATTAGTGGAAAAACTCTAGCAACATGAAAAATCAGAGTAGATCAATTCCCCCAAGGGATGACAAAGAAGGTACAACAGAAAATACCATCTGGCCAGGTATGGTAGCTCACGCCTGTAATCCTAGCACTCTGGGAGGCCCAGGAAGGTGGATTGCTTGAGCTCATGAGTTTGAGGCCAGCCACAGCAAGAGTGAGAACCCATATCTACTAAAAATGAAAAACTGAGGCAAGAGGATGGTTGAGCCCCAAATTTTGAGGTAGCTGTGAACTATGACACCATGGCAATCTACCACAGGTGAAAAAGTGAGATGCTGCCTCAGACCAAAAAAAAAAAAA
>NW_003852595.1:2537004-2546711 GCF_000181295.1 Otolemur garnettii | reverse complement strand
AGAGAAGAGGATGGTCCTAAAGGCACAAATGCTCTACTTTAACACATTATGGTGGAGAATCTCCCAAGCATTGCAAGAGAAACAGAAATTAAGATCGTAGATTGTTTCAGAGCATAAGCATTACTCAATCCAAACAAAGGATCTCCTAGTCAAATGGTAATTAACTTTGCCAAGGCTAATATGAAGGAGAAAAATCCTGCAAGCAGCCAGGCATAAGTATTACTTACAAAGGGAAAAATATCCACTTACAGCCCAGGATACTGTATCTAACTAAACTGAGTTTCATTTGTGATGGAGAAATCAATACTGACATCCATAGGTTAAGGAAATTTCCCACAACTAGACCCACTCTCCAGGAAATACTCAAACCCATTTTTCATAATGACCAGTACAGTGCTCACCACCAAAGTAAACTCACCCAGAATTTAAAGAACAAAACTTAGCTTCCACAATGGTGAAAGGATTAAAAATATTCATTGGACCATTGAAAAACAGGACAGCCAAAACACTACCATACCTATCAGTTCTCTCAATTATTGTGAATGGTTTAATTTCTCTAAAGAGGCATCAGTTGGCTAACTGGATTCAAAAACTCAGGCCAAGTATCTATTGCCTCCAAGAGACACACCTTACCTCAAAGGATAACACAAGACTCAAGAGAAGGAGATAGAGAACAATAATCCAGGCAAATGGAAATCAGAAAAAAGCAGGGGTTGGAATCTTATTTGCAGTCACAATTGGATTTAAACCAATAAAAATAAGGGAGACAAGGATGGACACTACATATTTGTCAAAGGAAACACTCAATATGAAAAGATTTCAATAATTAACATTTGTATACCCTACCTGAATACTCCTCAATTTATAAAACAAACCCTAATGAATCTGAACAATATGCCTCAATTTATTTAAAAAAAAAAAAAAAAACTAATGGATATTTTCCCACAGTACAATATTTGGAGATTTTAATAACCCTTTGGCAGTTCTGGATGGATCCTCCAAGAAGAAACTAAACAAAGAAATAATGGACATAAACTTGACCCTACAACAAATGGATTTAATAGACATTTATAAAACATTTCATCCTAATTAAACTGAATGCATATTCTTCTCATCAGCCTGTGGATCATCTTCCAAAATTGATCATATCTTAGGACATAAATCTAACCACAACAGACATAAAAGAATAGAAATTATTCCTTGTAGCTTCTCAGACCATCACAGAATAAAATTTGAACTTAACAGCAGTAGAAATCTTCATATTCAAACAAAGTCATGGAAACTAAATAACCTAAGGCTGAATGATAACTGAGTCAAAGTTGAGAGTAAGAAAGATTTTTGGAAAAAAATGATAATGAATACACAAATTATCAAAACCTGTGGGATACTGCAAAGGCCATATAAGAGGGAATTTTATAGCATTAAAAGCCTTCAAAAAGAAAACAGAAAGAGAGCAAGTCAGCATCCTAATAGGCCATCTTAAGCAAAAGGAAAAAGGAAGATCAATCCAATCCCAATCACAGCAGAAGAAAAAAAATTAACCAAAATTAGAGCAAAATTAGTTGAAACTGAAAACAAAAGAATCATTTGGAAGATCAACAAAACAAAAAGTTGGTTCACTGAAAAAATTTAATAAAATTGATAAACTTTTGGCTAGATTAACCAGAAACAGAAAAGTAAAATCTCTAATAACTTCAATCAACAATGATAAAGGGGAAATAACAACAGACACCACAGAAATACAAAGAAATTTTCAATGATTAGTACAAAAACCTCTATTCTCAGAAATATGAAAATGTGGAGGAAATGGACCTATACCTGGAAGCATGCTACCTTCCTAATCTCAATCAGAATTAGAAATTTTGAATATACCTATATCAAGCACTGAAATAGCATCAACTACAGAATCTCCTCCTCCCAAAAAGCTGGGGCCAGATGGTTTCACATCAGAATTCTACAAAACTAGTACCATATTACATAATCTATTCCAAAGCATAGAAAAGAAAGGAATTCTCCCTAACACATTGTACTAAGTAAATATCACCCTAATTCCCAAACTAGGAAAAGACCCAACAAAGAAAGAAAACTACAGAACAACATTATTAATGAATATCAATGCAAAAAATATTTGATAAGATCTTAGCAAACAGAATTCAATGACACATCAAAAACATTATATACCTTGATCAAGTTGGTTTTATTCCAGGGTTACAAGTTTGGTTCAACATATGTAAATCTATAATTTACCACATAAATAAAATCAAAAACAAAGACCATGTGGTCTTTGATAAGCCTAACAAAAACATAAATTAGGGAAAAGAATCCCTGTGGGGTGAACTCCCACAAAATTAAATGAAATGTGCTCTTTTAATTCCAGAAACTAAGAGAAAAGACTTGTGAGTACTAATATTTCTTGTCAAGGCCTAAGCAACCTGGGAAAGCATGGTGGGGGCCTACAGGCAAGGCTTAACAACCTCCTACATGGAACCCAGACTGTGCAGTCAAGTCAGCCTGCCACATAAGGGTTGAAACTGCCAATCTGTGCAGGGGACATGACTCAAAGTTTGGCGTGAGTGAAAAGAAAAACTCCATCATAATCATGTGAGTAAAAGAACACTCCATTGATAGTGGCAGACCTCTAAACCATGAGAAAACAGTCATGGAGCCTGTTTCTCAGAAATTTAATTGAGTACATAGAAGAAAAAAGTTTTACTCCCCTGTTTATCCTGACCTTTAACTTTAACAACAGAAGTCAGATAATGTATAGTTGTTTGGGGTCTCTAGAGAGGAATAGCTTGAGCCTAGTCTTAAGATGATTATCTCACTTTCCTGGACTTTCTTTCTTTTCTATAGTTTAAGATAAGAGTAGAGGATGTTAGAATTATTGAACAATGTGATGTACGTGACTAGCTCCCAATAAAAGGGAGTAGAAAATAAAGACATTTTTGCTACTGCCACCCTGAGTAGTAGTCGTTTCTTGCTTTCATACAATTCTAGGAGTGAGCTTGCACCCGTAGCCAAGCTGTCCTTCTCTCCCAACGAGAAAGTTCCACCCAACAAATCCCTATTTAATAAATGGCACCAGCTGGGAGAACTGGTTAGCTCCTCTCTCAGTTGATGCAGAAAAGGCTTTTGATATTATCTAGTATCCTTTCATGATTCGAACATTTAAGAAAATAGTCTTAGATGGGACATTTCTTAAACTGATAGAGGCCATCTATGGCAAACCCAAAGCCAATATCATATTGAGTGGAGTAAAATTGAAAGCATTTCCACTAAAATCTGGAAGTAGATAAGGATACCCGTTGTCACCACAGTGATCCAGCATAGTAGTGGAAGGCCTAGCCATAGCAATCAGGCAAGAGAAGGAGATCAAGGGTATTCAAATGGGGACAGAGGAGGTCAAACTCTCACTCTTTGCAAATGACATGATCTTATACCTGGAAAACCCCAGGGACTCAACTACAAAGCTCTTAGAGGGGATCAAAGAATACAGCAGTGTCTCAGGATACAAAATCAATACCTACAAATCTGTAGCTTTTATATATACCAACAATGTCAAGCTGAGAATATAATCAAAGATTTTATTTCTTTAACAGTATTGTCAAAGAAGATGAAATACCTGGGAATAAACCTAACAAAGGATATGAAAAATCTCTATAAAGAGAACTATGAAACTCTGAGAAAAGAAATAGCAGAAGATGTCAACAAATGTAAGAACATACCATGCTCCTGGCTGGTAAGAATCAATATTGTTAAAATGTCCATACTACCCAAAGAAATCTACAGATTTATGCAATACCCATCAAAGCACCTATGTCATTGGTACATTAAGGAACTTGAAAAAACAGTGCTTCATTTTATATGAAACCAGAAAAAAAGCCCTGAATAGCCACTACAATTCATAGACATAAAAACAAACCTGGAGGCATCACGTTACCAGATATTAGGTTATACTACAAATCTATAGTGATCAAAATAGCATGGTACTAGCACAAAAATAGAGATGCAGATATATGGAATAGAATAGAGAATCTAGAGATGACCCAGCCACATATCATCATTTGGTCTTTGATAAGCTTAACAAAGTCATATATTGGGGGAAAGAATCCCTATTTAACAAATGGCACTGGCTGGGAGAACTGGTTAGCCGCCTATAGAACATTGAAACTGGACCCACGCCTCTCTCTGTTAACAAAAATTGATTCTTGCTGGATAAAAGATTTAAATTTAAGACATGAAACCATAAAAATACTAGAAGAGAGTGCAGGGAAAATGCTTGATGGTATTGGCCTGGAAAAATATTGTATCAGGAAGACTTCCTCTGGCAATTGAAGCAACACCAAAAATAAATTACTGGTATTTAATTGAGCTAGAAAGCTTCTGCACAGCTAAGGACACTACAACCAAAGCAAACAAACAGCCTTCTGAATGGGAGATTTTTACAGGTTATGATTCTGACAGAGGTCTGACAGCTAGGCTCCACAGAGAACTAAAATTCATTAGTAAGAAAAGAGCACACAAACCCATTTTTACATGGACCAACACGTGAACAGAAACTTCTCAGAAGATGACAGACAAATCGCCACAAAATGCAAGAAAAAAATGCTAATCATCTTTAATTATCAGATAAATGCAAATCAAAACTACTCTAAGATATCACCTAACTCAAGTAAGATTAGCCCACATCGCAGTATCCCAAAACTGCAGATGCTGGCATAGATGTGGAGAGATAGGAACACTTTTACATGGCTAGTGGGCTTGCAAACTAATATAACCTTTATGGAAAGAAGTATGGAGAATCCTCAAAGAACTAGAAGTTGACATTCCATTTGATCCTGCAATTCTATTACTAGGTATCTACTCAGAGGAACAAAAATCATTTTACCACAAAGACATTTGCACCAGAATGTTTACTGTAGCCCAATTCATAGTCTTGGAAGCAACCCAAATGCCCATGCCAACCCATGAATAAATTTTGAGATACACACACACACACACACACACCATAGAATACTATTCAGCCATTAAAAAAACAAAGATTTTGCATCTTTTATGTTTACCTAGATGGAGTGGAACATATTCTTCTTAGTAATGTATCTCAAGGATGGGGGGGAAAGTATCCAATATACTTAATACTGTTATGAAACCAATATGTAAATTCTTACACACTTATACAAATGGTAAAACACAAATATAGTCTAGCAAGGGGGAGAGGTGAGGAGAGAAGATGGACAGGGAAGGGGGTAAGGTGATTGGTGGGAGGAGAGAGGGCATTTGGTGGGATGTCACCTAATGTGCATAATGCAAAGGTATATTTCAAAGTAACTAAGAGTAGATTTTAACTGTTTTACCACAAAAAATGAGTGTGCAGTGATGCCTATGTTAATCAGTTTGATTTAAGCATGCAACATTGTATAGCTAATCAATGTATAGCAATAAATGTATATAGTTATGATTTAATTTAAAAAAATAAAAATAAAGAAAAATTAGAATCCAAATGATGTATTATGGTTAAAACTATGCCAAAATTGAAATAGGCTGTACAGCAATGTCAAACATGAGATGCTCTGAAGTGGCTGTCCCATCAGGCAGGATATTTTGGAGATTTTCCTTTGCTTCTCTCTGGGTCTGTGGGGTTAAGTTCTTTTTTGTTCTTTCATTATCAAATAAAAATTGAATATGTGTATCTGGTACAGTAAGATGTTTTATGTTTTCAGTACGTATACATTGAGAAATGGCTCAAAGGTGCTAATTGAGATATACATTATCTCAAATACATATTTTTTGTGATGAGAAGACCATGTCAGTTATTTTCAAGATATACTACATTGTTATTAAAACAAAATTACCATTTTGTACAATAAAAATATTTAATCATTTACATTAAACATGAAGTTCCTGTCGTGGTCATGGCATAACAAGGCATAGGCCTTTAACCTTGTTGAAAACAAAATAAATTCTGAAGTGGTTCCTCACTTTCTACCTCACCTTTGACTTCTGGCCCTGGCTATGCCCATTTGGACACTAAATTGGGAATTAAAAAGGGAAGAGAAAAGGAGGGGGTAAAGGGAAGGGAAAGAAAAGAAAGGGAAAGAAATGAAAAGGGGGAAAGGAAGAACTTGCCTGAGTAAAAATACCATCTTACAGGAAAAAGCAGTTTTCAGAGGTCAGAGCGAGTACTCAGATTCTACCTACAGTCATATAGTTCTTTTAAAAAGTCCCTGGAAACCGGGCATGGTGGTTCATGGCTATAATCCTAGCACCCTGGGAGGCCTAGGAGGATGAATCACTTGATCTCAGGAGTTTGAGACCAGCCTGAGGAAGAGTGAGACCCTGTCTCTACTAAAATTAGAAAAACTAGCCTGGTGTAATGCTGGGGACCTATAGTCCCAGCTACTTGTAAAGCTGTGGCAAGAGGATGGCTGAAGCCTAAGAGTTTGGGGTTGCTGTGGGCTGATGACTCCATGGCTCTCTACCAAGTGCGACAGAATAAGACTCTGTCTGTTTAAAAAAAAAAAGCCCCTGGGTGCTCTTTCTCAGATGCCAGCTGACCAGTAACAAGTGGTTCTGGATCTTACACCTTTCTGTGCCCTCTGCTCTTGGGCGCAGGCACTGCCTGTCAAGAGTGGTCTGTACACTGCTGGCTTTATGGGCCCTGGTATTACATACATGTGACTCTGTCTGGCTCAGAGCATGGTCTCCAAAATCCTAGAAACCCATGCCCCTGTCTCCTTAAGCCTTAAAATTCAAGGAAAAGAATCCTTGGTGGTTTTAAAAAAAAAAAAAAAATCTAGCAGATTCCTGAAATAAAACCATTCAAGGCATGTTTATTTGGCTCCCTATTCTCTTCAAACCTGCTCAGCAGGGGTCCTTCCCCTGCATGATGGGTGGAAACTTGTGCCATCCAATAACTTTTCTGGTACAACTCTTATGTAACAAAAGTCACTACCACACTTTACTCACCTAATGTACTTTCATTCAGAAATTAAGTAGTCTTTCCAACATAATCTACATTTCAACCTTCATTCAAAAGTAAGACCTCTCCAGCCCCCCCACTTCAGACCAAAGAGGGCCTTCTCTCTTTTGGCATTCCCTCCTCTGAGTCCACATGGGCACATCCCCAGCTTCTTAGGCTCTTCTAGGCCTTTCTGAATGTAATTCCTTGGTGCAGGACGGGCCTCTCCCCCAGGCCCTCTATCCACTCAATGTCATCCTTAGAGAGAAATCCACTCCTCTCACTTTTGGGGCTCTCTTGGCCCGGCCGCCAGGCTGCTTAAGAAAAAGAGATCCTGGGCTGGACTTCTTGCTGTGGAGCCAGTGCTAGTCTCTGGGATAAACATGCCCTTGACCCACAATCTCGGGAGAATTCAGTTACCTTGCACGTGAGAGATTTTTACTGCACTGCTGTGGGCAAGCAGGAGACAGGCACCAACCTCTAAATCACCAACCACAGGGAACAGTCATCCAAATTTTAAGGGGGCCCTATGATGTGCCGGTCACATCACCAAGCTTGAAAGAAGTGGCAATACCCTCTCTACTCCCTGAAGCTCTCCTACCTAATAAATCACCTTCCAAGATGTTCTTTTATTCTCCACTTGCTCAATTTTTTTCCTCTCCCTCTTATAGATGAGAGGTTTCTAGAGTTGTAAAACTAATTCTCAAATAATTCTTTGAAAATCTACATCCTGGCCTGGCAGTTCATTTTGTAACTCTACAGCTTTTGTGTCTGGATGTTCCAGTTAAAACTTCCTATTTATTATTTTGTTACAGAATGAGAAATGAATGTTTCTCTCTCTCAAACAGGGTAACCAGTCACAGACAAAGAAAATGGTTCTTTTGATTCTACATCGGGTGCTGGGACACACCAACAGGAACTCTGAACTATCTCCTTATCAGTGGCTGCAAGGCCCGGGAGGGGACCCAGGCCCCGAGCCAGGAAGGGGGGCCCCCAGCAGGGATAGGGGGAACCCAAGTGGGAAGCCCAGGTGGGCCTTCTGTCTAGAGGTTCATATACTGCTTTTCCCATCCTGTGGGTAAGGAGGGTTTGGGAATGTATGTCACAATTGGCCAGGAGCCAACAGGCAGAAATTCTAGAAACTAGCAAAGGAACGTGGTCCCTACAGTCCTTGCTCCAGTCCAGGCGGTAGGCTGTGTGCTCCCTACTCCAGGAGGAACTGCCCCGATGAAATACTGACCATGCTGCTTTTTTTTTTTTTTTTTTTGCGACCTTGCTTGAGCCCAGAGACTGTGACCTGGAAGGGCATTTTTGTGCATAGAATTTGCGCCTAGATAGGGAAGTCTGTGATGAGATTGATTTCTGAGCTCACCGAGACCTAGAACATAGATCCCTGTTCAGCCCTGAATGGGGAAGCTCTGTATCAAAATTATCAGCTCATTTCAGGGAACTTTCAGAGGGTGGAAGAGAAGCTTTCCTTTTACCTCAACACTTTGAATTTACATTTTATAATCTGTGTCAAAACCTGAAATCTCTTTTAACATATTTTACCATGTTGTACTCAATACCCTCTAAAAGGAAAAAAAAATCGTTTTGAAGGTGATAAAATATAACTTATTTATTCAACATTAGCAAGTTTATCATAAGAGGGAAAAGAAATCAACTGTGTGGCAAGGTCTTCAAAGTGTTCTGTAGGAATACAGTGTTGCAGGAAGCCGTGGCCCAGTGGAGAGAAAGACCCACACAGCAAGTTTACAAGAGGAAGGGCTGAATTTCAGCCAGCAGAGCGAGGCCCAGAGGAGTTCAGAATGGCCACGCTCCCCGACCTGGCTCCATCTCCTCCATTTTATCCCCAGTCAAAAAGTTCCAGCCCGTGGGGACCTTTTCTCATCGGTCAGTTTGAGTCAAGCTGGAGAAACGGGCTCTGGCTTTTACAGAACCGTGGGCTTTCACAGAAGCAAAAGCAGGCATTAGTTTCCAAATCCCAGGAAATTAAATGTGTACAAATTCCTAAGAGCTAAGTCATCATGGGCAGGACCTTGTGGGTGTATCCTTGCGGTCCCCTGGAGAAGACCTTTGCTCTATTTGACCTTACTTTTTCCAGGTATCCTGTCTCAATAGGAATGCACTTGAAGAAAGAATATTAAAATTAATAATTTCTACTGTAAAACTTCTTCTAAGATAGATATTGTGATGGACAATTTTATTGTGAAAATTGCCTAAATATGTCTAAGGTTGACATGGAAACATAACAAGCGTTAGTAAATCTAACTAGTTTGTAACATGGTGAGGCTTTTCCTTTCTAATTTTTATTCACTTAAGCTTTCATTCTTTGTACTTTTTGTAAATAATTTATATGGGAAAAACTGATTTGGAAATAAAGCTAAGGCTTATAAATATTTAAAATACAGTTTTATGATAAATCCAACCCAAATGGTATTCAGCATCAGAACCAAACTATGGCAATACTTTCCCTTTCTAATGAAGGAGGTGATACAATGGAGGGAGATATAATGAAGGAGGGATATAATGAAGGAGGGGATATAATGAAGGAGGGATATAATGAAGGAGGGGATATAATGAAGGGGGATATAATGAATGGGGGATATAATGAAGGAGGGATATATCGAAGGGGGATATAGTGAAGGAGGGGATATAATGAAGGAGGTGATACAATGAAGGGAGATATAATGAAGGAGGGATATAATGAAGGAGGGGATATAATGAAGGGGGATGTAATGAAGGAGGG
>NW_003852595.1:2506534-2536282 GCF_000181295.1 Otolemur garnettii | reverse complement strand
TGAAGGAGGGATATAATGAAGGGGGATATAGTGAAGGAGGGATATAATGAAGGAGGGGATATAGTGAAGGAGGAATATAGTGAAGGAGGGATATAATGAAGGAGGGATATAATGAAGGAGGGATATAATGAAGGAGGGATATAATGAAGGGGGATATAGTGAAGGAGAGAATATAATGAAGGGGGAATAAAGGTCACTTAGCACCTACACTGACCAGACCAGCTGTGTCATGTCTGCCCAGCCTGACGGACTCCATCTTATTCCCACTACATGTGCTTTCAGGAGGAGAGGGATTGTCCAGGAAAAAGAATGTTGGTAAAGTTACTTTGCAGTTGTTTAAGACATGACATATCCTCACTGGAAAACAATAATCATAATAAAATCATTAGTGATGACAAATATGATAATAAAAAATGCTGTGAGGAAGAATAAATAACCTTCTCTCCACCATTCTGAGTTCTCCGCTGGGGCAGATCCCTGTAACAGAAGTTTACTGACACGTACACATCAGGTATACGTGGGAGCTACTCAGAGAAATGAGTAAATCTCAAACAGGTGGTTTTAGAATTCGGGCTTAATTACTATCATCCATTATAACAAAGAAAGTAAGGTGAGGAGGTGGCCAGTGTGGGGCGGTGGCCAGGAAGAGCTGGGCAAACAAGAATCAGGTTTGTTATGCGCACGAGTCTTCTCCTCAGTAGGAGTTCCTTGTGATGTAGTTATCTTTCTCTTCCCCCTTACAAAGGGAGATTTCCTTTATCAATGTAAATTTCTCTTACAAAAGAGTAATGTCTACTCTATTTTCTGAGCTTCTCCTGCATCAGCTATTTTTCAAAATTACCACCTCAAAATAATCATTATGCCCAAGGGGCATATATAAATTTTTTTTTTTTTGCAGTTTTTGGCCAGGGCTGGGTTTGAACCCACCACCTCTGGTATATGAGGCTGGTGCCCTACTCCTTTGAGCCACAGGCACTGCCCTCCAGGGGCATATAAAACAGGGGCTTAGTCTAGTGTCCTATATATTCAGAGGTCAGTGAATGAGAATGGAAGTACGTGACCATCTTGCCCCTTAGGCACCCTGCTGTGTGACAATGACTGTGGCCAGTATGAGCAAGAGGAAAGTCAGGAGATAGGTTACAGTTAGATGATACAGGAGAAACTGTTCCCTACTCAGCCAGAGAAAGATTGAGAACCGTCAGTGCTGGACAGAGTAAGCCCATCCCTTACCCTGGGCATCTTCTCTCTCCAGAAGGCAGGTTCTACAGCTTACAACCAATGTCCCAACCCCACCCCAGGGTCCATTCTGCCTACTACAGAATGAAATGAAATGCCTCTCTGTTGCCTGAGATTCTCTTAGATAAAGAGTTAAGCCATTCATTTCCTAATTAGTAATTTTGGAAGATAAGAAGAAAAAAAGAAACATTTGGTTTGCAAAGCACTTAAGTGCAAATAATCTTTAGTGTAAAGGCAATCAGTCAATCAACCAACAGAATAAACTTCCTATCACATCCTGTTTTATATTTCATTTTATTTATTTATTTTTGAGACATGAGTCTCAAGCTGTCACACTGGGTAGAGTGCTATACTGTCACAACTCACAGCAACCTCCAACTCTTGGGCTCAAGGCATTTTCTTGCCTCAGCTTCCCAAGTAGCTGGGACTACAGGCACCCGCCACAATCCCCAGCTATTTTTTTTGTTGTTGTTGCAGTTGTTGTTTTAGCTGACCCAGGCTGGGTTTGAACCCGCCAGCCCTGGTGTATGTGGCCAGTGCCCTACCTGAGCTATGGGTGCTACGGGTGCCATCCCTGTTTTATATTTTATTTGGCAATTTCCAATTCATGGTCTCATACAATTCTTTCAATATTCCTGTAAGAAAATCAAAATTTTCCCCTGTCTTAAAGAGCACAGATCTGAGGTTCGCAGTGGTTAGCTGGAATCCCAGCTACTTGGGAGGCTGAGACAAGAACTCTTGAGCCCAAGTGTTTGAGGTTACTGTGAGCTATGATGCCACGGCACTGTAGCATTTAGGTCGTTAGTAACTGAATCTAATAGAGCTGAAACAAAAGTGCTCTCACTCTTTTATATAATAACCAATGCTGACAAATCAAATCTTTCCCAATTGGTGCTGAATTATAGAATTTTGAAGACACTGTCTTTTAATCAGGTATTTATTGTCAGGTGTGTACAAGACCCAGGAAAAACAAAGAACTGTCTTCTCAGAGCTCCAGTGGGACAGGCAGGCATGAATGCATCTGATTTTTGTACAGTATAATCCGTGTACTAGGACAGGACACCCAGGTATTTGTGGCACATACAGGGGGGGCATTGCTGGGGAGGGAGGGAATGATATTTAAGTCTAGACCTGAAGCGTTGGGAGGGCGGGTGGTGGCCATCAGGAGGACAGGTAAGGAGTGGCATTCCAGGCAGCGGTTCCAGCCTAGATAAGCCCAGAATAAAAAGTCAAGTGCTAAAGTTGAACTACAGGGATGGAGCAAAACCATGAATCCACCAAAGAGTCGAATCTGTGAGAGAAGCCTTGACTAGATGGTTTTAAGGCTTGTAAGCTATTCTTTTTTTCTTTTTTTGAGATGGTCTCATCCTGGGTACAGTGCCGTGGCATCATAGCTCATAGTAACGTCAAACACTTGGGCTCAAGAGTTCCTCTTGTCTCAGCCTCCCAAGTAGCTGGGATTCCAGGCACCTGCCACAACATCCAGCTAATTTTCCTACTTTTAGTAGATATGACGTCTCATTCCTGCTCAGGTTGGTCTTGAATTTCTGAGCTCAGGTGATCCACCTGCCTCAGCCTCCCACAGTGCTAGGATCACAGGCATGAGCCACCACACCTGGCTTTGTGAACTACTTTTAAGGAATCTGAAATTTTCCTTGGAAGCCTTAGGGAGCTTTTGCAAAGTTTTAAGTATGGAGGAGAAGTGGTTAGATTTTATTTAAGACAGGATTTTGCTGTATAGAATAGATTTGATTCACAGAAACCTCTGGAAACAAAGCTTGTTTGAATAAACTGTACCCAGACTCTGACCTGAGCGCAGTCTCCAGTGACAGGTCTGAAGACTGGGCCAAGATCTGGGTGCAAAACAGGAGACCCCGTTCCTGTGCTGCACCACTTGGTTGTTTGTGGCAGAAAGTGTTCCAGGCCCCAGTCGGAGACACCCCCTGTCAGGGACGAGTGAGAACTGAAGCCGTGCCCCGACAGTGGGTTGGAAGGGGATTGGGAGGTGCAGAAGAGGAGACGGCTATTCCAGGATGCAAAGAGGAACCAACAGGACAGGTTGAGAGAGAGCAGCCTACATAGAGGAAAAGAACAGTCTTCTGGTTGCCAGAATCAAGGTCTTCTTTTTTATAGTTTCAGGGGAGTGAGAAGGATTAGCAAGAGTATTCTGCAGAGGTTCACCATTTAGTTATAAAAGGAATTCAGGGCTTCAGAAGGACACAATGGTAAGAGTCGAAGGAGAATCGGGGGATGACAGTGAGCAGGGGGTAAGGAGGGTGGAAGAGACAGAGAAGGAGTCAGAAGGAGGCTGCACTCCTTGGTGGTGACCAAAGATTGAGCAGCACAGACAGGAACATCTGCCTGAGAATCTGGATGGCAGCCCGCGGGTGGTGAGTTACCTGGTGAGCGTTGGCATGTCGTCAAGCCAAGATGGCAACAGAACACTGCTTAGATCTCAGATGTGAGGGAGAGCTGGCAGCTGCTGGGGAACCGTTACAGGGAAGAAAGGCACTGTGGTATGGAACCCTGGGGGAGATTGGTTGTACCATGGAAGAAGCACTTAAAACAACCATTTCTCGGGAGTTTGAACCGATGCTCGTATTTCACAAGATAAATGTTTCCAGAAGAAGCAGAGACGTTTTAAAAAATCAGTGAATGATAAGATGAAAGTTTGGGCCAAGACGGATCTTCCAAGATTTCAAATTTCAGATATCATGCTCTCCATAATTTTTCCCTTTAATCCAACACTAATAACATGAAAAAAAAATTTAACACTTTCACAATTTGGAAATTTCTTGTCGTTGTTGCAGTTTGGCCGGGGCCAGATTCAAACCCGCCACTCTCAGTATATGGGGCCGGCGCCCTAACCCACGGAGCCACAGGCATTGCCCCACAATTTGGAAATTTCAAAATACACAACTAAATGATTCAAAAGCCAGGGGAAGTCGTAATGGAAATTACAAAATACTTACTTTGAACTGAAGAGAAATAAGGAACTCCATATCAAAACTTTTGAACTGTAGCTAAATCAACATTAAAGGAAATTTATAACCTTACTGCCTTTATTAGAATAGAAGGGTGAATGTCAGTAAGCAAGCGTACGACTTGAGAAGTTAGAAAAATATCAGCCCAAAAAGAAAAAAGAAGAAAAATAATTAATAGGGGGTGAAGGGGAACTAAGCCAAAATAAAGAGGATCAAGAAAAATGAAGTTGAAATGTGGAAAACATTAGTAAAACTGATAAACATCAGGAAAAACTTTTTAAGAAAGAGAGAGAAATGGCAAACATTAACAATATGATTTTTTCTTTTTTTTGAGACAGAGTTTTACTTTGTCACCTGGGTCGGTGCCCTGGCATCATAGCTTGCAGCAAACTCAAAATCTTGGGCTCAAGTGATCCTTTTGCCTCAGCCTCCCTCCTAATAGCTGGGACTACAGGCTCCTACCACTATGCATGGCTAGTTTTTAGAGACAGACTCTCAGTCTTGCTCAGACTGGTCTCTAACTCCTGAGCTCAAGCAATCTACCTGCCTCCCAGAGGGCTAGGACTACAGGCATGGGCCACCATGCCTGGGCCCATATTACCAATACTAAAAGCTTTAAAAGCTTAATAGAGATTTTAAAAAATAAGTTAATATTGTAAATCTTTATGTCATAAATTAGAGAGATAAAATATACATACTTCTATAAAAATATAAATTTTCAAACTGACTCTATATTAAATAGGAAAACAAATTTTTATATGACCTTAAAGAAATAATTTGGTTATTTAAAAACCACTCAAAAGGGGTTGGGTAAATTCACACATTGCCTGGCACTGGCACACTTCCTGGGTGAAGGGCACACCTACAACCCAGACTTTAACCTTACAAAAATCATACTACATAACCTAATCTTATGTACCCCCGTATTAAACTGAAACAAAAAAATAAAAAATACTCAAAAGAATTTGCCACTGAGTTGTACCAAATTTTCAAGAAAAGAATCAATCCAATTTATGGAAACCCTTTGTGAGATAAGACAAATTATTCTACCATGCATTATGTAAAGGCTTGTATTACTTGGTGCTCAAATTAGCTATAGGCAGTATGAAAACACTAAAGCACAGACACTCTCACTCATGTACATACATATGCAAGAGTCCCAACAAAATATTAGCAAACTCAATTTCAAACTGTGTAATAAGAGTATAATCCATCATGATGAATTTGAGTTCGTTTCAGGAATGCAAGGTTGGTCCTACACTGGAAAATGCATTAATTTATTTGATTACATTGACAGATTAAAGAGGACACGCATGTGTACCTAGACGGTGTGTCTCCCGAGTGGAAGATGCAATTTCTGTTCCACTTCCTAAAATAAAGTTGCTGGACCTGGACTTGCTCACATTTCACCCTTCTCTGGCTGGACATGACGGTGACCCGGAGGAAAGGGAAGCGCATAGGGGAAAAAAATCTGGGTTTTAAAATTACCTCCTGGAGCTGAGCTGCTGTAGCTGCCTGGACTGGCTGCCCATCACGGTAATGGGATAGTTTGGTCTCTTTGTTTAAGCAACTTAAAAACATGTCCTAATTAACACAAAGAAATAAGGAAATTTCAAAAAAAAAAAAAGCAGAAGGTAAAATCTGGCCAACACACACTCTGGTTCTTCCTTTCCCCGCCGCGTGTGGTGGTGTGGAGGGAGAGTAGTATAAGGGGAATCAGCTGTGGAGACAGGCACGCCCTGCATCTTAATGAGCCTCTCTGAACCTCAGTTTCCTCCTAAATAATGTGGAAAATTTATTTCCCCTAAAACGTGTGAGTCCTTTTTAGAAGGTAGGTAACAAAGAGGGCACATCAATGCTAGTCTTTGGAGCAAAGTTAGATGAAGCATTGTGGGAAATTGATCTTTTTATCTGAAGAGTTTCCAGATAAAATACAGGACATCCGATTAAACTTGAATTTCAGATAACAATGAATAATTTTTTAGCATGTCTCAGATATTTGGATAGGACAAAATTAAATGAAAAAAGTATATATTGTTTATCCGAAAATCAAATTGAAGGGAGCATCATTATCGTGCTGCTGTTGTGTTTGTTTCTGTTAAGCCTGGTAACTCTATCTGGAGAGGAGAAAGTAGATTCCTTTGGTCTGGCTTGAGCCAAAACTGAGGAGACAGAGGTAGTAAAAAATGGGCCCCTCCTCTCACGGGAACAGCTGAGATCACCCACCCAGCACCTGCAGCTGCCTAGTGACTGGGGTTCCCCTGGTCAGCTGGACAAGGACCCCACCTTCCAATTTCTGGGCCTGGGTGAGCTCAGAAATCAGTGTCATCACTGACCTGGTCTTTAGGTACAAACAAGCTCTTTCCTGGCCACGTCCTCTGGGCTCCAGCAAGGTAATGAAAAAAGCAGCCTAATCGGTTCTGGGCTGTTCCTCCGGAGCGGAGAGCCCACATCCTACTCCCTCACCCGGGCCAAGAACTGCAGGCCTGAGTTCCTTTTAGACTGTTTCAGAAAACTTTTCTGCTAGGCAGACCTCTGGCATTGGTCTGCCGCAGGCCTCTGGCATTGTGACATACTTCTCCAAAGCCTGTGCCCACAGGATAGGAAAAGCAGTATTTAACCCCCTCGACAGAAGGTGAGGGGCCCTCCCAGTTGGGTGCCCCCATCTCTGCTGCTGGACGTTCTGTTACCTGCTTTTGCTTATCAATATTTCTATCCATCTTTCCATAATAAACTCTGTCCTTTTGCTTATAGTTGTGGTTTGTGGGTTCATTCTCTCAATCTCCAAGATCAAGGACTCGGCAGAGAGAAATTCTGGTAATATCAGGAACCGAGGGGTTTCGTGTCCAGAAAGCTAGCATACAGGCTTAGAGAAAATGAACTACTGGATGCTTGGGAGATGTTTCCAAAATTCCCCCACCTGCTCTGAAGCCATTCCTCATTTGACAGATGAAGCGAATGGGTGAAGAAGAATGAATAAGACTTTTAGTTTACTGCATTCAAGCATCACCTCTGTGCCTCTGTGTACTTCTCATATGGCCTAGAGACAGGAAGTGGGGTGTGGGTTAAATACGTGTGGCAGCAGAATGGAGATGGCCAGATTCCCCTCCAGGGTCGCTCTGAATATCCACGTAGAGTGACACAGTGAGCTGTGAGCAGAACGCCGCGCCTGCAGTCAGGGCTCAGCCACGGTGTGAGTCGTCTTCTTTCTCTGTGCCCTGCCCCCTCCTTGCTGGGAGCCTCCAAATTGTCTGGAACCCTAAACCTTCACACCCCCCTTTCCTCCTCCAGTCTGACCCACCGCACAGTTGCTGCGATTCTCCACCCTCCATCCTGGAGTGCCACTTTCTCGTTCCTTCACTTAGTAAGGAGGGAGATGTCTCTCTAAATCTCACTGTTATATGTCCTGTGTTAACACTCTGCTTTAGATGGCGACATGCAAGGAACGGGACAAGCAGACCGTCGCACGAGGAAGTGTGGCCCTCACACAGCCTACTTAAAAATTAGGCATAGACAGTGTGAAAAGGCAGATTCGTGAGCTACACCCTCCAAAGACTGATCACCAGGAACAAGAGACGAGCACTCTGTTCTTACTTCTGTGAAGTTTGGGAACTACTGACTAATGTGTACAGGTACTGATCATGGTAAGGGGCTAACTGCTGGGAAGACTTAAGACGCTGTATCTTTGAGGATCATCTGCATTGTACAATTACTTATTTAGAGACAGAGTCTCCCTGGGTTGCCTCGGGTAGAGTGTTGTGGCATCATAGCTCACGGCAACCTCAAATTCTTGGGCTTAAGTGATCCTCTTGCCTTAGCCTCCAGAGTAGATAAGACTACAGGTGCCCACCACAACGCCCAGGTATTTTTAGAGACAAGGTCTCACTCTTGCATACGCTGGTCTTAAATTTGTGAGCTGAGACAATCCGCCTGCCTCAGCTTCCCAGAGTGCTGGCAAACATCCCTTTAATCCAAACAAAGAGATGACAAACCAGGGGAGAGCGTCCAAGAAAAGCCTGTGTGGAGTTCTCGACACCATGTCACAGAACCAGAAGCCAAGTCCACCTACTCCAAGAGCAGGGAGGCTGGGAAAGCCCAGACCTGAAGCCGTGTCCCCAGGCTTCCTGGTCTCCCACCCCTTTATGTTTGTAAAAATTATTGAGGACCGCCAAAGATTTTCTTTATTTAATAAGCCAAATGAGAAATTAAAACTGAGAATTTTTACACATTTCTTTAAAACTAAGAACAATAAGCACAGGCATTCCCATAAATAATCTACCTTTATTTAAAAAATAAAAAACCTAAATGTGCTGAACCAGAACAGCAGTGAGGAGATGTTGTTTTGCATACTTGCAAATAATAAATGGCTTAATAGAAAACAGCCAGCTTCTTATGTCTATTTCTGCATTCATTCTGTTACCACGTCACACTGGAAAACGCCACTGTACACTCATGGGAAAGAAAGAGAGAAAAGAACACATGACATCTTACTGTTACTAGGAAATAGTTTCTGGGACCCTCTGGGGTCCTGAGACCACCCTTTGAGACCCACTAACCTAAGTGGGTTAATTTGTCCCTTCTCCCAAGTGACATGCTGTTTATGAATAAAGAGGAAGGTGGGAAAACAACTCTGCCAAAAATTGTACCACTTTTCATTTTTTCCTAAGTTGATATTGGCTGTGAGTCTCTCTGCCAGTTTTCAGTGACCCTTGGTGTCCTCAAGGGCACTTTTTCTTTTTTTCTTTTCTGTGTGAAGTGGTTTCCTGATGGTCTCCCAGCTAGATTTAGAGTCCAAGGGTAGGTTCAAGGGCTGTTAAACTACTGAGCACCAATAGCCTCTGTTCTGCACTTCACTCTTAGACATATCTCAAGCTGTGGATCAAAATGAAGGAGAGGCTAATCTTCCCAGGACACTCAGAAGCTCCTTCACCCCCTGAGAGTGGCCACAGACACCCCTGCAGTGGAGCCCAGCCCTGCCCAGTGTCTGCTCTCTGGGCCCCAGCTCTGTGCTCCTGTCTTCAGCACAGCCCCTTTGCCTTGTGGGCCAGGCCTTGTCATGCTCTATCCCCCTTCAAGGCCAATGGTTTCTTCTCTCTGCCTACTTTGCTCTAGATTTTACTCACTTCTGATATGGAGAATGCTATTTAGGTACCACTTCCTAGGGCTAGCTGCCCTTCTGGACCCAGCTCAATTCCAAGCACAGGGTAGGGGACTGGGCTCTTTCTCTCCTTGTCCTTGCTGGGGCAATTGAAATAAAATTACCATAATGGTGGACTCTGAACCTAGCGGAGACCATCAGAAAACCATTTCACACAGAAAAGATAAAAAAAAAAAAAATTCAGTCCTGTGTTTAAAGATTTATAACAAGTCTCACAAAATATTTCTCTATTTGGAAAACAGAATTTCATGTGTTACAATAAAAGAAGTGTGTATTTTTCTCCCTGGAAACATAATACAGTTTTTGATTGAATAGCCTTTTTCTAATTAGTTAGAGATCTGCTTTCTTGTAATTGTATGTGAGCAAGGGAGTAACAACTGAGTGCTTGAGAAATCTGACTATGGCATCTGACATTGACCTTGGCAGCCCAAAGCTTCTTGAGACTCTCAGAGCTTCAGATGGAATGACCTGTATGAGGAAGGTGTGGGGAAACAATTGCCATGCAGGTTGGTTTTTAATTAGACTGCAGAAGTTAGGAAAAAAAGGTGTTCTGATTAGTGGGAAGGATCTCAGCATCACTGTCATATTTTTAACCAGTCATGACAGCTAGTTATTATATTTAAGTTTCAAATTTCCTCAATTCCTATTATTGCTAAATCAAATCTTAATACAGCCTCTCAAGATGGCTTAGACAGGTGTGAGCCAAAGAAACATGCCATCAAAATGAAAGAGTAAAAAGAATCTTTAGTCTTTGCCTCTATATGAAAAAAACAGCAAAACAATAAAAATCACCTTAAAATGACTTTACCTCACCTGCTCTTTTGATCTTGGCCACAGGGCTTGAGGAACTTGTGAGGGAGAAATGGAGACACTGGGGGTGTCTTGGGAAGAACTTGAACAGCTTCCTAAGCAATGGTGACATAAAGGGCCCAGGTAGGTGAAAAGGGAAGCTGCCAATCATCTCTAGAGAGATGCATCTCATGTGAATGAGAGCACGGGCACCTGGGAAGGAACAGGCTAGGTCGCTTCAGCAAGCCAGGAGCCACCTGAAGTCCAGCACTGAATCATAGTTGGACCTCAGTGGGTCTATAAGATAAAGCACTACCGAAGAAGGTTCTCCGTATTCACACTTGGCAACAACTTCTTCTAAGTGAGCTGTGATACGTGTGATATGAAAGCAGTTGGGACAGCTGGTTAATTTAGCATTGGTAAAAAGAGATGGGATTTTCTCCCATTGTAGTGACTTGGGAGCTCTTGGTTTAGCCAGTATTTTCTGTCTATGGATTTGTTTTTTGTTGTTGGAACTGCAGGGAGGTTTTGGTCTATGTCCAGTTGCTCATCACACAAAGATCCAATTATTGAGATAAATGATTGCTAAGGAAAAAAGGATTTGGTTTTTTTTTTTTTTTTTTCGCGACAGAATCTCACTCTGTCATCCTGGGTAGAGTGCCATGGCATCATAGCTCATAGTAACCTCAAACTCCTGCAGCCTCTTGATTAACTGGATCTATAGGCACCCACCACCATGGCTGGCTAGTTTTTTTTATATTTTTTAGTAGAGATGGGGTTTTGCACTTGTTCAGGCTGGTCTTGAGTCCTGATCTCAAGTGATCCACCCACCTCGGCTTTCCAGAGTACTAGGATTATAAGCATGAGCCATAGTGCCCAGCCTAGAGAAAAGGAATTTTTAATAGGAGTGATGTCAGGAGAGCTGGAGAAGAAGCCTCAGACTAACTGAGATAAGGAGAGGGCATGTCCCCTGGTTCAGGTCATGGTTTAACTAACAGGGGCTATGTGCATTCAACTGCCCCAGCTACGTGCATAGGGATGGTTGCAGGGGACAGTGAGTTCATGTTAGGGACTCTACCCAGGGGCCTTCAGAGTCTCAGCTCCTTTGTCTTAAAGAAAATCCACCATTTCCAGGGGAAACATTCAAAGTCTAATAGTTAAGGGAGAAGATTATGTCGAGGTCCCACCCCAGGGGCAGGGTCTGGTGAAACCTGTGGAACTGGCTGCAACTGACTGAGAAATATAAAGTTAGAAATGAAGGCAAAGAAATAGACATGAGACACAGAATAAAATTAAAGGTGGGAACTCACGGGTCCATTGCCCATTCGAGGGATTCTGGCAATGGCACCGAGTGTTTGCCCCACTCTGCTTTTATTGAAGTCTATTTGCCCACAGGGTAAGATGAGGGAGGGAACAAAGACACCAGCAGTTCCTCTGATTGAGCGAACCAGCTTGAGAAATCTGAAATCTGAGCCTTATATTGGGAAAGCCTCCTGCTTGAGATCACACACACAGATTTCTAGGGAGGTATTAAACTCCTCTAGTTTCCTATGGAGTAAAACACCATCTCTGAGAAATCGGTGGGAGGGAGGAATTTTCTTCCCATCACCACCATAGAGGCTCTTCCTCTGCCATAAGGGATATAAGCTCTCTGCCCATATCTCAGGGCTGGAGCTGCTCCCTTGGTCTCTGCCCCAGCCAAATGCAAATCTCCACAATGGGTATCTGCTTTGCCTGTTTACTAGGCAGGAAATGTTCCAGTTACTGTATCTTTCTAGGTCTCTGCCACAGTCTCTTCTATGGCCATTATTTTCCTCAGAGTGCTCACAGCTCACAGCTGTATCCCCAACAGGCTAGAATTTCATGTAAACTAGCTGACTCTTCTTTGTTCCAACTTATTCAGCTTACTTTTTAATTTTCCTCTTTTTCTGGGAGTGCTTTCCCTTGCCAAGAATGGGGTCTTCAGTCCCCATTCTTCCTGCAGATTATATAAAGGGCATTGAAATCTGTTCAGTGGGTGATCAGTTACTTCATATGTCAGCAGGTAAGACCCTCTTTGTACAAATAGCAGGGTATTGTGATAAAACAATGATTGTCTCTACTGATTCTATACTTTTCCCAGCACATGTAAGGCAAAGCCTGTAGAAGACTCTCAATGTGAGGACACAGCTGCCATCGCTGAAAAGCACTTGCTAAACTGAAAGGGGTTTCCCTGTGGTCAGGTAAAGAAGAGGGGGAAGCCAGAAAAGAGGGATGAAGGGAGAGCAGGGATGCAGGTTCAGAAATGGGAAGAAGAGGCCAGGTGCGGTGGCTCACACTGTAATCCCAGCACTCTGGGAGACCGAGGTGGGAGGACTGCCTGAGCAAGAGCAAGACCTTGTCTCTTAAAAAAAAAAATAGCCAGGGTTGTGGTGGGCAACTATAGTGCCAGCTATAGTTGGGAGGCTGAGACAAGAGAATCACTTGAGGCCAAGAGTTTGAGGTTGGGGTGAGTTGTGATGCTACAGCACTCTACTCAAGGAGACAAAGTGAGACTCTGTCTCAATTAAAAAAAAAAGCAAAGAGAGAGAGAAATGGGAAGAAGAATCAACATTGGGAAAATCAATCATATGGAGGACAAGGCCCAAGGTGTTAAGTTAGGAAGTCACAGGTAAGATTTTGAACTTCTAAAAGAAAAGTAATGAGGATCAACAGAGGAAGTAGGACTCAGACATAAGAATGAGGATGGGCATGATGGGGACAGAAACTGCAGATAATTATCTCATTGAAGTCATTCATTTCTTCTCCAACCCCAACTCATTTTACAAAGGAAAATGAGACGATGTATCAGACAGTAGCATTAGTGCATCTAATACAAAGGAAGTATTTTTTAGTTTTTACCTAGAAGAGAATTATTTGAAAATGTATAAAAAGATCTAATTGTATAGGGTGGTGTCTGTGGCTTAGTGAGTGGAGTGCCAGCCCCATATATAGAGGGTGGTGGGTTCAAACTCAGCCCCAGCCAAACTGCAACAAAAAAAAGTATCCGGGCGTTGTGGCAGGATCCTATAGTCCCAGCTACTCAGGAAGCTGAGGCAAGAGAATTGTCTAAGTCCAAGAGCTGGAGGTTGCTGTGAGCTATGACACCACAGCACTCTACGAAGAGCAACAAAGTGAAACTCCGTCTCTTAAAAAAAAAAACTAATTGTATATGTAATCATATTTATAAAAATATGTAAATATACAAAGCTTAGAAAAGAGAAGATAGGAAAAACAATTTTGCCAACAGCATAAATCTATTTATAGAAACCATGAGAGTTGCCAGAAAAGAAAAACATGTCCTTCCTAATTCAGATCTGTGAATGTGGGGGGTTCTAAACAGTGTCCACCTAGTTATCTCTTTCAATAGAAAGCAGCACATTCTGGGAAATAAAGGGGAGGGGGCAAAAGTTGCTAAACTGATGGATGGCCTGAAGAAATTCTTGTAAAAAGAGTTTCGTGAGCAAGACTTTCTAAATTTTTAGCTTCATTCTCTTCTTCCTATTCTGCTCTGGTTGTTTTTATCGGACTTCATAATATCCGTGTAGTGTTTTTTAGCTTTAGTTTCCCTCTGCTGTCATCTTCTGCCACTGTCTATACACAAAGACCTGAGAAAGCCTCCAGTACAAGGGAGAGAGAAATTGGTTTCATTACTTCTTTCTTGGCCATCCCGTAAATCACCAGCGTAGGTAATTGCAATAATTTCCAGCTTAGCATGCACCTTCTTCCCACGTAATAGGATTAAAACACAGCCTGTCATGCCGCCCTGTTGAGGTTCATAGACTGAATTTATTTCTTCACTATCTGCATTTGATTAAACACTATTTCCATTTCAGATCTAACTACATCTGTTTTCCTTTGCTATCTCACAAGGGATTTTGTAACACATCCCTTTTTTATTGTATAAAAAGTGCAGGGTTATTTCTGGAATGTAGCATGCTGAGAACTCAACATATGTTCACATGTTATATATTTCTAACATTTTAAAACATGGGATATCTCCTTTGTTTTTAATGATAAAAACAGAATGATTTTCAGAAAAAAAAATCTGTGGGAAAAGGATTGATTTGGTCTCTTTAAACAACTTGGAAAGTTCCTGAATTGTACCACTAAATCCTCTCTGGCTGCTCAGTGTCAATCAACCTGAAAAACTAGATCATGATTCACAGAAAGGACTTTTCTGTATATTCGGGGAATTTAGTATAATTATGTTATATTTCAAAAACACTGGAACCAAACCACAGACAAGGAAGGTACGGTTGTTTTTGGTGAGGTTTTTTTTGGGGGGGTGGGGTGGGGGAGGAGTGAGAAGGAAAAGCAGTTCCACTCTTACAAGGCCTAGAAAATTAATACTTGACCTCAAATAAGGAGAATGTTAGAAGAGAAAAAAGCAGCCAGGGCCCAGTGGCTCGTGCCTGGAATCAGCACCCTGAGAGGCTGAGGCAGGAGGATTACTTGACATTAGGAATTCAAGGCCAGCCTGAGCATGAGCAAGACTCTGTCTCTACTGGGGGGGGGGGAGGAAAGAAAAGGGGAGCAAATGAGGCAGGTCCCTGGGTAGGTGGAAGACATCTTATTTCTCTTGTCTCTTGTCTCCAGTTCTGTTACCTATAAAGATAAACTTCTAATTCATTGTTAGAATGGAATCCACCAGGCTTTAGTTGTGGAGATCAGACATATTTGCATATTATTTGCAATAAACTTCTAATTCATTGTTAGAATGGAATCCACCAGGCTTTAGTTGTGGAGATTAGACATATTTGCATATTATTTGCAATAAACTTCTAATTCATTGTTAGAATGGAATCCACCAGGCTTTAGTTGTGGAGATTAGACATATTTGCATGTCCCTGGGACATGAACAAAGATCTGTGGGGCCGGTTCCTCACAGGTACCTGAAGCTTTTAATTTCTCATTTGCATAATAAGTAGAGGGGTGGCCCTGAGACTTTTGATTTCCTTTTTATAATACTTAAAAAAAAGACTTGTTTTCACTATTTCAGAATCATACTCACATGAATCAAAATTAAGAAAAGCATTCAAATACACTAGATTCTCTTTTAAGAATCGGGACTGTGTCCCAGTTGGCAATGCTGTTAGTGTGGGTGCCATTGTTTCTAAAAGGAAAATAATGGCTAAGTGGGGAAGGAGGGCTCCCCACATCAGGCAGTGTAACGGGGGACTGAACTGAATCCCATTTTCCTTTCTCATATTTCTCTTGACTTTTTGCACCTTCATAAAATGTGTTTCAAATACGGTGTAGGATCAAAAGTATATCTTTTGTATTGACTATACCTGATTATAAAAACAGGTCTCAAGTCCATATTTTGGACTCCCTTCAAATAGCACCCCCTCCTCTACACAGCTCAGGAAGTGTACGCCATGACACAGGCAAAATTCCCACACCTCATTTCACCCCACTCTGTTCTAATGTGCCCACACCCTCTGAGCACTTAGTATAAGACTGCAGCAAAGCAAGTTGTCTGGGAAGAGAAAAGTGCATGACAGTCCTTAAATCCTTTCATTACAGAGGAAGACAGTAAGCTTTGCAACACTTTCCATTTCCCTTAGCCACAAAAATTCACCAAAAACTAAAAAAATTGTAAGTGAAGGCATGGATGATGCCTTACCTTGTTCACCAGAAAATTAGCCAGGGCCTTCCTCATGAATTATTGAACAAGGCCAGTTCTTTCTCCACCTCATGTGAACCTCACGCGGAATTTTCATGGCTCTCTCCAATTTTCATGGCTTTCTGTGACTTCTGGGGTCTTACCTGTCTCGGGCTTCCCTTCCAGCGGCCTGTTCCGTAATTGGCAGCTGGCCTAAGCACCATTCCAGCTGAGAACTTGGTATTTCCCCTTAAGTAACAGTCTCAGGGGTCTTCTCATTTTATCCTATGTGGCAAAACATTCATTCACTAAATTCTTCTGTTAAAAATTATTTAGCATCTATTCCATGCCAATGTTCTAAACATTCTGCTGCTTTTGTGGAGGTTTACATATAACGGAATATCTAAAACTGTTGCTGGAATATTCTCTGCACTGGTTCTTTTTTCTTGGGGTTTAAAGAATGAATCCGGACTACCCAGGTAAGAGCCTGGATAGAGTTTACTGACAGAGAGAGAAGCAGAAGGGAAGGAAGGGCAACAGAACTTCAGCAGTGGCGGGGTGGGTGGGGCGGACTCACGTGGGAAGCCCCCCACAGCGCGCTTTTTGTCTAGAGATTCACATCATGCCTTTCAGCAGAGGGTCTTGAGAATGTGTATCCCACTTGACCAGGAGCACAGACGGAAAACATTCTGCCCCGTTGATTGGCATATGAATGTGTTGTTTACAGTCCCTGTATCAAGTGAGCCAGCAAGGTGGATGTTTTTCACTCCAAGAGGAGCTACCCTGACGAGATACTAATCAGCCTGCTACTGTCTGATCTTGCTTGAGTGCAGAGAATGCATTCTGAAAAGGCCTGTTTTCCCAGACCTAGAAAAGGAGGGGGTCTCTGTCCAGCCCTGAATGGGGAAAACTTGTATCAAAAGGACTGTCTCTAAATTGTCCAGAACTTCTCCAGTTTTAAAAACTGAAAGTCCTGTGTCTTCCTTAGTGCTGGGCAAGTCAGGATGCTTGGTTATCCTAGAGAGACTTTGTTTATCAACAGCACTTCTTTGTTTTTGAAGACAGTCATAAAAACCTGATAAAGAGGCTCGGCACCTGTGGCTCAAGAGGCTAAGGCACCAGCCACATACACCTGAGCTGGTGAGTTCAAATCCAGCCCCAGCCTGCCAAGCAACAATGATGGCTGCAACCAAAAAGTAGCCAGGCATTGTAGCGGGCACCTGTAGTCCCAGCGACTTGAAAGGCGGAGGCAGAATTGCTTGAGCCCAGGAGCTGGAGGTTGCTGTGAGCTGTGATGCTACAGCACTCTACCCAGGGTGACAGCTTGAGGCTCTGTTTCAAACAAACAAACAAACGAACAACAAAAAAACCCTGGTAGAGAAACTCAGGAAGTCTTTTTCAGTAATAGTTCAAGTTGATGGTTATGTGAAAATCTTACAGATGCTGTTACATGTGTCCTGGATTCCTTAGTGGGTGAACTTTGTTAAGGAAAACTGGCTTCCTTTAAATTCTAACTTTCTACCTGATACTCAGGGAGAGATTGAGATAAAATTTAAAATAAAGAATGTTTCCTTTCTGTCCTCCCTCTTACCCGTATTTTACCTCCTTCAGCACAGAATGTTTCCAGGCATCCTGCTTTCCCAAGGAATGTGTCAACTGTCAAGAAAGTAAGTGGAGCCTCAGGGATCAGAACCAAAGATGAAATGGAGAGTGGTAACTGTGAAGCAACTTTGGGGCCACTTGGATAGATGTTTTGAGCCTCAGGAACAAAGGAGCTTAAGGTGTAATGGCCACATAGGGACAGGAAAAATAGGCCTTGGTTTCCAGCAAGGTGGAGAGCTGGAACTGATATGCCTGGAAAGTTTCTCAGCCTCAAAGTGTTACAGCTCAGTGAAAGGTAGATCAGAAAATCCATCTGTCAGCAATAGTTGATAAAACAAAAGCTTACCTACTCAGGCAGGGAAATAGGAAATAAAATAGAATAAAAAATACACAATACAATACAACAGTTCTCCTAAGAATCAAAATTATGAACCTGTTCTTACCTAAGCATGTGTTTATATTGCCTGTGGGGTCTGGGAATTCTTAAGCAGCTGAATTAACAGAAGAGACTTGCTACTTTTCTGACCTCGACTTTCCTGGTCTCGCCCTCTCTTAATAAAACTGCTTCATCAATACTATTTTCTTTCCTATTCTTTGAACATATCAACCATGTTTCTTTTTTTTAATTTCAAAATATTAAAGGAGTTCAAGTATTTCGTTATGTGAATGAATTGTATAATGTTGAAGTCAGAGCTTTTAGTGTGCCCATCACCAGAATGGTTTTTATTTTCTAAAATTTAATTTAATTTTTATGTTGTTTCAGGTTAATTTGAGGGTACAAACAATTAGGTTATAATGTTTGCGTTTGTTAGGTGGAGTTCATTTTATAATTATGTCCCACCCCATCCCAGAAGATGTGCCATATACCCTAACATTGTGCCCTTCAACTGGGAGCACACCCCTCCCCCCTTCTCCCGGCTCCCTTATTCCCTTGCTTGAATTGGGTTTTTCTCTTATGTGGGCATGTATTAGATCATCTACTGGCTTCTTATTAGTATTGAGTGCATTGGATTCTTGCCTCTCCATTCTTGTGATGCTTTACTAGGAAGAATATGTTCCAACTTCATCCAGGTCAATACAAAAGATGTAAAGTCTTCACCTTTTTAATGGCTGACTAGTGTTCCATTCCTTGTTAATCCATTTCTGGGTTGATGGGCATTTAGGTCATTTCCACATTTGGGGGACTGTAAATTGAGCTGCAATAAACAATCTAATGCAAATGCACTTATAATAAAACTATTTTTTTATTCCGGATAGATGTCTAGTAGTGGGATTGTGGGATCAAATTAGAAGTCTAATTTGAGGTCTTTGAGGATTCTCCATACTTCCTCCAAAAGAGGTTATATTAGTTTGCAACTATTCCAAACCTGAATAGTTTTTATTGTATCCAATAGCTGTGTTTTTACTCCCTCCTGGATTCCTCAGTTCTGATGAACTTCACATCTCTTTGTCCATGTGTGTGCCAATCTATTAACTCCCAATTACTAGATAGTACAGGTAGTGCTTCTTTTTCCATTCCTGAGATATTTCAATCAGGATAATGGCCTCCACTTCTATCCAAGTTACTCCAAAAGACATTATTTCAGTCTTTTTTATGGCTGAGTACTACCATGGTGTATGTATACCACTTTTCTTAATCCACTCATGAATTAATGGGTATTTAGGCTGATTCCACTGGGCAGAGCTTCAGGTCCAGGGTCAGCACGGGAGTTTTAGGGGTAGAGCTGCAGGTCCAGGGTCAGCACGGGGGTTTTGGGGGTAGAGCTGTAGGCTGCACAGCAGTGCTGGAGCCATTGGCCATGTGGCTAAAGTGATGCCTCAGTAAAATTGCCTTGGGTCCAATGGGACACTGGAGTCTTACAAGCACAGCTTTTGGGTCTAAGAGTGGAGTTGGAGCCTTAGAGGCTGAGCCTCACTCCTGTAAAGGGCTGGAGTCTTCAGGGTAGAGTCAGGGACTGTGATGGGGGCAGAGTCTCAAGGTCCAGGGGCAGCACAGAAGCCACAGCTGTGCTGAAGCCTCAAGGGCAAGGCTTGGGGGTTCTAGGAAAGTGTTAGAGCTTCAGGGCCAGAGCGGTGGGCCTGGACACAGCAGGAGCCTGGAAGTGCAACTGAAGCCTAGAGGCAGGGCAGGAACTGAGTGAGTGGGATGGGGTGAGACAACCTCATAGGAACCACAGGGGTATAGCCAGATGGGGTGGTTGGTGGCAGCGTGGGGGTCATTCTCCTATTATAATGTTTGCATTTGTTAGATGGAGGACCTAGCAGAGGCAGTTGCCAGGATTCTCAGGCAGTGTCTGTGGCATTGCTGGTACCCATTCTTCTCAAATCCCCTGTTGGAGAGGAGGGCTGCTCAGCTCCTAATCCACAGGGAAAGCGTGGGCTCTGAGTGCTCTTTCCCAAGTCCATCAGGGCCATGCAGAGGTGGCTGCAGCAAAGCCAAGCCTGTGCAGACCCGACCCTGAGCCTGAGGACTCAGAATGTCTTCAGTTACAGTAACCCAGGAATGGAGGCCACCAGGTCCCTGCTGCTCCAGCTCACTGGTGCAGTGTCACTGCACAAACTCCACGCGGCTCTTGAAGCAAACCAGAATTCTACCATGGCATTGGGGCTTCCTCACAGCCTGATGCTCAGAGCCTGCTGGAGGAGTGTGGATCCTTAGGGTTCTCCTCCTGCCCTTTCCTTGTATGGATGCCTCTCCCAGGTCCCTTTCAATTTTGCAGAATGAATTGCCCCACCACCTTCTCCTTTACTCTAAATGTCTTCTCTGGTGCTTTATAATGCTCCTTCCAAGAACAGCCATCTGTAGATGGGCATCCACTTGCAACCTTTAATCCTCTTCCTCAAGACCAATGTGGCCCGCTTGGGCTGCTCCTAGTCTACCATCTTGTCCAGTGCTTATGTTTATTTTTTTCATCCACTTTGATGTCTTTAATACTGCTTTTTCTATTTTGAATGTTCTTTGTTTTTTTGTATAAGTATACTGCAAGTTTCTTGTTCAATAAGACCTTTGCTAAAATGTCAACCTCTCAAAGAAGTCTTCCCTGACAACTCAATTTAAAATTGCAACATATCTATCCCTCTCAATCTTCATAATCCTCACTCATTTTGCTCATGCCCATCAACCCATGAATGGATCAATAAATTGTGGTACATGTACACCATGGAATACTATGCAGCCCTAAAGAAGGATGGAGACTTTACCTCCTTCATGTTTATATGGATGGAATTGGAAAATGTTCTTCTTAGCAAAGTATCTCAAGAATGGAAGAAAAAGTATCCAATGTACACAGCCCTACTTTGAAACTAATTCATAACTTTTATAGGAATGTTGTAACCTAATTATAGCCTTAGAATATGGGAAGGGGGTAGGAGGGGGAAGTGAGGGGATGGATGGCAGGAGGAAGGGAGATTGGTGGGGTCACCTCTATGGTTTATCTTACAAGGGTACAGTGAATCTTTCTAAAAGCAGAGTATGAACGTTTTAACTCAATAACTAAGAAAATGACATGAAGGTTATGTTAACCAGTTTGATGAGACTATTTCAAAATGTGTATGAAAACAGCACACTGTACCCCATGATTGCATTAATGTACATAGTTTTGCTATAAGAAATAAAAAAAATAAAATTAAATTAAAAATAAAAGGAATAGCTCCAAGAGGAACTTACACTTTAGGAATTTTTGTCTTTGTTATTTACTAAAATATCTCAATTAATAGGAAAAGTGCTTTGTAAATAATGGGTTCTCATTTTAGATAATGGAATAAAAGAATTAGTAGTGATAAGGAAATCCACCAGCATCAAATCTAAGCCCTCTCTGAGGGATAAAATCTCAAGTTTGACTACCTAGGATTGACATAAAGAAAGCCCCTTTGAAGATCAACTCAAAATGGAAAAATAGATATAAAGTAAGTTATCAACTGACAGCCAAATTTGGCCTGGACCAAATGTAGAAACCCCTCAGTACTTCAGATGACAGAATCACTGAATTCAGATTATCAAACAATCTTGGTTATTAATTGAAGATATAAAATAAGGCCTTAAAATTTATTTATTTAATAAAATAATTACTCTTTTCCAGGTTAGAGTGCCATTGGTATCATCATAGCTCATAGCAACCTCAAACTCTTGGGCCTAAGTGATCTTCCTGCCTCAACATTCCCCATCGCTAGGACTACAGCTGCCCATCACCAGGCCCAGAAAATTTTTCTATTTTTAGTAGAGACAGTGTCTTGCTCTTGCTCAGGCTAGTCTCAAATTCCTGACCTCTGCCTTGGCCTCTCAAGAGTGCTAGGATTATAGGCATGAGCCACTGTGCCTTACCAAAGTCTCAAAATTTAATAAATAGAATCAGACTTAGGTGAAAAAAAGAATTGATATACTGTATCTAAAAACAACTAAGTGGAGATACAAAAAGAGATGAGAAAAATATCTAAATACTATATTGGAGACACAAAGAGAAAAATATGCCTGAAGTTTACACAGAAATGCTTAATCAAAAGAAAGATAATGTCAGAAAGGTGAACTTAGGAGAATAGAAAATTAGGAAGTACTTTTTGTACAAATAACTATTCATTCTTTCAGTATTGATGAAACCCCAGATTCATGAAGCACAAGGTGTGTCAAGCAGAATTAATAAAACTAATCTATATCCAGATCTGTTGACTGATACTAAATGATACCATTGACATAAAAAAAAAAAGATTTTAAAAAACCCAGATTTTTTTTTTTAAAAAAGAGCAATAAATTGATACAGTATTATTCTCTCACAGTAGCAATAATAGTAGCCAAAGGATCATGGAATATCTCCAAAGTATTAAGAGAAAATAATTGTCCCCCCGGTTTAAAAGCAGAAAAAATATATTTAAAAAAAGTGAATGGAAATAAATGCATTTTAAAATCAACATAAACTAGTTGGGCATGGGGGCATGTACCTGTAATCACAGCTACTTGGACACTCAAGTGGGAAGATTGCTTCAGTTTAGGAGTTTGAGACCAAACTCCACAATACAGTGACACCCCATCTCCAAAATAAATAAATAAAAATCACAAAACCTGGGAGACAATGCCACTAACAATTATTTCTGAGTAAACCTCCAAAAGTTACAATTAGTGAAAAAGGAAATTAAATCTATAAGTAAGACTTGAGCTAAGAAACTGTATTTTGAAAAATCAAAAAATAATTATAGGAAATAATCATTATAAGGCTAATGTTGAGGTCAAACAAACAGTCAAAACTACAATTCAGGTATTAAATTCTGGAAAACATATAATCATCTTAATAGATTTAGAAAAATATTTGTTGAGAGATTTTACTATTCATGACAAAAGTTCTCAGCAAACTAGGATGAAAAAAGATTTTGTTAATCTGATATGTTTTTCTATCTATATTAATACTGAAGATATGCACACATTATCTGGAGCACAGCATATTATTATTTACTTACAACAAATAAAATTATACTAGATCCTGCTAATTTTTATGTTTGTGGTGAGGCGATAAGAGTGTAGTGATAAATCACAGGGTATACAATAGGCAATTTCCGAAAGTTCATATTCAAAATATGAATATTCATACAGGAGAGTGAAAGTCATCTCTCTTACCCTTCTGTAGGAAAAGGAGAAAAACCTTTGAGATAAGAAAGAAAGAAATTAAATTATTATTCTTAAATGACAAGATGTCTACACAAAATTTAAGAGACTCTCTAAAGACTTATTAAAATTTTAACAGTTTATCAAGAACACTGGGCAAAACATTACTAAATTCTTATATATCATAAATGTACAATTATAAAATGTAATTTTATAAAGATGTAATGGCAATATCAAAACAAAGGTAGAGGGCAGACAAAAATAAATCTAACAAAAGTTATTGAAGACATTTATATAAAAAGGTAGAACATTCTTTGGGAAGTTTTTTTTAAAGACACAGATAAATAGAAAGATAAAATTAGTTATGAATTTGAAGATGCAGTAACATAAAGATATCAGTCCTCTGAAAATTCTTATGTTTAATATAATTCAAATCAAAATACCATCAAAGTTTTATTTGAAATTATAGTTTCTGAGATTCACATGGAAAAGCAAATAAAAAAAAAAAGACAATTTTAAAGAACTAGATGTTTGAAACTCACACCATTAGATTTCAAGAATTAATAAAAGGCCAGTTATGATGGCTCACTCCTGTAAGTTTGACACTTTAGGAGGCCAAGGTGGGAGGATCATCTAAGCCTAGGAGTTTGAGACCAGCCTGAGCAACACAGTGAGACACTGTCTCTGAAAAAAATGAAATGAAATAGCTGGGCATAGTGATGTGTGCCTTTTGTCCCAGCTACTTGCGGATCTGAGTAGGAGAATACCTTGATCTCAGGATTTCTAGGCTATAGTAAGCTACAAACATTGCCATTGCACCCCAGCCTGGGTGAGAGAGTCAGATTTTTTTTCTTAAAAGAGTTAATATAAAGATATGATAAAAAGATGTGCCACTGATCCAAGGTTATCTTAATGTGTATGTAAGATAGAAGTAGCATTATACATCAATGTGGAAATGATTATCTATTTTATAAATGTTGCTGTAATGATTGGTTCTACAGATATTAAAGAACTGGATCCTTGGGGGCGGAGGCAAGATGGCAGACTGGAGCCAGCTTTCCACAGAGGTTCCCATCCAGAAGGAGAGTTAAAATACAGAAGTTTAGCAAGTAAGCCAATGGTTTGGAGCTGAGCCAAGACAGAAGGCTAAAGAACACACATCAATGCTGCTGAGGCAAGCTGTGACCCCAAGGATACAAACAAAAGGTACAAAATCTATCACCAAGCAGATGGGAGTCCCCTCCCCCATGAGAAGAGCTCATAGTATACTCCATACAAACAAGCAAGCAGAGTTCAAACATCCTCCCACTCTATCCCATGGGAAAGACACTCTAAATACTGGACCTCCTAAACCTACTAGGGTGCCATGGCACTCTCCTGCCAGGCATAAAACTGTATAGAATTGTATATATTCTCTACCTGCAATTCTGAACTCCCAGCACTCCCCTCCACTCTCACCCCGAGGTCCGGAACCCTGTCTCCCATGGAGTCCAGATTCTTGGGCATTTTCTTGAGAGGTGTGGACAGGGCAAGAGCTGCTGCTGGTCTGTGGTGATTCTGCGGCACAGGAGTAAGGAGAGGACAGTCAACTGAGAGGGAACAATACAGGAGTGGTGGTGCCCCAAGGCGCAGAGCAACAGCCACAGCAGCGGGAAAAATAGGGCTTACACTCCTGGGGTATTTCTGGATAGACACGCCCCATTTCTCTGGGCAACCAGAGGAAGCCAGACATCTTCTCTGGTGGCAGCCACTGGTGGATTGGATCTGGGACCGAAGCTCAGGCCCCATGAGTAAAGGGTAGCGGCCTGGGCAGAGCACAGGGGCTAGAATACACTCACGCAGAGACAGGAGACTAAGGGTGGGGCTGACCCAGAGGACTGCTTTACTGAGCCTAAGACACTCCAGGCCCTCAGGGGACCATAGCTGAGACAAAGGCAGGCAGGCAGAAACTGGAACTGACAGCTGAGTGTGAGCTTTAACCACACCTGCCCCTACACAAACTGCAGCCAAGACTGGGTCTGATCCACAGGGGAATATAGACAGGACAGAAACAAATTCTACGAAGTTGTTCTGTCCTGTTCTGCCAGCAACATCAATCAGGGGCAGGGCTGGAACTGAGTGAACCACCTTAGCCTCCATTAAGCACCTGAGGTTGTCAGGCCTCACCTCCCCTTGCCAGATAATGGCAGAGAATGGCTGCCTGGATCAGGAGACATAGATCTCCCTGTGACTCAGGTAGGCGTAAACCCCTGGAGCATCTGCTCATTGGAGGGATCTGGGTCACAGCACTGTGGGATTACCACTGGCTGGGTGTGACAAAGGTGCAAGGTGGGGAAGGAGGCATCAACCTTCCAAGACTAATTTATTTGCTGGGTGGGTCCTTCTGACCTCATGAAGCACCAGAATTAGTCATACTTAAGCTGCCAGCAGACCCCTGCTATCTAGTTGCTGAAGATCTTTTGAACCTCCCACCTGAGACCAGTGCTGACTGGGACAATTGATTTGGACCTCCTGAACTGGGCCAATCACCTGAGGACTACCCAAAGTGGTACCCTAGGTGTGTGGTTGTGGGAAGGTTCGATTTTCCTTTTCCAATTGTTGCCTGTGGGAGGGTGGGGTGACTTAATTGCTGGTATTTCTCCACAGCTGAGACTTCAACCTAGAGTAACTAATTCACTAGGGTAGGACAGAGACCAGCTAAAAACAAGACAGAGCCAGTTAGCCCCACCACACCAAGCAGGCCTCCAGTTACTCAGGCCATGGCACTGTACAGATCCTTGGCAAAGCTCTAGGGGAAAAGGTACAGACACCAGTACCAGCTTTTAGGCAAAGGGATAGCTAATCACTACTCCTAAAACCCTCAACCCCCCATGTCTCCATATCTGCTCATCAAGCCAAATGGTGTAAAATAAGCATGGGGTGGAGTCAGCGGAAAAACTACAGTAACATGTATAACCAGAGTAGATCAAACCTCCCCCTAAGGAAGGATATGGCAGATGCAACTGAAGATCCCATTCATAAACAGATGGCTGAGATGTCAGAAATCGAATTCAGAATTTGGATTGCAAATAAGATTAATAGAGTAGAGGCAAAGTTGGAATTAGAAATTCAAGGAGTATTTCAAAAGTTCTCTTAAGAATTCAATGAATTCGGCTCGGCGCCTATAGCTCAACCGGCTAAGGCGCCAGTCATGTACACCTAAGGTGGCGGG
Organism: Otolemur garnettii; assembly: GCF_000181295.1. Classification (NCBI taxonomy): domain Eukaryota; kingdom Metazoa; phylum Chordata; class Mammalia; order Primates; family Galagidae; genus Otolemur; species Otolemur garnettii. Next base: position 2,510,086 of record NW_003852595.1, on the reverse strand, counting down.
TTCGAATCCCCAGCCCGGACCCGCCAAACAACAACGACGGCTGCAACCAAAAAATAGCTGGGCGTTGTGGTGGGCGCGTGTGGTCCCAGCTACTTGGGAGGCAGAGGCAGGAGACTCGCTTGAGCCCAGGAGTTGGAGGTTGCTGTGAGCTGTAATGCCACGGCACTCTACCCAGGGGGACAGCTTGAGGCTCTGTCTCAAAAAAAAAAAAAAAAAAAAGAATTCAATGAATTCAAAGACAAAATCACCAAAGATTTTGACACATTGAGACAAGAATATGTAGCTCTTAAAGATCTGACAAATACAGTAGAATCCCTCAGTAACAGAAAGAAGCAAGCAAAAGAAAGGATTTCTGACATTGAAGGCAAAGCTTTTGAACGACCCCAAGTGCTCAAAGAGGAAGAGAAATGGAGAGCAAAAATGATCATTCTCTCAGAGAGCTCTGGGATAATTCAAAGAAAACTAATATTCCCTTTGTAGGAATCCCTGAAGGCAACGAAGTTGCTTCACAAAGCACAGAGGCTCTTATTCATGAAATTATGAAAGAGCACTTTTCAGACATACCAAGAGATTCTGAAATTCAGATAGCAGACAGTTTCAGAACCCCAGCACAACTCAACCCAAATAAGACATCCCCAGGCACATCATAATTAACTTCACAAAAGTTAATATGGAGGAGAAAATTCTGAAAGCAGCCAGACATAAGAAAATCATACCTATAAGGGGAAGAATATTAGAATGATTACAGATCTCTCTGATGAAAACTTTCTAGCTACAAGAGGGTGATCATCGACTTTTAATCTCCTAAAACAAAATAACTTTCAACCCAGGATCCTGTATCCAGCTAAACTTAGTTTCATTTATGATGGAAATTAAATACTTTAATGACATTCACGTGTTGAAGAAATTTGCCATAACTAAACCAGCTCTCCAGGATATTCTCAGACCTATTCTCCATAATGACCAGTGCAATCCCCCACCACAAAAGTAAACTCGCTCAGAAACTTTTGATCAAATTCCAACTTCCACAGTGGTGAAAGGATTAAAAATGTCCACTGGACTTTCAAAAAATTCAATACCCAAAATTTTACCAGGCTTATCAATATTCTCAATTAATATGAATGGCTGCAATTGTCCTCTAAAGAGGCACAGGTTGGCTGACTGGATACAAAAACTCAGGCCATATATCTGCTGCATATAAGAATCTCATAATACCTTCAAAGATAAATATAGACTCATGGTGAAGGAATGGTTATCTATATTTCAGGCAAATGGAAATCAGAAGAAAAGCAGTTTTTCAATTTTATTCACAGATACAATAGGCTTTAAACCAACAAAAGTAAGCAAGGATAAGGATGGTCACTTCATATTTGTTAAGGGCAATACTCAACATGATGAGACTTTAATTATTAAAATTTATGCACCCAACCAGAATGTGCCTCAATTTATAAGAGACACTCTAACAGGCATGAACAATTTGATTTCTTCCAGCTCCATCATAGTTGGAGATTTTAATACTCCTTTGGCAGTGTTGGATAGATCCTCCAATAAGAAGCTAAGCAAAGATTTTTTAGATTTAAACTTAACCATCTAACATTTTGATTTAACAGACATCTATAGAACATTTCATCCTAACAAAACTGAATACACATTTTTCTCATCAGCCCACAGAACATACTCCAAATAGATCCCATCTTAGGTCACAAGTCTAACCTCAGCAAATTTAAAAGAATAGAAATTATTCCTTGTATCTTCTTGGACCATCATGGAATAAAAGTTGAAATCAGTAACAACAGAAATCTGCAGACTCATATAAAAACATGGAAGCTAAATAACCTTATGCTGAATGATAGGTGGGCCAGAGACGAGATGAAGAAGGAAATTACCAAATTTTTGGAACAAAATGATAATGAAGATGTGAATTATCAGAAACTCTGGGATACCACAAAGGCAGTCCTAAGAGGGAAATTTATAGCACTGTAAGCCTTCCTCTAGAGAACAGAAAGAAAGGAAGTTAACAACTTAATGGGACATCTCAAGCAACTGAAAAAGGAATAACATTCAAATCACAAACCCAACAGAAGAAAAGAAATAACCAAAATTAGAGCAGAATTAAATGAAATAGAAAACAAAAGGATTATACAATAGATCAATAAATCAAAAAGTTGGTTTTTTGAAAAGGTCAATGAAATTGACAAACCTATGGCCAACCTAACCAAGAAAAAAAGAGTAAAATCTCTAATTTCATCAATCAGAAATGGTAAAGATGAAATAACAATAGACCATTCAGAAATTCAAACAATCATTAATGACTACTGCAAGAAACTTTATTCTCAGAAATATAAAAATCTGAAGGAAATTGACCAATACTTGGAAGCATGCAACCTTCCAAGACATAGCCAGAAGGAAGTGGAAATGTTGAACAGGCCTATATCAGGTTCTGAAATAGCATCAACTATACAAAATCTTCCTAAAAAGAAAAGCCCGGAACCAGATGGCGTCATTCTACCAAATGGAGGAACTAGTACCCATACTACTCAACCTTTTCCAAAATATAGAGAAAGAAGGAATACTACCCAACACACTCTATGAAGCAAACATCACCTTGATCCCCAAACCAGGAAAAGACCCAACAGGAAAAGAAAATTATAGACCAATATCACTAATGAATATTGATGAGAAAATATTCAACAAGATCCTAACAAACAGAATCCAGCCACACATCAAACAAATTATACACCATGACCAAGTGGGTTTTATCTCAGGGTCTTAGGCTGGTTCAATATTTGTAAATCTATAAATATAATTCAGCACATAAACAAATTAAAAAACATAGACCATATGATTCTCTCAACTGATGCACAAAAAGCTTTTGATAATATCTAGCATCGCTTCATGATCAGAACACTCAAGAAAATTGGTATAGAAGGGATATTTCTTAAGCTGATAGAGGCCATCTATAGCAAACCCACAGCCAATATTGTATTGAATGAAGTTAAATTGAAATCATTTCTACTCAGATCAGGGACCACCTAAGGTTGTCCATTGTCTCCATTGCTCTTTAACATTGTAATGGAAGTTTTAGCCATCACAATTAGGGAAGAAAAGGCAATCAAGAGTATCCATATAGGATCAGAAAAGATTAAACTTTCACTCTTCCCAGATGATATGATTGTATATCTAGAAAACACCAGGGATTCTACTACAAAACTTTTAGAAGTGATCAAGCAATAAGCAGCGTCTCAGGTTACAAAATCAACACTCATAAATCAGTAGCCTTTATATATACCAACAACAGTCAAGCTGAAAAAAAAGTCAAAGACTCTATTCCATTCACAGTAGTGCCAAAGGAGATAAAATATTTGGGAGTTTACCTAACAAAGAATGTGAAAGATCTCTATAAAGAGAACTATGAAACTCGAAGAAAAAAAATAGCTGAAAATGTTAACAAATGGAAAAACACACCATGCTCATGGCTGGGAAGAATCAACATTGTTAAAATGTCCATACTACTCAAAACAATATATAATTTTAATGCAATCCCTATTAAAG
>NW_003852595.1:2498080-2505780 GCF_000181295.1 Otolemur garnettii | reverse complement strand
CCTAACCCCAGTAAGATTAGCCCATATCACAAAATCCCAAAACCAGAGATGCTGGCATGGATGTGGAGAAAAGGGAACACTTCTACACTGTTGGTAGGAATGCAAACTAATACGTTCCTTTTGGGAAGATGTTTGGAGAACACTTAGAGAACTAAAAATAGACCTGCCATTTGATCCTACAATTCCTCTACTAGGTATATATCCAGAAGATCAAAAATTACACTACAACAAAGATATTTGTACCAGAATGTTTATTGCAACCCAATTCATAATTGCTAAGTCATGGAAGAAGCCTAATTGCCCATCGACCCACAAATGGATCAATAAATTGTGGTGTATGTACACCATGAAATACTATGCAGCCTTAAAGAAAGATAGAGACTTTACCTCCTTCATCTTTACATGGATGGAGCTGGAACATATTCTTCTTAGCAAAGTATCACAAGAATGGAAGAAAAGGTATCCAATGTACTCAGCCCTACTGTGAAACTAATTTATAGCTTTTACATGAAAGCTATAACCCAATTATAGCCCAAGAATATGGGGAAATGGGGGGAGGGGAGAGGATGGGTGGAGGGAGGGTGACTGGTAGGACCATGCCTATGATGCATCATACAAGGGTATATATACAACTTTCTAAATGTAGAATATAAATGTCTTAACACAATAACTAAGAAAATGCCATGAAGGCTATGTTAACCAGTTTGATGAAATATTTCAAATTGTATATAAAACCAGCACACTGTACCCCATGACTACATTAACGTACAAAGTTATGATTTAATTTTAAAAAAAAAAGAACTGGATCCTTACCTCACAACATAAATTAATTCAATTCTAGATATATCAAATTCCTAAACATAAAAGACAAAAGGCTACAACTGTCAATAAAAAGTGTGAGTATCTTAAAAACTTTAAGGCAGGGAAGAATTACTTAATTAAGACCTAAAAAGCACAAATTATTTGGAAACAGGTGTCCAGGTGAAAACTTTTCCCTCCACAAAAAGCCTTCAGCTTAAGGAGCTTCAGTAGGAATGCTAGATGGAGCTGTAATAAATGGGGTGATCCTTAAGATATGCCGTTTCATTTTAAATAGGACTTTCTATTTACTGAAAGTTTAATAATTACTATAATTTTATCTACTGATAATAACAGTGGTTTTACTTTTATCTTCTAGTAACTACCTGGAGCATTCACTTGTATCAGATTCTTGATTTTTGGAGGTGTCTAAAGTCAAGAACAAAGCCATCTGGAAAGACACGTTGGTGATTTTGTATGTCTACATTACACTGCTTATTTTTACTATTCTATTCTATTCTATTTCTCTCTTTATGTTTTGCAACTCATAAGTCTAAATGAAGCTAGGAAAGGAAAAATCTGACTCATGACGCTATGAATATTGATGGTCACAGCCTAAAGAGGCTCAAATGCTTTGACTTCCCAATCAAAACACCCAGATAGACACGACTTTGCTACACAAAGATTATCCTGTAATACTGTGCTGTGCTGCACTTACTTGATCAAGAAGGACTTAGTGAAATAGAAAATCAGGGAACTGTACATCACGAAATACTTGTGTGAATGTTCTACTTCTTCTTTCCATCTGTATGACCCAGGACAGAGCTGCTCAAGGAGTCACTATCCATCATGGGACATTGGTCCTCTGAAAGGAATGAGTGTCTCCTACCTAATCTCATCAACAAGTGCAGAGGGAATCAGGAATTTGCTTTCTATCATGCAACTGTGTGACAACCATAACCCTTCAGGAGTCTAATATCTAAGGATGTGGTCTGACAATTTCTCATTTCTTTTACAATGAAAATGAGGAACAGTCCTTCAGAGTGGCTCCTACCCTCAATATTGTTCAAAGGCATCAAGTCATTGAATACCAATATCTACCCAGATTAAAAAGTCAGTTACACTGAATGTAATTAAGTAATCTGATATTCTGCTATGACAATTGTGTTTCTAACATAGGTCTCCTATAAAAATTATTTTCTTAAGGCAGTCTACCTGTGCTTATGCATTCTTTCCTGAATGGAGAATAGATATAGTTTACCATACAGAAATGAAGCTTCTACTTTGTCTGAGACACTGTGCTAGCAAACAAAACATAACACTCCCTGCCTTCATGGAGCACACAGACTGGTGGTCATGAGGCGGGGGATTCAGGGTAAAGAGTACAGAAAGAACCTACTCACCTCTGACCCAGAGGGACACAAGACACGTTTCCCCAAAATAAAGTTTTGAGCTTCACTTGTTCCTAATAATATCCTCTAGTAAAGGTAATGTGGTCTTACTTAAAATCTTCTTTCTTGGCTGGGTGTAGTGGCTAATGCCTATAATCCCAGCACTCTGGGAAGCTGGGCTGGATGGATGAAGCTGAGGCAGATGGATTGTCTGAGCTCAGGATTTTAAGACCAGCCTGAGCAAGAGCGAGGTCACTCTCTCTACCATTAATAGAAAAACTAGTCAGGCATTGTGGTGGACACCTGTAGTCCCAGCTACTGGGAGGCTGAGGCAACAGGATCTCTTGAGCCCAAGACTTTGAGGTTGCTGTTGAGGTAGGCTGATGCCACTGCACTCTACCCAGGGCGACAGAGTGAGACTCTACCTCAAAAAAACAAAGAAACAAAAAAAAAATGCAACTTCTTTCTTGGCAAAGGAGAAATAATAATAGATTTATTTGCAGTAGGAAAAATCTTTCCATCATCCTTAAGTCAAGATATCAGAGAACATAAGAAATTGTATTTTTTTAATTAGGATAAACCATATCATATGTGTTATTTGATTGAATATATAGCACAGTAGACATGTCAAGTGGAACTAATGAGGATCTAAATGAGTTTTCTGGAAGACAAATGATTTTTCCCTTTTTCTTTGTATCATGAGCATGTCTGCATTCCACGGGAAAGAGGGCAAAAACAAGAAGAAAATTGGTAGAACACGTCACTATGGGAAATACAACCATGTCTTTTGCTCAAAGCAATTTTGGCTTCAGAGAATGTAGAGAATACTAATGACAGCTTAATGTGCTCAAACAGAATTAGATAATTTCAGTTGTTAGATTTTTCTGTCTCCTAAAATTCTTCTCTGTAGTTCTTTTCAGATGCACAAAGCAGCTCTCTTTATTATTTATCTTTAATAACATATTCTTCTTGTAACAAATTCAATTTTTCCTTAGGCCAAAATATAGTCAAAATATATCTTTTCTAATAAGTATCAGTTTAAAACATTATGAATGAATATATTTTATGCTTTAGTCTTTTTAACACAGGGAAATAATTTATAAGGTTAAAATTCTCATTTCTTTTTCTCTGCAAGTCATTTATTTCAAATGAATTTTGCAAAACTTGTCTTTATGATTTGACAGAATAAAGATCACAAGGAAATGGTATTTGTCATTCATATAATGCAGACCAAGAAAGTGAAAATTGAAAAAATCACAGCGCTGGTTCTCAAAATTACAGGGAGAATGAAATTGACATAATACCTCTAGAGAAATACTTGCTAAATTATTTTTGTTTGCTACTGTTGATTTAAGGATTACTCAAGGAAAAAAAAAAGCTTTAAAATCTGTTTATCTCATTTACTTTCTGAATTCATGTATCAACTTATAAAACAGCCTTTTTTAACACTGATATCTTAAGAAAAGTATGATCTTATGAATTTTAACAGTCATGTTTGTATTTTAAAAAGCTTTCAATATTATTTAAAAGTACACTTAAGGGATTATTTTAATAAATTCAAAAGCACACATACACAGGGGTCTGTTTAAGAAAGTAAAATTCATATCCTGGTAAAGGAGCTGGAGAAATAATCATGGACAATATATTTAGGGCTTAAGTCATTGTATTCTTATACCCATTTTGGCTGCTTTATCTCAAGTCATCCTTATAAGAACCCCTAAAAGTATGAATTGCTACGATCCCCTTTATAGATGAAGAAACTGACGCTTGGAGAAGTGGTGCCCTTGGCCAAACTCACGCAATTAGTAAGTGGCAGCACAGGATTCTGGATCTTCCTGGCTCCACATGCCCTGCTCTTATCTCTTTTTAGAGTGTTCTGGAGATTTGTTCATGGGATATGCTCCACCTTCAGAAATCCTCTACAACTCTTCTCTCTGGACTTTGTGCAAAATGGAAGCCTAACTGCTGTTATTATGTGAAATGGCAGATAAGAAATACACATGTGTGTGTGTGTGTGTGTAGTCATAGATAGTTTTACCTCAAAATTCCTTGATGTCCTTTGCTCATTAAGATGCTTAAAAATCTCTCCCCTGTCTTCTCAAATTAAACACCTCCAGAAAGCTCTATTAAGGGTTGAAACAAAATAGATAAGTTGAAGTCCCTATCATCAGTGTGTGTAAATATAAGTGAATATAATCTTACTTGGAAATAGGATCTTTGCAGATGCAATCGAATAAAAATATGTGGGTGGAAATGTGGGAGAACTTGCTGAAAAGGTGAGGCAGAGGAAGCCATTCTCCTGAAGCATTTCTTTAGATGGGAATTTGTGAAATATTTTAACAATTAGGGAATGTGGATTGTGAGGCAAGATAGATAGAAGATGGATATCTCAGAGAGTATGTGTGCAGGGAGGCCACAGTGCGTATCGGGAGCCCCCAAAGTCTGTTGAACACAACAGCACAGGCCTTGGAGAACAGGACAAGAGATATCTTACTGAGGCATGACCCTCACCCCACAGAGAGCCTATATAAAGGTCTCTAGGGACAAACCAGAGGTTGTGAGATAGGCTGAGAACAGCAGGGCAGCTGGCCCTCTGATAAGAGAAACAACATCTTGGGGTTAGAGAAGAGAAGCAGTTTCTTTCTCCCCAGCTCCTGGCGTGGGTATGGCGTCACCCTATCTGTCCCGCAGGGACCCGGAAACTTAATTGCCTCCTGTGGAAACTGTGTGCGTGGTCAACCCTGCTGTCTGCTCTCACATCCTGCTTCAAAGCTTCATTCTTTGTTTGTTTTTCTTTTTTTGCTTTAGAGACAGAGTCTCACTTTGTCGCTTAGGCAATTCTCTTGCCTCAGCCTCCCAAGTAGCTGGGACTATAGGCGCCCACCAAAATGCCCAGCTATTTTTTGTTCTGGTTTGGCTGGGGCAGGTTCAAACCCACCACCCTCACTGTATGGGGTTGGTGTCCCACTCACTGAGCCACAGGTGCTGCCCTGTTCTTGGTTTCCTTAACTGCACCCAATCTTTAGCTCATAAATAACATGGAGTATACGTAGTTAAAGAGCAGCTTAGTTGAAGTGGATTAAAAGTAGCCAAGTTAAGGTGGCGAATACCATAAAGGATGGCGTACAGTGCAGTCTTTTGCTGTTCCCCGTGATTACTCGTTTGCTGATTTGAAGACAATGTATGTGATAAAGACGGAGTTAATCCAGACTTGGGACCTTCGCTGCTCCTCACCTTGGTGGTGATGGCCCCCTGGGCCCACTGTTTTTAAATCTTACTTTGTCTTCTTTGTCTTTATTTCTCTCATCTCCACCAAGCACAGGAGTTACCCCCGATTGTGTGGGGGCTGACCCTCTACAAAAATAAGATCATTAGGGCTGGTGTAATCCAGCATGACTGATGTCCTCATAGGAAGTTTGGACAGAGGCACCCCGACGAGAACGCATGTGAAGACACAGACGTGGGGGACGTGGCTGTGTGAAGACAGAGGCAGAGATTACTGTTATGCTGCCACAAATCAAGGAACAAATGAGGCTGCTGGAAGCTGGCAAAGGAAAAGACAAGGAAAAATCCTTCCCTGGAGGATGGCAAGAAGGATGGGGAGAACGTGCGGGTGTCCAGCTTGTGGCCTACGGACTATATGCAGATTAGGTAAGGATGTATTTTGCTTATCTGGGGTGTTGGATTATGTACAGATTTTTTTTTCCTCACCAGCTTTCATTAGTGTTTGTGTATTTAATGTGTGGCCCAAGACAACTCTTTGTCCAATGTGCAGAAGAGAAGAAAAAAAGTTGGACACCCATGAGGCTTTCTCTTGTTTTGAAATAGCCCACATTTCAAACTCTAAGAAAGAACAAGATGGGATGGTGTGTCTGCAACATCTTTCTTTTCCCAGTTCGGACTGAGCTTTATTTCCACGGGTTGACTCAGAGCAGCTTTTGACTGAAGTTAACTTATCACAGGCTCGTACAGCTGAAGAACAGGATTGTACTGTATAGAAAGTAAGTTCGCTTAAAGGAAAACATTAGTTGTCCTGAGGAACTTACTAAGGAGACTTTACATATCACCCTAGATCTGCCTATTACGTAAACTTTGACAAATTATTCACAAACAAGGGAGAGAAACAGGGAAATCGAACCAGGGCTTGCCTTGCGATGTAGCAAAGTTATCACTTCTGCTCCCTTCTTCCCAGCGTTTTCAGAAATTCCAGCCCTGATTCAGCAATGGTAAATTATTTCCTGTCAAAAGATTGGTTTATCCTGTTCCTCGTCAGCTAATTTCACCAAATTACTATGATCCAAACTCAAAGCTGTCCAGGGCTATGGAGATCAGTCTAGCAGAGGTGCTGCTAGAGTTAAAGTTAATCTTTCACACCATCAGCCCAGCCACTGCTACAAATTCTCCATTCCCTCCTTGCAGCACTCAGAGAGGAGGATAGAAGTTTGAGCTGGTAATGGAGGAAATTTATGTGGAACAATTTACCTCACTGATTATAGGTTTTATTTTATTTTATGTTGCAGTTTTTGGCCAGGGCTGTGTTTCAACCCACCACCTCCGCCATATGGGGCCAGCGTCCCACTCCTTTGAGCCACAGGCACTGCCCTGATTATACGTTTCATATTTTATAGGCATCATTCTATTTAGTTCAGCAGGTCAATATTATCATTTTGATTTTGCAAATGGGGAAACTGAGGCACAGGAGAATGAAGAGACTTGCCCAAGGTATTTGGTAATGTCAGATAGGAATAGAAATCAGGCATTTTGATGCCTATTCCGATGCTATTCTTGTATATTTTTCTGCTATTGAGTCTCATGCACTTATTAGTCCTCTTCAATTCCCCGAGAGATGTGGTTATTCATGGATTATGTATATTCTGAAGTATTTTATTTTGGGGAGAAAAGGGTGGGGGAAGAGTCCTTTTTTCTAAACCATCTAATACTTCAGCTCCACTCCCTCCCTCTTTGTCCTTGTAGCATGGTAGAGTGGTGCATAAAACAGATCGTGCAAATTCCTCTTGTCACTTAGCAGCTGAATGGACAAGAGCAAGTTGCTGGACCTCTTGAATCGTAGGCTGCCAGGAAGACCCCTTGTGCTGATGGTGTGAAATGCTGAGCTCACACCCAGCACATCGCGAGCACTCAGTGAGAGAGAGGCTGAGGTCGCCCTTCAATCTCATCCAGACCCTCAGATCTGCACCAGACACAGAGACATAGGAAGCCAGGCCTATCCGGACAAGATTACACTGGAACAGTGGTTCTCAACCTTCCTAATGCCGCGGCCCTTTAATACAGTTCCTGTGGGTTGAGAACTGCTGCCCTAGAAGTTGACCAAGTGTCCCACAGAAAAATCTGCCAGGACACCTAGTCCAGTGTTTGTTTTCTTTCTCTAAACCATAAGCTTCTTTAAAAGAATCAAATAAATAACAAAATATTTTGTGCAAAAGTTAATGCAGCATGGAATCATCCTAAGTTACCTCTTCTTTGCCTCTGATAACTTGGGCCTCTTCTTTG
>NW_003852595.1:2484702-2497929 GCF_000181295.1 Otolemur garnettii | reverse complement strand
GGCTATTTTTTGGTTGCAGTCATTATTGTTGTTTGGCGGTTCTGGGCTGGATTCGAACCCACCACCTTAGGTGTATGTTGCTGGCGCCTTAGCCGCTTGAGCCACAGGTGCCGAGCCTTTTCTTTGTAAATATTATCCATTTTTAAAATAATTTTATTCTTTTAATTTTGACCTTTCTAATGTCATTCCATGCTTGAAGTATCACCTTTGAAGCACATCGTGAAAAATGTCATTTTATTCAGTTTGGGGTTTCCTTTAATGAATATGCATTAGCTTTATAAGAAGTGTCTCTTTTTGTGGTAAGAAAGGTCAGATGAGCAAAAAAAAAAAAGACATAACATGATCTATAACATCGATATGCGTTTCTTTAAAAGTGTTGGTTCCTGGCATTAAACACTACACGATGTGTTAAGTACAGAAGATCTGGCCTTTCAGGTTCTGAGTTATGTATACATTGTATTTAACACTTTTGAGACTACCAGTGTTACCTTCAGGAATGCTGAGCAGTCTATCCCTCAGTCAAGGTTCAGGGATAAGGATGTCTTTCTCTGGGCAGCTCCCAGGCAACACCTGACACTTCCTCTTCTCAGGTGCTATGTTCTTGGATACAGAGGGGTGGAAGCCTGGTCCAGCTGCAGAGGGCCTCCAAACCTGGAGCATACCAGACACTTTCTCTGTCGGCACCCCACCGTAAAAGGATTGCCAAGTTAGTCCCCAGGACTGCCCTGCATACAAGGGCACACACTTAGTCAAATGCACTAGAAGGTAATCTCTGGCATGATCTGCATGTTGTCCAACTATTTGACCCATACATAAAATTTCCCCAAAATATTTAATAAACACAACACATGGGTAGCATCTCAAAGAGAGTAGTGACATTCTTCAACTGAGAGATCCTTCCTTAATTTGCTTTCTTGAGACAATTGGGAACAAACAGTTAAGATGATTTGGAAGATTTGAGTGTGAGGGGTGGGGAGAGCTGCCAAAAATATGAAGATTGAAAAAACATGGAGAATTAATAGAGAAGGAAGTAATGGGAGTTAAATAATCAGAGCTATGACCCTTTCCACGGATGATGCTTTTATTTAAAAAAGGTACTCGTATATTCAAAGATATTTATTGAAAGTCCAGTGTGTCCAGGCACCAAGTTAGGTGCAATATTACATGAATCCTGGCCTTCCACTCAGTGAGCTTGTAGTCAGAAAGAGCACCCAAGATGCAAACATACAGCTTCAAATAGGAGAAGAGACGATGTGGGAGGCAGGCCCCTGGTGTCTTAGTTTCCTAGGACTGCTGTAACCAATGACCATAAACTAGGTAGCTAAAAATAACACTCATTTATTTTCTCACAGTTGTGGAGGCCAGAAGTGTCAAATCAAGGGGACCACTGGGTCATGCTCCCTCTAAACATTCTAGGGAAAAGTCCATTCTTCTTTAATTTGCTAACCCACCCGTCCTTAATTATGCTAAATAAAATAAGCCAGGTGGATGTTATCCAAAGGATACAACTTTTAGTTATAAGATGAGTGAGTTCTGGGGATCTACTGTGGAGCACAATGACTTCACTTAACAATACTGTGTTGTTTACCTAAAATTTGCAAAGGGAATAAATCTTAAGTTTAAGTGTCTTCACAATACACACACAGACACAGGAGCAGTGGAAACTGTGTGATCATGGATATGTAAAGTAATTTGATTATAGTGATCATTTCAAAACATACTTCCATCAAATCATCATGCTGTATCTCTCAAATACATGCACACTTTATCTGTCAATTAAATTATCTGCCTTTTCTGGTTTCTGGTGGTTACCAGCAATCCCCGGCACTCTTTGACCTGTGGCAGCATAACTCCAAGTTCTTCTTCAGTTTCCACAGGCACTTTCTCAGGGTCCGTTTCTGCACCATGCCCAAATTTCTCTCTTACTATAAAAATAGGAGTCATTGGATTAGGACCCAGCCTGATCCAACACGATCTCAGTTTAGCTTGATTACACTTTTAATGACCCGACTTTCAGATGAAATCACATTCCCAGGTTCCAGACCTTAGGACGTCAACCTGTCTCTCAGGGGACCCAGCTCTACCTGTTCTGCAACTGAGAATGCCAATGTTAGACGTGGACAGAGAAGAAACAGAGCAGGCCTGCCTGCGGGGTGGAAAGGGCAGCCAGGGCAAGGCTTTAATGAAGACAATTTTACATTTTATATCAAGTCCTATGAAATTTAATATATTTTTTAATTGATTTAATAAAAGTAAGATCACAACACTTCAATTTACCTGAAAGTAGTTCAAGAATTCCTGCAGTAATTTTTTTATTGTTTTATTAGTGTGTTATTGCAAACGTAAAACTACACCCAGATGCTAAAAGCAAAACCATGGGGCGTAAGGTTGGGAAGGAAGCTATTCTGGAAATACACCTTAGAATTAAAAATATCATGGACTTTGTAGAATTTAAAACAACCCGCAGTTGACCTAGTTGTAATCTCCTGCACTTAATACTATAATTAAACTGTGTCTTATCACCAATCCCTCATGGGAAATGGATTTTCATTGCCTACATTTTTATTTTTGCTAATTGTGCTGCTTTTCACTAAGCAAAATAGAAAACATTTTATAGAAAACTCCCTAAGGAAAAAGCCTACATATGATTTTGCCGTATCTCATTTTTCATAATTAAAGCACGTGAAATAATAAAGGAAATGCCACAGCCATCCTTGCATGGGAAGTACTCTGATCCTTATGGAATTGGCTTCTGTAGCTCACCTTTCACCTCCCGATTATGTAAAGGTGGAGCACATCTCAGTATTTCCATTTCAGCAGTGAGCTTCAGAGAAGCCTCACACCCCCGTCACAGAGAGCATGAGAGCATGAGCTGAGGCCCAGGCCGCAAGACCAGGGTGACACTACCATACTACAAAATGGCTCTTTTTATTTTTTAATTTTTTTTTTCCAAGACAGAGTCTCATTGTGTCACCCTCGATAGAGTTCCATGGCATCACAGCTCACAGCAACCTCAAGCTCTTGGGCTTAAGTGATTCTCTTGCCTCAGCCTCCCAAGTAGCTGGGACTATAGGCACCTGCCACAATGCCCAGCTATTTTTTATTATAGTTATCGTTGTTTAGCTGGCCCAGGCTGGGTTCAAACCTGCCAGCCTCTGTGTATGTGGCTGGTGCCATAACCACTGTGCTATGGGCACTGAGCCAAAATGGCTCCTTTTTTAATTTCTTCAAAACTTCTCTCTATTTTACATTGATCATCACCTGCTTTAAAACGATTAACTAATACCATTTAGTGAAGGCTATGCTTAATGAATGTGAAGATCTTGATAATAGCAAGATTTTAGAATATTTGAACACACTGGGTATGTATTTAAATTTATACCCCAGGTGGAAGAATTAAAGATACATATTCATTTCACATGCATAGAAATTTATTTTTTAAAAAGTGCAACTAGTCCCCAAGACTAATTTTTTAAAAATATTAAAGAATGTGTATCATAAAATGATGTTGTCTGAAAATGCAATGCACTTGGAAATCAAAAACTAATCCAAACCCAAATTTTAGAGCACCTCTTTGAAGAATGTTTATATTAATGCAGTCAGAGTCAAAATTAATCTTCAGAATTACATGATAATAACAGCACTGAACACTAGCATCGGTAATGGAAAATGTGGCTAAAGCAGTAAAATAATATGTTAATTTAAATATTAATAAACAAGAATGACTGGGAAGCAATAAGCTAAGTCAGAATATGAATAACAGATTAAAGCCAAAATAGCAGATGGCAGATAATAATAAAAGCAGACAATTATGGGCAGCGCCTGTGGCTCAAAGGAGTAGGGCGCCAGCCCCATATGCTGGAGGTGGCAGGTTCAAACCCAGCCCTGGCCAAAAACAGCAAAAAAAAAGTAGCCAATTATTCTATTTTTCCCATCTACCCACCTCCTTTTTAGGGCTATCAGGAAAAGAACTGAGTCCAACAACAAGTTGCCCCGGATTCTTTGAGGGGCACAAGGTTTCTAAAGACAACGTTTTAGCAGAATTTGGAAGAAGAAATCTCAGGCACCAAAATCGAACAGCGTCACTAAATGATTTCCTATACAACGGTATTCCATACCGGCTTTCCTCAAAAAGCCAATTATAACTTACAGAATGTAAAACTATCCAGAGACAGAAATTAAAATAACCTTTCAGACTGCATTGAAAATGTAAAATGTGTGGAAGGAAATAAAATTTCTATCAGAACTTTTACATTCTCTAGGACTTGGGAGGAATTATCTGGATTCTCAATGACTTTGTATTTTCTGTCCTAAATATGCGACGGAAGACACCAGATCCCTGACTCCCTATTTGCAAAATACATCATGTCCTGAGGCAGGCACCTTTGCTAAGGCTGCTCTTCATTTCCCAGAAAAATGAGGACCAGAGTCCAGCTCCACCGCAAACAGCATCACGTCATGGTGCACTCAACCACATAGACTCTAACACACTCCAGAAATTCACAAACAATATAGACCACACAGACGAGACAGCTGTCGTAACATCTCCTTGCTAATGGTGACGCATTTTGATTTTAGTTCTTGACTTAAACCTATTTCTGTTTGACATACTAGCCAAACATGTTCCCTTTCAAATGCTGCTTTCTTGCTTTCTGTGCGTTTCTAAAATCAATTATTTAAGACATGTTCATTACTATAATCCTGCTCCCCACTGGACTGCCTCCAGATTCAATTAACACATCAGATGTTAATTCTCCAGCATGAGACCGCTTCCCCGAGGCCGTGAGCGCCCGGAGGGAGAAACACTGCCTAACGCGTCAATGTACCCTGGGCACTGCGCATAGCCCGCGACCACGGTTATGCAGTCAGATTTGGTGAAAAAGAAAGGAAATGTGGGGGAAAGGAGGGAAGGGAGAAAAGAGACACAGAAGTAGTCAGTTAGGAAAGGGAACGCGATTGGGACGACAGGCAAATCGCCTAAAAGCAGCAGAAAGTGGTGATTTGCAGTCCTATGTTGAAAGAGCAGTCAGAAGACATAGAGGAGGGAAAAATAATAATTTTAAAATTTCAGCATTTGGATTGTCTGGGATTTTTGTTTTACAAACAAAACGTCCCTATCAAAACTAAGGCTACAGTGGCGCTTCACTGTAGACGGAGCTGCGGTCGGCCTGTGCCCCTGCCACCCAACGTGTTGAAAGCGTCACCTAATAAGTGACGAGGTCACGAGGGCTCTGCCCCGGCGAGCGGACTGACGCCGTGGGGGAGGGGGTAGTGGTTGTCATGAAAGTGAGTTTGACCTTCTCTTGCTCTCCTGCCCTCTGGAGCTCTCCTGACCTTCCCCCCATGCCCTGGGATGACCCAGCGAGGCCTTCCCAAGATGCCAGCACTTTGATAAGGCACTTCCCAGACTCCAGAACCACAGGACATATGTCCTTTATAAACTACCCAGTCTCTGGTGTTCTGTTACAGCAACCCAAGGAAAACTAAGATGCGTGGGCCGCCTATCTATGACCCAGCCCATTCGCGGATGTCTCCAGGTAACTGTAACGCTCAAGCAGAAAGAATATCCTTTAAGACTTAAAGGAAGAATTGAAGAATTGGCAAGATGTTAGAGAGGGACAGAAAAAGGAAGCGTTTAGACCCGTAAATGAGAACGAGGTGCTTCTCTTTCAAATGCCCTTTGTGTTTAGAAATAAATAAACCTGTGGACTAAAAGGAACCTTTGTCCTGTTCTCAAAACTGCCTAGATTGACAAATGAGATGATGTGAATGGCACTCTACTCAGCAACATCTAACATTAGATATTTATGACCAGGTGAATCACAAAACTCAGCTGGTTAAACATCCGAGCCGGGAGGATGATTGGCAACTGCCTGCCTGCCTGAGTGTCATGAGGGCTTATTGACCAAACCCCAAGAGCCAGTGGATGGCTGCGGGTCACCAGCACTTCGCATGTCCTACTTACCGTCTCTTGAGTTTTGGAAAATATTTCACATTTGTGCTTGGGAGGAGGAGTAATACTTGTAGCACAGAATACATTATTTCCTTGTCACTTGACCAATATAGTGTGGAATATGGATTGCTGGAAACTGAAAAACATTTATCAGATTAGAAAGGTACCAGATGAGGAATACAAGAAAGAACACCTTGCATTCCACGTTCTGCTTTCCACAGGTGACAGGGCCTTCTCCCTGAGAATGAGGTGCCCTAACGTGGCGGGGCAGCCATGTCGGGAATGAATCAGCAACCCCAGGGACCTTCTCTCGCTGGGGCCAATTTCCCCGCCCCACGGCGCTAGCGGCGCCAAACTCCCAACCAATGTAAAAAGTCCCTCTATACGTGTGCCTTAAACAACCAATCACCTGTTGCCCTGTCCCTTCTTTTGTTCTGTACCCGCATAAAAAGCCGAGTGGTCATAACTCGGGGCTCTTCCGCGCGGTACACTGTGCTGAAGAGTCCAAGCTCAGGCTTGAATAAAGCGGCCTTTTGCTCTTACATCGGTGTGATCTCGGTCCTGGGTTTGGGGTACGGGGGTGCGGGGAGTTCTGGACTGTACAAGAACAAACCTGTGCCAGGCCCTGTGTTGAGTAACTTGTTCAAAACTTTATACAAGCCAGAGACAGGATCTAAATAAATCTGAGACTGTATAGTAGCAAATATATTTTTAAATATATACGCAACTCTCACTTCAGTTTGTCCTTATGACAACCCCGGAATTAATCAGAGTAATCGTATCCACTGGTCGACCCACCGTGCCTCCCCTCATTCAGGGAACACCCACTGTACGTCTGGCCGCGCGCGATGGTCGTTATACTTTAATGGATACAGAGACTGAGATTCAGAAAAGTTGAATCTGAATGAGATTATTCCTGTCATTCTTCCCATTGTTTGTATAATATTTTTCAAAATATCCTATGTTGATTGTCTACACTGACTCCAGCGTAAAGCAGTTTAATTATTCAGGCGTCTGCATGGTCATAGAATGTTTCCACAGGGGACACAATGTTTGGTAATTCATCAGCCTGAATGATAGGCGGCCTCTGTAATTAGGAGCAGTGGGCTGAGGCCGCATACAAATGGTGCTTCCGCTCCTGCTTTATATGACGGGGTTGACTATGGCTTGTGCATTCACGGAGACAGAATACAGGCTGGTGATGGCAACACCTGAAAAACAGAGCTATTTCCTCTTGTGCGACTTCCCAGTGGATAGGTTATTATTTAATTTCTTCTATGCCTGCCTCTCTTTTAGGAAGCTAATTAATGTCATAAATCTAAGGAATAAGGATTTCAAGAATCTGTATTTTGTGATATCTACATTTTATGTGCTTAGGTGACATTTCATCAATGTCACAATTTTTTTTCTTTTTTTTAGAAATGGGGACTTTCCTATATTCTTTATTAATTTTTTTTAAAGAGATGAGGTCCCGCGTTGTTGCCCAGGCTGGAGTGCGGTGGCACAATCATAGGACACTGCAGCCTTGAGCTCCGGGGCTCAAGTGCTCCTCCTGCCACAACTTTCCAAAGTGCTAGAATTACAACTGTGAGCCTGACCATGGCCTTTATATTATGACACTCCATTTAGTTGTGGGTTTTTATTAAAGTGCAAATTAAAAGAGTTCAGACTACACCAACATACATCAAAATAGGTATAGGAAATGGGTTTTTGAGTAACCTCAAAATATTTGTGATCATCTCTCTCCTTATGAAACATTTCCTAGGAAGTATTATATTTGAGATTTAAAAAATGATGAATTTGGGTGAAACTCAGTAAAGATATTCCACAGGGAGTGGTGAACTTCATGTCAGGAGTCCAGAATTTAAGTTTTAGTTTTATCACAAAAAATTGAGGTGACCTAGGACAAGCCTCTTCACTTTAAGATGTGTGTGATTCATATAACTAAAGGAACCTCAGGCATCGGTAGTGTGTGAATACAAATGGCTGCATCAACACTAAAATCTCACCGGCTTTGCCTCTGTTTTCTTACAAAGTCTCCTCAAAATCTCACCCAGCTATTTCTGGAAGTTCCTAGGCGGGGTGCAGATAAGATGAAGACCTTGTCTGTTAGCTACGGCGCACTAACTAACTGGTGTTCTTCCCGCCATGCCTGCCCCCTGAGGCTCTGCACATTCACTGCTGACAATGAAACTCTGATATTCACTCAAAGATTCTCATTCTTAGCATTTCAAAGAGCCACCTCTCAAGCTGCCAGCCTGTCATTCCCTGGAGTCAGGCAGCCAAGGCATCAGTGGCATTCTAAGAGTATTTTAGGTGGGATTCAGAAGAATGTTGCCTTGGTCCATCTAGACTGCTAGAGCGAAATAGCCCACGAACGGGGTACGTCATGAACAACAGAAAGCTTTTGCTTATGGCTCTGGAGGCTGGTAAGCCCAGTATCAAGGCAATGGCAGATTCAGCATCTCATGAGATCCCATTTCTGACACAGATGCCACCTTTCACTGTGTCCTCAAATGGTGGGGCGGGGTGGGGGGCTAGCTAGCTCTCTGGGGCCTCTTTTGTAGAACCACCAATCCATTCATGAGGGCCTTCCTCCCCTCCCAAAGGTTCCACCTTTTTTTTTGCACTTTTTGGCCCAGGGTGGGTTTGAACCCGCCACCTCCGCCATATGGGGCCAGCACCCTACTCCTTTGAGCCACAGGTGCTGCAAAAGTTTCCACCTTCCAATACCATCACCTTAGTGGTGAGATTTTGCCACAGGAGCTTGGAAAACACAAACACTCAGACCTTAGTGAGTACCTGTACACCTGCCTGTTATTACTCCAGACCCTGCTGTGTGGCTGCGTCTCCTGAATTACAGAGGAAGTCACTCCTTCAGCTTCTGCCATGACCTTTTTCTCAACATTTAGACATGAGTTCTGGGGAGATGGACTACTTGGAGATTGCCACAAACCCTGTGCTGTCTTCTCTCTAACCTTGAAGTATAAGGAATGACATACTTCTTTTCTTTTCCTCAGTCACAGTACAGCCTCTGCAAGTCCTACCACTGCCCAAAGCTATTTGAGAAATGTGGGTCAGTCATTTTATAGCTACTTCTTAATATGAGGGCTTCAATACTTCAGGAGAAACAAGAGAAAGGTATTTCCAGCCAGAGTCCTCACGTCCCTGCAGTCAGCATGAAGGAGGCTGATTCCTTCCACGTAGCAGCTCCAGTCTTACTACACAGTCTCTGCCTTGGGAAGTTTTACTAGCATTTCCAGTCCAACAGTTCTTTGTACTCAAATCTCTATGGACTCGCTTAGAGAGGAGGAAGACATGGGTCTCAGCTGCTTGTAGATACTGTCACCGTGCTCTTAGGGAGCCATGTACTTACTCCTTCCCCCGCTCCTGTCCTTTTCCTTTTCTTTGGAAAAAGCTTTATAACAGCTTTCTTCCTTTCTCAGATGATCCAGCTTACCTACACAAAGGGTTCGGACTAGGAGAAACAGAATTAGTTGCTTTAATTTAGACATGTCTGTTTCATCTACAAAGTAGATTATGAACTATGCAAACATCAAAAAGTTTTACATGAGAAGATTTACATTGGTAATTCTTTGTTTGTGACTCCTATTACTAAATCAATAGACTTCTATTACTAAATCATGGCATGACTGCCTGTCAAAGTGGGCAGTATCTGAATAGCAATTCTCTACTTTTCCATAGTCCTCACCACTCCCTATTGTGTTACACCCAGCTCTCTACATTCATTTGTTACCTGCTTGACCACTGTAGTCATTACAGTCTACAACCCCTATCCTGCACCTTACCAATAAAGACTACTTAGCAAGATTGTCTTTAATTGGTGTCACTGTATCTGGCAACTTTTGGCTCTGGAACATAAAGAGACTTCCAATGTTTGCTATAGTCTGAATGTTTGTGTTCTCCAAAATTCATATACTGAAACCTAATCACTACTGTGCTGGTGTTAGGAGGTGGAAATTTTGGAGATTCTGCCCTTATGAATGGAATTAGTGTCCTTACAACAGAGATCCCAGTAAGCCAGTTGACTCCTCCAGCCATGTGGGGACACAGGAAAGCACCAGCTGTGAACCAGAAAGCTAGTCCTCACAAGATACTGAATCTGCCAGGGCCTTGATCTCAGACTTCCAGACCTCCAGAACTGTGAGAAATAATTTTTTTATATTCAAAAGGTACCCAGTTTGTGTATTTTGTTATAGGAACCTGGACAGACTAAAACAATATTCCTCTAAGCCAAGAATATTTATGAATCCAGTGTGTGGCCCTGACTGTCCCATCCTCTGGATCAGGAAATAGAAAATTTCCTTTTCATTCCTTTGCTGAGGACTCCACAGCACCAAGTTTTGCACAGCAGATTATTAAATATGGCTCTTCTGCACTCCTCTAATACACAACCACATCCTTTAGTACAACTATACCCTCCTCTAACGCACATCACTCCCTGCACATGGACCAGTGTGCAGAGCGCATGCCTGTACCCCCCGACCCCCATCTCACATCAGTCCCTGCACATGGACCAGTGTGCAGAGCGCATGCCTGTAACCCCCACCCCCATCTCACATCACTCCCTGCACATGGACCAGCATGCAGAGTGCATGCCTGTAACCCCCACCCCCATCTCACATCAGTCCCTGCACATGGACCAGCACATGCAGAACGCATGCCTATACTGCTCCCCCCACCCCAACTCGTGCCTGCAGGATCCTGATCCCTGCAGTTGGTGCTCAGGTTCCAACAATAAGAATAATGTCCACTTCTCAGAGATGATGTAAGAATGAAACAAAACATGCTTGTGTTTGCCTTTGCCATTGCTTAACCTCCCCATCTCCTGTCCCCACTGCAATCATGACAGCCCATCTGCTGAGATTTGTCAGAGTCTAATAAATTGAGAACCCAGATGGATAATTAAGAATGACGAACAAAATAGTGGCTATTAAGCATCCCCTGGACACATCCTTGAACTCTGTCCTTGGAAAATTGGAGAAGGAAAGGCATGCATTTGTTAGCTGCAAGTCATTTTTTCTTTTGAAATCCAAAGAAAGTAAATTCAAATCAAAAGTGTAAGCTTTGAGGGCAAAACCTAGCAAGCAGAGCTCAAGGAGGTTTCCAGCAAACTTTAATCTTTGCTGATTGACATCAACAAAGACACAACCCACCTCTTCAGATTGTGTAACGGGGAGAAAACAAGTGGGAGCTGTCAAAGAAATAGCACTTGACTTGCTGGTATGGAAGAAATTAATCAACTTGACTGTATCTGAGAAAAAGAAAAGTGAAAAGGTGAGTCTGGATCTAACTTCCTTTAAAATTCCTCTAAAAGAAAGCAAAACCATAGAGCATTTCCACGTACTGGAAATCAAATGAGGCTAAGGAATGACAGCTTTATCCAGATTAGTTTCTACATACCAATTGTTTCACGTGGCTTTGCATGAAGAAATGTCCCTTTTCCCTTTCAAGGCCAACTTCCTCGCCTGTGCCCTTGATCCTGTTTTCTTATCTCACCTTTAGACGCATTCCATTAATATTTCTTTCTCTTGCCTTCCGTGTTCTCTCTCCCTCCCTCCTCCATCTCTCTCCCCTTTCCTCTTCTCCCCCTCCCTTCTGTGTCTCTCCCAATGTCTCCATATAAAAATTATATAGCTAAAGTCTTATAAAATGAAGAAATGCACGCCCATTCAGAACGCTCTGAGACAGATGCTTCTCTCTCTATGTCACTTCACAGCTCTTCTTCACATTATGAACAAACCACTTGGGAAAACAGTTTACTAACGACCTCTACCCCCCCCCCATTTCCTGTTCACTAACCCAACACACCCCTGAATTACTCTCTTCAAGGACACCAGTTCATTTTACTCATTTATACTTTGTTGCTAATTAACATGGACTCAGTTTCATTCTCACTCTCCTTAACTTCTTTACATTAATAAGAATCTTTCTGAAGCTCTCTCTTCCCTTTGAGCCCATCATGCCCTGGCATCTGGTCTTCATAGCTGCATTCGTTTCTTTTCTCTCATAAATGTTGGAGGTGTTCAACATTCTGTCCTGTGCCAGCTTTGCATTTTAGTAATCTTCCCAGGCAGTCTTTTTCACGTACAGGGACTAAACTGTTACCTCCACCCTGGTGACTTTCAAATCATGTGCATTTCTCCACCACAGATCTATTTGCTAATACGCAGAACTAATATGCAACTACCCACGTCATCCCTGAGATACTTCAGCTCAATGTACATAGAACTAAGATTGTTACCTTTTATTCTATGATCCCCAAGCTGTGTCTCAGAACAGTCTAACTGAAGAAACCCAGGTGTCATCTTAGATTACTCTGTCTCCACTTTAACCATTACGTTTTTCCAAGTCTACTGTCTCCCAAAATATGATTCACTACATCTCTGTGATTGCTGGGTTGGGCTGTGGGACTCCCACTGTATCAGTGTGATTACTGGGTTGGGCTGTGGGATTCTCACTGCACCACTATGATTGCAGGATGGGCTGTGGGATTCTCACTGCACCACTATGATTGCAGGATGGGCTGTGGGATTCTCACTGCACCACTATGATTGCAGGGATGGGCTGTGGGATTCTCATTGCAGCAGTGTGATTCCTGGGTTGGGCTGTGGGATTCTCACTGCACCAGTGTGATTGAGGGGATGGGCTATGGGACTCTCACTGCAGCAGTGTGATTGAGGGAATGGGCTGTGGGATTCTCACTGTACCACTGTAATTGCTGGGTTGGGCTGTGGGATTCTCACTGTACCACTGTAATTGCTGGGTTGGGCTGTGGGATTCTCACTGTACCACTGTAATTGCTGAGTTGGGCTGTGGGATTCTCACTGTACCACTGTGATTACTGGGTTGGACTGTGGGATTCTCACTGCACCACTATGATTGCAGGATGGGCTGTGGGATTCTCACTGCAGCAATGTGATTGCGGGGCTGGGCTGTGGGATTCTCACTGTACCAGTGTGATTCCTGGGTTGGGGTGTGGGATTTTCACTGCACCAGTGTGATTCCTGGGTTGGGCTGTGGGATTCTCACTGCACCAGTGTGATTCCTGGGTTGGGCTGTGGGATTCTCACTGCACCAGTGTGATTCCTGGGTTGGGCTGTGGAGTTCTCACTGCAACAATGTGATTGAGGGGTTGGGCTGTGGAATTCTCACTGCAGCAGTGTGATTGGGGGGATGGGCTGTGGGATTCTCACTGCAGCAGTGTGATTGAGGGGATGGGCTGTGGGATTCTCACTGCAGCAGTGTGATTG
>NW_003852595.1:2479511-2484452 GCF_000181295.1 Otolemur garnettii | reverse complement strand
GTCTGAACTTTTCCTACTTAAAGCTTTATTATTTATTTAAGGTTAAAGTCTGTAGTGTAGTTTCTTTGGCCTTTTATGATCTGGCCTCTGTCACCTCTCCAGTCTCATTATCAGCCTTTTCTTTCTTGTCAAAGCATTTTTTTCTGGGATGAGTTCACCAACTTTATTGCTAGACCTTGTACCATAGCTGTGATGGCCATTCCAGAAATAGAATCCCAAAATTGCTTTGAGGGGAGGACTAAGTGCTAGTGTCAGTGCTTATCTTCTCAAGGGGAGGACGTCAGAGGTGACCTTAGCAATATTCAGCCTTGAGGTATGTAGCACTTTTTCTAGGATGCGTTCATGAACTTGTCTAACCCTGTATGCATGAATAGTCCATGTCTATGTGAATTTTTTAAATTCTTTTGTTTATGCTTACACATTAAAAGTGTAAGTCTAGGGAGCAATAATAATAGCTGTATGCAAAGTAACATGCTGGAAGATGGTGATTAGTTTGTTTGAACTTTCAATGAACTTACAACAAAAGCATTTTGAGCCAATGAAAATGTATTTCCCTTTGTACACTTCAGGCAGGAGCTAGCAATCAGCTGATATTTTTACAAACTTCCTTTGTAATACAAAAAATAAGTACTTAAATATAAACAAATAAGAATTTGAATTAAGAAATTAAAGAAAATTTCCCTGAAAGTTCGAGCCAAAAATGTGTTATAGATGGGAGGACATTATACATGGCACAATGTGGTATTTTCCTTGCCCAACCAACAACTTTTCTTTTTAGCCATCTTACCAGTTTATAAAATCTGTTTCCTAATAAACAGATGATATTTGCTTTCAAAAAAAGAAGAGGTGGTGGAAATTTTTCCTGTAAAGCTGTGGTGTCCAAACCCTGGGCTGCAGACTGTTCCTGGCTGTGGCCTGTGAGGAACAAGGCTGCGCGGAGGGTGAGCAGCAGGTGAGCAGGTGAAACCTCATCTGTGTTTACAGCTGCTGCTCCCCACTGCTCACATCGCTGCCCGAGCTCCCTCTCCTGTCAGATCAGCGGCAGCATTAGATTCTCCTCGGAGCAGGAGCCCTCCCATAAACTGTGCATTGCGTGCTCCCTATGAGAATCTAACACCTGATGATCGGAAGTGGAGCTGAGACAGGGATGCTGGGGAGTGGCTGCAAACACTGATTATCACTGGCAGAGAGATCTGACTGCACAGAGACCACAATAAATCAATTGTTACAGATTCATATCAAAACCATCGCCCTAAACCCTGGTCCGTGGAAAAATTGTCTTTCATGAAACTGGTCCCTGGTGCCAAAATAGTTGGAGACTGCTGTTTGAAGGAACTATTCTCCCCTGTCTTGTGGCAGCCAGTCACCAGCACCACCTGTATGCCTGGGGTGTCGTAGGCCAATCAGAGGAATGTAGTTGCCCTACCCAGTGTAATTTGTTCAGGGGGTTTCCCCCACAGCAAAGCTGGAGGGCCTTTTTTCCTTGTTATGAAAGTCAGTGTCTTCTTAATCCCTTAGCTATGAATGAGAAAAAAATGTCATCATCACCGTTTCTTTTAGCCACCATCCAACAACGGTCAAGAGAGCAAGTCTCTGGCAATCACCTACCAGAGGCTGGGGGAAGGGGTGCACGGGGAGAGGGGGATGTGGATGAGTGAGGTGGAATAAGCTATAGTAACATATTTCACAGAACAGTGACTCAAATAATAATGTACTATGTGTTTCAAAATTGCTCAAAGAGTAGATTTTAAATGTTTTCATCACAAAAAATAAATATGTGAGGGGTATGTTCATTAGTGCAGTTCAATCATTTGTAAACATGGATCAAAACATCATATTTTACCCCATAAATATATTACACAATTATTATTGTCAATCAAAATTTTTTTACAAAGAGAGAGCAGGCCTGAGTATGAGGCAGGTACCAGGAGAATTGCTGAGAAACAAGACTGTATTCCCGTCAAATCTCTGGATTTCACAGTAGTGTGGGTAATGAATTCCAGGATTGTTTAAGTCAGTGTGAGCTGACATTTCTGATATTTGCAACTAAAAAATGTTAAATACAGGCAAGACAGACCCTGAGTTACATAGCTGATTATGTACAGCTTACACTTAGGAATGGAGGCTGTGACAGTAAGTCCCCAAGTTACAAACATCTGGCTGGCGCATGACTCACACTTATGAACGGGGCTATTACAGGGAATAGGTAAGTGTACCTGTTCCAAATTACATAGAAGTTCAACTTCAGAACAAGCCTAATGAACCTGTCTCATTCATAACCCAGGAACTGCCTGTAAGAGAAAAAATAATGGAGAACAAGATCTGAAAGACCTTTTAAATATGTTAAGACTTTTGATGTAACTCAGCATTTTACAGCTTGGTGTAGTATTTACTGTACGGGCTCCTGAAAGGAACTCCCTTAGTGGGTCCCTAACATGTTTATCCGTGCATTAATAACAAGCTTTTGCTAACAACTCTGCTACCTCCACGAGTATTTATAAACATTAGCATAAGGGTTATTCCCAAATCTTTCCTCTTACATATTAACAACCCCAGTTGCGATTCTGAATAACAATTTCTAGGAAGTTCTTATGGGAAGTTCTCTTGAGAGGCTGCACCCACATTTTGGATTCAAGAGAGTCAACAGCTCCGCTCCTGTAACCCAGGTGGTTTGATCATGGAGAAGGTTCTTTTGGCACCAACCATGGCACATTCCTTTCCCTTACTCCCCAAGGGTCTTGTTTATTCTACTTCCGAAATGCATTTTTAGTCCACATACTTAAACTAGTCTCCACTGTCACCTCCTTAAGGAAAATTAGCATCAGCAACCGAACAGACTACTGAAAATATGTCCTGCCTAGCTTTCACTTCAACTCCTGCCCTAGCCGGCAGCCAGCATGAGCACTTTAGAACCATAAACCTGACCCTGCTTCTCTCCTATTTAAAACTCTCCAGTGAGTTCAAGATCAGAATCAGAATCCTTAAAATGAGACCAAGAACGCTATAGGATCTGTGCCCTCCTCTGCTTCAGTTTCCTGTCAACCAGCATCCTCTCCAGCGCTCTCCAGCAGCGATGGTGCCGGGGGCACAGAACTTCTCTCCCTTCCGCAGAAGCACATGTGCCTCCTCCAAGGACCCTCCTCAGTCCCCTCGCTCTAGGAGCTCTTCCGCATCCTCTGAGTTTCACAAATAACTTTCTGGGTTCAGATCACTGCAGCTGTACCACGGATAGTTTCTCTAACCACTCGGCTTTATTGAGTTCACCTGTTCCCTTTTATAGCACTCGATACTTCACCTCGATGCCCTTTGCACAGTAGCTAACATTTTATATTTATTTGGATAATATAAATTAATGTCTGTCGCTCCCATCTGACTGTGAACTTCATGAAGTCTCATGGTTGTTTCCTTGTTTAATCCCAGAACCCAGCATAGGGCGTGGCATGTGGTAAACATTTGATACTGAAGAAATCAATATGCGCGTAAATCAGCATGACCCTTTGTAATTACAATTCAGCCACGCCTCCCCGGGTGCCTGGTCTCCATTCACAAGGTCATATGTGGACCACACGGAGCTCTGCCACTCGCTAGTGGCTGACGACAAAGCAAGTGGCTTAACTCTGAGTCTTCATTTATTCATCACTCAAGTTGCTCTTCTATAATCTTAGACACCAGATTTTTTTCACTGCTGTAAATTTTACAAACTCTTCTCGAATGAATGCATTTTTGCCCTTCTTTTAATCATCCAAAGGAGAAATTGCTTCATTTTACTTGGTGGCAAGTTGACGACTGAACGTCGTAAAACCTATTTGACAGAAGCCATTTGCCTTCTTTTCCTTACTTTTTATCCTCCTTGGCATTTTTGTTAAGTAAGAGATTTGCTAAAAATGCATGTATGTTGGAATAAGTCTGTGTTACCATGGCAATAACCAGAAATAAAAGCAATGTTAAAAAAAAGTGTTACAGCCTTTCGAATAGAGGAAGGAATGAGATATAAGGGGAATTATCTTCAAAATTAAAAACCTTCCCAAAGTAGAATCAAAATTTCTAGTACAATACTTTACATGCAGTCTACCTTTTCATTCTGAATTTTAAACAATCCAGAGTTTCAGTAAGTAGTCAGAAGTCATTGAAAATTATTTTTATATATGAAATATAAAATGAAGTATACTCTGTGAGAACTCTGCCTGCTCAGACTGGGCTGGGAGAGTGTCCCCCCAGGAAGAGGTTTTGTGTGTGACTGAGACCCTTGGTTCCAGGGAAAGGGACGCTCCGCATTATCAGCAGTGGCTGAATTCATCATCTGAACAAGATAAACCCGGTTAGATGTGTTTTTGGTCCCTTTGTATAAATGCACAGTGCAGAATCCTGGACTTCATGGAGTTTTGATCATGGGCCGAACACTGTGCCGGTAAGAGTGTATGGTGATGAGGACAAGGCTCTGTCTTCAGTAGTGAGGACACGGCTCTGTCTTCAGTAGTGAGGACACAGCTCTGTCTTCAGGAACACAGAGCCTCGTGTGCAGAGTAGCATTTATGGCACAGTGAAGGGCAGAAGTCTGCAGAGGGCTAGAGTAGCACAGAAAACGGGTGAGGAGTAAAAGACACGGAAGACTTCATAGACAGAGCAAGGACACCACTAGAATCTCAAAGTACAAATCAGATTTGCCCAGAAAAGAGAGTAGACGTGGGCTCACATGCAAAGCATTTAACAGGCCGGATGGCCCAGGCCCCGATGCATCAAGGCTGAGTTATTGAGCAGGAATCATAGAACCCCAGCCCCAGTCCACTGTGCCAGGTGTAAGATTTGTTAGACTTGGGGGGAGGGAGCAAGAAACCTCGGGGAAAACAACGGGGTAGTGATAATTTCATACTCCTACGGGAGCATGTTGGTATTTTAGCCAGCATGGCCATGCCAGTGTATAGGCACTAACCATCTATCTTG
>NW_003852595.1:2478412-2479164 GCF_000181295.1 Otolemur garnettii | reverse complement strand
TTTTTTTTTTTGCAGGCTAGTGACATGATTAGAGTCATATTTTAGAAAGATCACTTTGGCCTCAGGGTAAGGATTAAATTAGTGATGAGAAATGACTAAAAGCCAGAAGCCTCAGTAAAGAAAACGATCGACGGCATCTATCTGCAGCAGCGTGGCGGGGGAGAGCCTCTGAAGGCCCCGCCTGCTCAGTACAACTGGAAACCAGATACGTGAGAGCACTGTTATTTTTACTATAATATTGGGATCACAAGACAGTAAAAGAAAGCGTGGAAAAATGCAAAAAAGGAAGAAAACAGCAAACCCCTTCAGAGTCAGGGAAGCCAAAGCTGATGTCAACTCTCAGATCTGGGGGACAGTCCTGGCCCAGCTCCAGCTCACAGGGTGAACCTGAGGTCTGCGCTGTGTCAGGTGGGGGACATTGAGACACCTCAGTGTGGACAATATGCCCGTCATCCCTGTCACCCGTCAATGTTTCTTTTGTATTTGGAGGATGTATGACTTTAAGAAATATGGCTGGTGTTATTATATCCTCCCGTTGAGCTGAATTTTTTATAATTATGCAGCGATTTTCTTTAATGCTTGTTATTTTCCTGAAGTCTATTTTGTCTGTCATTAATATAGCAGCTGAATTTTTTGTCTGGTAATATTTGTCCCACTGTTTTCTCCCTTTGGCTTCCAGCTTTTCTGAGTCTTTACATTCATGTGTTTCTTAAATAGAGCAGGGGTATTTATTTTTCAAATCTGTATGAGGA
>NW_003852595.1:2477265-2478055 GCF_000181295.1 Otolemur garnettii | reverse complement strand
ATGTCACAGAGCGTACGACACAAACTGACTAGTCATCATGTGAGTGTCACAGAGCGTACCAACACAAACCGACTAGTCATCATGTGAATGTCACAGAGCGTACGACACAAACTGACTAGTCATCATGTGAATGTCACAGAGGTACCAACACAAACTGACTAGTCATCACATGAATGTCACAGAGCGTACTGACACAAACTGACTAGTCATCATGTGGATGTCACAGAGCGTACGACACAAACTGCCTAGTCATCATGTGAATGTCACAGAGCGTACCAACACAGACTGACTAGTCATCATGTGAATGTCACAGAGTGTACCAACACAAATTGACTAGTCACCATGAGAGTGTCACAGAGCGTACGACACAAACTGACTAGTCATCATGTGGATGTCACAGGGCGGACCACACAAACTGACTAGTCATGTGAATGTCACACAGCATATGACACAAACTGACTAGTCATCATGTGAATGTCACAGAGCGTACCAACACAAACTGACTAGTCACCATGTGAGTGTCACAGAGCGTACCAACACAAACTGTCTAGTCATCATGTGAATGTCACAGAGGTACCAACACAAACTGACTAGTCATCATGTGAATGTCACAGAGCGTACCAACACAAATTGACTAGTCATCATGTGAATGTCACAGAGGTACCAACACAAACTGACTAGTCATCACGTGAATGTCACAGAGCGTACCAACACAAATTGACTAGTCATCATGTGGATGTCACAGAGCGTACGACACAAACTGACTAGTCATCATGTGGATGTCACAGAG
>NW_003852595.1:2469205-2476566 GCF_000181295.1 Otolemur garnettii | reverse complement strand
GAGCGTACCAACACAAACTGACTAGTCATCATGTGAATGTCACAGAGGTACCAACACAAACTGACTAGTCACCATGTGAGTGTCACAGAGCGTACGACACAAACTGACTAGTCACCATGTGAGTGTCACAGAGCGTACGACACAAACTGACTAGTCATCTTGTGAGTGTCACAGAGCGTACGACACAAACTGACTAGTCATCATGTGGATGTCACAGAGCGTACCAACACAAACTGACTAGTCATCATGTGAATGTCACAGAGGTACCAACACAAACTGACTAATCATCATGTGGATGTCACAGAGCGTACGACACAAACTGACTAGTCATCACGTGAATGTCACAGAGCGTACTGACACAAACTGACTAGTCATCATGTGAATGTCACAGAGCATACGACACAAACTGACTAGTCACCATGTGAATGTCACAGAGCGTACGACACAGACAGACTAGTCATCACGTGAATGTCACAGAGCGTACGACACAAACTGACTAGTCACCATGTGAGTGTCACAGAGCGTACGACACAAACTGACTAGTCATCACGTGAATGTCACAGAGCGTACCAACACAAACTGACTAGTCATCATGTGAATGTCACAGAGCGTACCAACACAAACTGACTAGTCATCATGTGGATGTCACAGAGCGTACCGACACAAACTGACTAGTCATCACGTGATTGTCACAGAGCGTACTGACACAAACTGACTAGTCATCACGTGAATGTCACAGAGCGTACCGACACAAACTGACTAGTCATCATGTGAATGTCACAGAGGTACCAACACAAACTGACTAGTCATCATGTGGATGTCACAGAGCGTATGACACAAACTGACTAGTCATCATGTGGATGTCACAGAGCGTACGACACAAACTGACTAGTCATCATGTGGATGTCACCGAGGTACCGACACAAACTGACTAGTCACCATGTGAGTGTCACAGAGCGTACGACACAAACTGACTAGTCATCATGTGGATGTCACCGAGGTACCGACACAAACTGACAAGTCACCATGTGAGTGTCACAGAGTGTACGACACAAACTGACTAGTCACCATGTGAGTGTCACAGAGCGTACGACACAAACTGACTAGTCATCGTGTGAATGTCACAGAGCGTACGACACAAACTGACTAGTCATCATGTGGATGTCACAGAGCGTACTGACACAAACTGACTAGTCATCATGTGAGTGTCACAGAGCGTACGACACAAACTGACTAGTTATCACGTGAATGTCACAGAGGTACTGACACAAACTGACTAGTTATCACGTGAATGTCACAGAGCGTACGACACAAACTGACTAGTCATCATGTGAATGTCACAGAGCGTACGACACAAACTGACTAGTCGTCATGTGAGTGTCACAGAGCGTACGACACAAACTGACTAGTCGTCATGTGAATGTCACAGAGCGTACGACACAAACTGACTAGTCATCATGTGAATGTCACAGAGCATATGACACAAACTGACTAGTCATCATGTGAATGTCACAGAGCGTACGACACAAACTGACTAGTCGTCATGTGAATGTCACAGAGGTACCAACACAAACTGACTAGTCATCATGTGAATGTCACAGAGCGGACCGACACAAACTGACTAGTCACCATGTGAGTGTCACAGAGCGTATGACACAAACTGACTAGTCGTCATGTGAATGTCACAGAGCGTACGGAAACAAACCCAGCTCACACCTTCTACGCACGTAGGCCTTGGGTAGCTTCTCTCCACACCAAATACGGCTCCAAATACGCACACTATGTTACTATACTCACCATCAGAGGCCATGGTAATACAGTGATGTGTATTTGTGCATCTAAACACAGAAAAGCTGTACTCCAAATATGGCATTTGCACAGACCACCCTTGACGTAGTGATTCCATCTTAGAAAAAGATTCCATCTTATATTTCAAAAGGCATAACCCCAACAGGGACCAGTGGACCTAATTGGTGGAGACTGCACTCAGTCAGAAAAGGGCATCAGCCTTCACTATCAGCCCTCACCAGGGGACCCAGGGACTTTGAAAGGAACAGGACTTCTCCGGTCTGACACAACTATTGCAATAGACATCGTCTTGCTGTCACAATGAGCACCTGGCGTGTACAACATAAGGTTCTGCACAAATCAAAGACTCTTCCCTGCCCGAACCAAGGCCTGGCTCTGCTTCCAAAGATGCTGAAAACCATCTGGACCAGCCCAGGACACCCTCCTTGAACTGGTTTTCTAATCCCTGTTCCTATTCCTTTTCTCTTGATGTTGAATGTTACTCTGTCTGATGTGAAAATTGTAATCTGTAACATGTGCATGTTGATTAAGCAAACACTGTGTATGATTTGCAGTATTGACTGACGTGTGGAGTGGCTGGAGCCTGCGTGGCACTGACTACCAAGAGAACAGGTGCTACTAGGGAGAACTGCCTCCCGGAGAACCTCACGTAGCTTGTGGCTTTTGTGATTAATTATATGCGTCAATAAAAGTCTTACCTTGTGAAAAGATGCAAATGTACATAGCCCTGGTCATGCCTGACCTAACATCACTCACAACGCTTCAAAATATACAAAATAATACACCTGTCTACCACGAATGGAGCTTGTGGGAGTGGACGTTGCTCTGGGTGAGTCGGCGTGACTGGTGAGTGACGGTGAAGGCCAAGGACGGTCCTGCACAGTACTGTGGACTTCATCCACACTGCACGCTTTGCCCACACTAAATTTTTGAAAAATATTTTCCTTTCTTTACTATTACTCTTAACTGACTAACTTTTTTGGTTAAATTTTTAAAACTTTCTACTCTTTTATGATAAAACTTTTTAAACTTTTGTAACAGCTCAAACACAAACACTTTGGATAGCTGTACCAAAATATTTTCTTTATGTTTTTATAAGCTTTTTTATATTTTTAACTTTTTTTCCCTTGTAACTTTTCTGTTAAAAATTAAGATGTAAAGACATTAGCCCAGGCTAACACAGGGTCAGGCTCAGCAGTACCACTGTCTTCACCTTCATATCTGATCCCACTGGAACGTCGTCAGGGACAGTGGTACAAGGGAGCTGCTATTTCCTAAGATGACCGCACCTCCTGAAGGACCTGCCTGAGGCCCCTTTTCATAAGTAGAAAGAATATAGTCTAAAATAATAATAATAAAGTAGTATAATAAACCCATAAACCAGCAAGGTAGTTATTTATTATCATTATCAAGGATAATCATACGTGCTATACTTTTATGTGAGTGGCAGCACAGTGGGTTTAGCTTCCCAAGCATTTCCACAAACACACAAGTAACGTGTTGCACTATGAGGTCACCATGGCTATGACATCACTAGATGATAGAAACTTTCCAGCCCCATTAAAATCCGTAGAACCACAGTGGTGCATGTGGTCTGTTGTTGACCAAAACGTCCCTACATTGTACATAACTAGTTGAGTCGATTTTCTCAGTGACAGGAGTACCCTTCCTTATTTGTAATAAGTCTCATCCAATCACACCTGTGTTTGTGCTAATAACTAAGGATTGAGCCCCTAAACAGAGTCAGAAGGGGGCCGGTCAACAGAAAGACCAAAATGATTAGCAGGTTAGACTTCCAGCTGCGCCTTCCTCAGGGAAGGAGAGATGGGGCTTTATAGTAACTCTCGGACAATGAGACTTACTGAGCTCTGGGCTGGTGCTGGGAGGTCATGGAGGCTCCATGCCGCACCCCCAAACTCTGCTCTGTACCCTGTGTTGTCTTCTGACAGTTCCTGATTTGTATCCTTTCTAATCAACTGGTAACTAGTAGTAAAGTCTTCCCTTGAGTTCTACAAGTCATTTTAGAAAATTGCCAAACCTGAGAAGGGACCACGGAACCCCTAATTCATAGCCAGTTGTTCTGAAGAACATAAGACATGAAACGTAACTGGCATCCAAAGTGGGACAGTCTTGTGGGACCAAACCCTTAAATCTGTGGACTCAGACACTGCCTACAGTTTGTGTCACAATGGAATTGAACTGAGTTGACTCATACTGGATTGAAGTGAACTGAATTTATTTGAGATGTGTGGTTGGACATCCACCAGTGTTGTCCAGAAAACTGGCAAATTGGATGTTCATGCTGGAAAACGCTTCAGACCTTCCAAGTGTTGTCATGCAAAATTTTAAAAGTCTGAAAGTTATTAACATCTTAGCCTCCTAAACAATACCAGGACATTGGAATGTAAAATTCTAATCACTGTCCTTATGCCTTACATGGTACTGTTGCCAGGGTTTTATTCCATATTTTTTGTTCTTCACTTTATATCATTCACATTTGTTTAAACTTACCCATAAACTTACTAACATTATTGCTCACTATTTCTTTTTGTATTACAGACCTCCTTCTAAGGTTATTTTCCTTATTCCCAAAATGGATTTTTTTTTTTTTAGAATTCTTTTTATTTTCTGCTAATAAATGTTCTCATTCTTTGGTACCATGGCTGGATTTAAAGGCAGTGGGGATCCAGTCATTGATAGATAACAGAGCCCTAGCAAGTTAAGCCCAAAAGTGGCCAGTTCTTTTTAAATTATGACCTGTATTTTGTATGAATTAAATGTGTACTTTAAATAAGACATGGACTGGAAAATTATCCTATAAATGCTGTGGGATGGAATAGTTACTTTACACTGCACTGAGAACTAAAAAAGCAAAATTCTAAGGTTCAAAATTCTTGCTTCGAGAATTCTACAGAAAGCACTTATGATCCCTAACAAAGCCTCTTACTTCTTGCAGGTGCAGGGCTGAGGTAATTTTAAAAGTGGATGAAGAGTTGTGTCTGAAGTTGCTTAACTACAATATAAGTAGAACTGACAGCTTTGCCTGGTCTCTTATATGAAAAGTGGGATATTTGCTGTGCAAGAGTGGGAGACTATGAGGCCAGCTCATACTTGTAACCCTAACGCTCTGGGGGGCCGAGGCAGGTGGATTGCCTGAGCTCACGAGTTCAAGACCAACCTCAGTAAAAGCAAGACCCCCATCTGTAAAAATAGCCAGGTGTTGTGGTGAGCTCCCCTGCATCTCTCAAAATAGCTGGGCATGGTGGTACACACCTATGGTCCCAATACTCGGGAGGCTGAGCCAAGAGGATCTCTTGAGCCCAAGAGTTTGAGGTTGCTATGAGCTATGACAACACAGCACTCTACAGAGCAAGACAAAGGGGGACACTGTCTCAAAAAAAGAAAAAAAGAGAAAGTGGGGGACATTGATCTGGGTCAATTCTAATGAACCCAAATACCCTGAACTTCCCCAAACCAGTGAACCCCCTCACAGCAAAAATAGCCACTTCTCCCCTGTGTGAACAGTGTGGACTCGGGGGTGTCAGACAAAGGAAAAAGAAACATAATTTTATATTGGGCAGTCAATCAGTATAGACAATGAAACAGCTGGGAATTATTTTATAGTACTCAATGGCCTTTAATTTTTTTTTTTATTTTTTAAGCATTATATACAACATTTGGTGCTTGAATCACTTGAAATAATCCACGAGCTCTCAGTTGTGTCAGAGAAAAATTGAACAGGCAAGGAAGGCTTTAAGCAAGACTATTGTAATAGGGAAGACAGTTAACCTGCACTGAGACAAAACTGGAGAGACTGGTGAGAGGTGGGCTAAGCTGGTGGGAGAGCCCTGGAGCGTGCTGCTGACGCTGTCTGCCTCGGCTAATTGTCACTCATCAGGGCTGCTGGGCTCCCACATTCCCACAGAGACTGGGAAATAGGGATGTGGCTTCTCCTTCAGAGATTGTGTTTCAAACACGTGACTCCTCCCCTGTACTTGAGAAAGACTTTCTTGGATCATAAAGCCAGCAAGAAGTTAGGAGATTTATAACTCAAGGGGGCAGAGAAAGCATTTTTTTTTTTGAGACAGTGACTTACTTTGTCTTCCTCAGTAGAGTGCTGCAGTGTCACAGCTCACAGCAACCTCAAACTCTTGGGCTCAAGCAATTCTCTTGCCTCAGCCTCCCGAGTAGCTGGGACTATAGGTGCCCACCACAAAGCTTGGCTATTTTTTCAGAGATGGGATCTCACTCTTGCTCAGGCTGGTCTCGAACCCATTGAACTCAGGTAATCCACAGGCCTTGGCCTCCCTGAGTGCTGGGATTACTGAGCACTATGCCCGGCCACTAAACTCTTCCTTTTCAGCGGGATGTCAGTTGACCATGAAGCCCTAAAATCAGCCTTATACAGAAGCTTCTGTCATCACAGGACCATGACCAGATGAGAGTGCTGGCTTTATTTAATTAAACATTTTGGTGATACTTAAGTCTAGCAGCACATGATTTATTAGTGCTGGACTGTAATGGAATTGTAACCACAGCAAGTGATGTTCTTGTTATAACATTTAAAGCATTATGATCAGTGAGTTGTAAAGAACATGTTAATTATAATAATAAAGTGCTTAATAGATTAGCAGCATTTTCAAAGTCTGACAATTCAGAAAGAGTGTCTGGAATCTGGAAAGTTAAAAATCACTTTTCGCAATTAGTTCAAATCCCCAAGATCTACTCCAGGGTCTGAATGGCTTTTCTGCAAAGATTTTGCCCCATTTGCTGTCCAGTTACAGTAACATCCTGATAGTTCAAGGGACGGTTCTTTAGGAGGCTTGTGTGCGTTCGGGGGTGACGGCATTCAGCATAAACCTTGGTGCTGCTTGCTGTTTGTTTATTGGTTAATTCGTGTTTTCCAATCAACATTTGTTAATTTTTCAAATCTCTAATTACTGTTTGTTATCAGTATTGAGACCAACATGAAATCGTAGACTAAGGAAGAAGACAGGTGAGTAAAAAGCCCTGCCTTCACTGTGTAGCAGACGGGCTGCGAGGATTGCACACGGAATATACACTCCGTCTGCAGCTCGGGCTCCTGCGAGATGTCACAGCAGCGCCTCTCGTCCCAGCATTTCAGACAACACGGGTCATGAAACAACATCAACGCAGCAGGACCCGGCACACCCACAGGTGAATATAACACCGTGTGTCCACTCTGCTCACGACAGATACTTTCTGAGCATTCAGAGTAGACCAGACACAAGGAGAGGGAAATGGGGTCCAGATATCCAAGAAAGGTTTGGGAAATTTTTCCATTTTTCTATTTTTTGGAATTTTTTCCCTTTATTCCACATTCTGGTCCAACTATCATCCTATTTCTCTCCTTCCTTTTCTAGCAAGATTCTCCAAAGGAAATGTCCATGCTAGCACTCTGCCTGTATGATTTCTAAGTTTATATTTCTTGCAAACTCAGACGTCTATAAGTAACTTCCTGCTCAACATTTCCACTTACGTGTCTAACCACTATGGCAAACTGGAGGCTCCAAGACCGAAACCCTCAGGCT
>NW_003852595.1:2461084-2467914 GCF_000181295.1 Otolemur garnettii | reverse complement strand
CCCCTCAGCCTCCTCCTCACCACCCCACTCCAACACTGAGCCCCTCAACCTCCTCACCACCACCCCACTCCAACACTGAACCCCTCAGCCTCCTCCTCACTACCATCACCCCACTCCAACACTGAACCCCTCAGCCTCCTCCTCACCACCACCCCCACTCCAACACTGAACCCCTCAGCCTCCTCCTCACCACCACTCCCCCCACTCCAATACTGAACCCCTCAGCCTCCTCACCACCACTCCCCCCACACACCCTCTTCCTTCCTCATACTTGCTGTTTCAGGCTTCCCCAGCTCAGTTAATGTAAATTTTGTTCTCACATTTTGTGAATCAATAACCTTGGACTTACCTCATTTTTCCTACATGTCACACCCAATCCAGCAGCAGACCCTGCTTGCTCCACCTTCAAGACATGTCCAGAATCTTTCTCTTCTCCTCACTTTCACTCTTATGCCTGGTCCAAGCCTCCACCTTCTCTCACCTGGAATATTAAAGGCACCTTAACTTCTGCCCTTCACCTGTACAGACCATTCTCTAAAGCCATCATGACCCTGAAACGTGTAACATCTCCCTGGTGCTCTGCTGCATAAAATCTGCCTACAAGTTTGCTTTTCACTCAAGGATTCCGAATAGTTTGCAAGATCCAACATCTTCCTTTCCCAGTTCCCCATTCACTGTCTGGTTTATCTGTTCTTCTCCCCTTCGAGTCGCCTTTTTCAGTCACACTGGCCTTACTTTTCCTGCAATGTCCCAAGTGCTTTCTCATCTCAGGGCGTTGACATATACTATTCCCTCTGAATGGAAACTTACTTCAAGCTAGGCATGTTCACCTTACCAGCAAGGTGCCCTTTCCACCTTATATAAAATAATAATATTCCTTCTGTGCTACACTGTTCCTCCCACTTTATTTTTCCCTATGGCACTAACTATCTGGCACACTCCATATTTGTCTATTATTTCAACTGCCTGACATTCTCCTTAGAATGTTAGCACCACGAAGGAAGGTGTTTCCTCTGTTTGATACCTGGCTCTCTCCTAAAACAGTGCTGGCACAGATGAGCTGTTCAGTCATCATTAAGCAGGAACAGGCAACTTGAGAGAAGGGTGACGTCCGACTGTATCTGAAATAGTGGGTAAGATTTAGACCGTGAGGGATGGACCGCCCCTCTGTGTAAGTATACACAAGTATCATTCAAAAAAACGAATGTAAGCACCATACAAATGACTTAAAGATGGGAGAGCAGAGTGAAGGGCAGTCAGCAGCAGAGAGGGGTGATAAGCAAGGAAAAGGCAGCCTTTGCTAAAGACTGTCTTTCAAACACTTCTTGGTAATTTTTTTTAATGATGAAAATACCAGGAGTTTTCTTTGCATGTCTCATACAAAGTTTCCCAACCTGGCAACATCACTGCTAAAGCCACATCTATGAACGTACATTGTCTCCACATCACGTCAGAGTCCAGCTGTTAGGAATGGCCTCTCCGCTAAGAATCACCCAGAAGAACCCACCCAGAAGCCCAGGGGCCTCTGCAGACCAAGGCTGCCCAAGCTGTGGGTAAATCAGACTGAGGCTGTGCCACCTTCCCTCCGTGCACATGGAACGACGGCTGTCCCTGCCCTGAGCCTCCCAGGAGGACCATGGGAGATAGACCATGGTGGTGGTTATTTTTGCTAGTACACGCGTGTAAGGAGAGAGAATGGAAGTGCCCTATACACAACTGTATCGAGGACATTCTCTAGTTTTTGTAGCTGAAGTTTTGCTGACTTGGGAGTGATGGCTCCTCCCAGGGTTAGCAGACTCCTAGAGATAGAGAAACGACTCTTCCTCAAGGGGACCTTCATATGCCAAACCGAGACTGGAAAGCTCACACCGTCTCCTGCCTCCTCTTGTATTGTGGACGCTGCTCCCTGGTGTAACACTACAGGGCTAGACCTCAGGCCACTAGGGGCAGCCCACACTCCAGGCCACTAGATTTACTCAAAACTGCCTATCTTAAGCCTGCCTTGTTTATTCTTCCTTGAAAACTACACTGATGGCTTTTCTGAGGTTCCCCCTTCTGTCTCTGCCTGTGGCCACCTCTGTGTTCTCACCCTGGGCCCTGCACGGCATGAGCTGCCCTCCTTTTCCTGAGAACTGTGAGTAATAATCTGTCTTTTCCAATGATAACCTTTTCCTGCATTTTTGTTTGTTTGTTTGTTTGTTTTTTGCCTCATCCTACCTGAACACTGAATACATTTTAAAATAACTTACTCTTCTTAAGCCTAAAAATGAGATTATCTACTCAGACAGTTTGTAATTATAATTTGATACAAGTATCTTAAAACCAAGTCAAATCCTCTTCTCCTAATACTGGATTGGCCATGCAGAAGAGATCACAAACTATTATAAAACCCGTCCTAGACGTGCTTCAATGCAAAGCTTGGCAATGCGCTTTGAACTTAACTTCACCCAGGAGCCTGACCATTTCACCCTCCCGTGACTCTGCTCAGCAGATGAGCCAGTGTCTCTCTCCCCGGGGACTTCTCGGTCACTCTTTACTTCACCTTGCTCTTCTGTCACCAGAAGACCCACCTTATTTACCCTCACTCTCCCACGGCACCATCCCACCCACTGCTCCACAACTCCCAGCCCTGCCCCAGGCTGTGATTGTTCCATTGAGTCAGAAGAGGATCTGGTGCTCCTATCTGTTGAGGTAGAGCTTACCCTTACCTACACGGCTTGTTAGGTAAGTCAGGCATAGCCATAGATGACCCAAAACTATTCCTAAGTTATTAAAACTAAGAAACTATGCAACTTCAGGCCTGAGTCTGCCTAACAATTCTCTTGGGAGTCAGTAAAACTAAAAAGACATCCCGTACCCTAAATTGCTCTTGGTGTATGTAAACGGAGCATGTGTGGGTGGCTCGAGATCTCCAGCTCGTGTCTCACATGAAGCCAAATACAGTTATAATTGAACTTTCCTGCCTCACTTTTTTCTTTTAGCAAAAAAATGAAAACATCTTTACAATGTAGAGTGCTGAAGTTAAGCATTAATTAGTTTTGTAGGATATGTTAATATCAAAAGGTTATCCTTGCTAATGACTTCGTCTTAATAGAATAACAAAATGGCAAGATCTTTTGAAATCAGCCATGCAGCCTGACAATTGCCCTTTCCTCGTGAGTTGCCAGTTCTCCTGAGGATGTCCATCATCTATCAGGTTATGCTCACAAAGGCTGATATTTCAGAAGCACCTTGGAGCCTCACCCCTCAGTGCTCCCCTGGTGACTGAGCCTTGACAATCTGGTTGGGGAGGTGCCACGCACCTGGAGAGACAGGTGTTGACAGGCAAGGCTGGCAGGAGGGTGACTGCTGCACAGTCTTGTCACCATCCCTGACATGTAAAACCGGGGTCTTCACAAAACAGCTGAAACTGCACCACAAAAGGGTTCTACTCTGCCTCTAGGAAATAATTTTTTTGGTTTTTTGAGATAGAATCTTACTCTGTTGCCCCAGGCTAGAGTGCCGAGGCATCAGCCTAACTCACAGTGACCTCAAAGTCTCCGGTTCAAGACATCCTCCCTTTCCAACCTTCAGAGTAGCCATGTCTATGTGTGCCCACTATGGTGCCCACTATGGTGCCTAGCTAATTTTTCAATTTTTTTAGTAGAGACAGGGTCTTGTTCTTTTTCAGGTGGGTCTAGAACTCCTGAGCTCAAGGGATCC
The DNA here is from genome assembly GCF_000181295.1 of Otolemur garnettii. NCBI lineage: Eukaryota > Metazoa > Chordata > Mammalia > Primates > Galagidae > Otolemur > Otolemur garnettii. The sequence continues at coordinate 2,464,212 of NW_003852595.1, read as the reverse complement.
TCCAGCCTTGGCCTCCCAGAGTGCTGCTGGGATTACAGATGTAAGCCACCACACCCAGTCTAGGAAATAGATTTAAAATTGAGTCTATGTCTCATTTTGATTAGATGGTGTTGATGGAGTGACCAGAATAAAATTTAACAGAACTAATCAGCATTTTGGCTAAGTTAACAGGTTATTTGGAAAACACTCTCTGTGCCTCATTTTTCTCATGAAGATAATAATGGCTCTTAATTTAAATAGTTATTGAAAAGATTGAAGGAGAAGATCCTAAAGAGTACTTAGAACACAGCCTGACGCTTAGTAAGTGCTCCATTCATACTGGTTATTAATATGCATGGATGGCAGGGAGGCATCTGGATTCCTCAAGACCCTTTCCAAGTGTAACTGAGATTTCCAGGTTATTTAGAATAGGTTGCATTCTGAGCCATCCTAAATGACCTAAAGATAGTCAGTGGACTATTGTTTCCTGAGTGGCCTCTGTATAGTTTGATATGGGAAAAGAGCACACACAGGTTAATTGCCAGATAACACTGGCCAGCCCTGGAGCGTCTATCAGGTGGGAATACTTGTTAAACACAATATCCTTGACTCTTACAACTGGGATCCGCCCAGTGAAACCCAGAAGGAGAAAACCTGAAATACTGTTCTTTTCCTGGCCTGTAGAAAGTTCTAGTCTCTTTGTTCTTAGGGTTTCGTATCAAGAAAGAAAATGTGTCTTTCCTCATTGACAAACAGTATACTAATTTTTGTCATAAGGTGAAAAAAATCGTAGCCTTTTCAAATTCCACTTCTGCTCTTTGTTTCCTTACACATAAAATATAGATAAATAATCACAGCTCCAGCGAGAGTATTATGGGATGCCTATGAGCTATGAAGTATTTTAAGAACCCAGGCAGGGTAAGGCCTGGGCCCACGTATGTAACAGCTCTCATTTTTCCATGACTTCCTCTCTGTTACAGAGTTTGGAGTCTTTCCTTTTTCTTTCTTTTTTTTAAATTTGTCAGTACATTCAGGTACAGGCAGTAACTATACTAGCTTTGCGTTGGATTATATTTTTCCATCTCTATACATCAGAAGTATTCACACCAGGATCCATGCATGGACTTACAGAGGGTCCATGAAATCCCTAACATGCTTTGATTTTTGTGTATTGTGTGTTTATGTGGGTTGTTCTAGAGCGGGGTTCTTCAACCTTTTTTATCTTACAGCACATTTGAACTTGTAGTTAAACTTCTGTGGCACACTTAAGTTATGTTGAACAACAAAAAAAAAAAGAGTAAAAAATATATATACTTACTCTGTGCCGCGTACTGCCATGAGAGGGGGCCCTCTGGTGACCCAGCAGGAGAAGGGAGAGGTGACCGGTGGAAAAGTGGGAGATGAGGAAATGCAGATCCAGAAAGCTGGGGAGACATGAGACAGGCTGGCGGCAGGAGGCTGGGGAGACATGAGACAGGCTGGCGGCAGGAGGGCTGACACAGCTGACAACGGCAGCCGGCCACTGGACACTGGACACAGCTTTATCACAGTATCTTAACAACATTGCACAAATCTTAACACGTGGGGTAGAGATCAACCTTAAAGAGGAATAACGGTGTGCTTGTCAATAACAAAGTATGCTTGGGCTCTGTGACTTCTGACAGGAGAAAATAATGTGAAGGGAGAGGAGGTTGGGGGTCTCTCCCTGGGCATTTCCCAGGCTGTGGGGCCCTGCTGGTCACAGCCTGCTCCCCACAACTGTGCATTGAACTTCTTTCAAAAATAATTTAATTAATGATCTTTAAAAATGTTCACAGCAGGTGTACCTGGCATGGTAGCTCACCCCTGTAATCCCAGCACTTTGGGATGCTGAGATGGGTGCGTTGCCTGAGCTTACAGGTCTGAGGCCAGCCTGAGCAAGAGCAAGACCCCCACCCTAAAAATAGCTGGGTGTTGTGGAGGGCGCCTGTAGTCCCAGCTACTGAGGAGGCTGAGGCAAGTGAATCACTAGAGCCCAAGAGTTTGAGATTGCTGTAAGCTATGATGCCACAGCACCTACTGAGTGTGACAAAGTGAGACGCTGTCTCAATAAATAAATAAATAAATAAATAAGTTCACAGCCATACTTAAGTTCCTCTCACAGCACGCCAGTTCAAAATCACTGTTCTAGAGAAAGGGCCCACAACCTTCATCTTAAGAGGTGTCAGGATACAAAAAAAGGTTAGGACCGAAGACCCCATTCTTGGCAGGGGAGGGCACCCCCAGAAAAGGGAAAATTAAAAAGTAAGCTGAGGGAGTTTGAACAAAGAAAAGCCAGCTGGTTTACCTTTAAGCCAGCATTGCTAAATTTCTTATCTGAACACGTTTCTGGCCTTTCCTGAAACTCTGGCCCGTTGGGGCTATAGCTTACACCAATACTCTGCTGAGTCTATCAACACTCTGAAGAAGAAAATGGTCATAAAAGAGATTATGACAAGACCTGGAAATAGATACACCTTCTAGATCATTCCCTGCCCATTAAACAGACAAAGCAGATACTTACTGTGGAGATTTGCATTTGGCTGGGGCCCAGACCAAGGGAACAGCTGGAGCCCTGAGATATGTGGGCAGGGAAGCTTAGCACCTCCTATCGCAGAGGAAAATCCTCTGTGGTGGTGATGAGGAAAAAGCCTCTCTCCCACGAGTCCTGATTCCTCAGAGGAGATTAACACCAGGGTGTTTTACTCCACAGTAAACTAGCGGAGCTTAACACCTCGCTGGGAATCTGTGTGTGAGACTCCAGACAGGAGGCTTCCCCCACCCAAGGCTCAAGTTTCCGATGCTCCCAAACCGCTCAAACCCTTAAAGTTAATAATAATAACAATAGGAGCTGATGGCTCCCTCAGAGAAACTGCCGGTGCCTCTATCCCTCCCTCAGCTTACACCTGGGCAGATAGATTTCCGTCAAAGCTGTGTGGAACAAAGACTCCAGGCCACTCACTGGAGCCCACCAACAGGCAGAGGTCCCCTGGGCTCCCACCTTTGGAAATTCTTTCCTGTGTCTCCTGTCTCTTTACGTCATTCCTAACCTCCTGTTTCTTCAGCCGGTCGCTCCAGTTCCACAGGTCTCAGCAGACCCTGCCCCTGGGGCGAGACTCTGGCCCTGGGGC
>NW_003852595.1:2437785-2460851 GCF_000181295.1 Otolemur garnettii | reverse complement strand
GGGATGTAGGCAGGATGTACATTAACTAATTAATACATGTAAAGCATCTACATGCTATCTCCGTTCTCGGTCTATCCACTTCCCCTTTCTCTTTATACAGATCAAGTCAATGTGAAAGGTACCCAGGATGGTTCCCACCATCACTTCTGCTTTTGCCATATAATTTGTCCCTGTTCCTGGGACATAGTTGCAGCCACCAAATGTTGTATCCTTTGCCCTAAGCCATGATGTTGTAAACAGAAGTAGGATAAATTCACCTGGGTGTCCCTGTCAGAAGGTGTAACTCAAAGGCATACATATTTATGTGAATTAATTGTTTATTAAAAATCATAACCTATCCCAAACATACATAGCAAAATTTTTTAAAAAATTAGGCAGAGTCTTGCTGTGTGGCAGTGCAGTAACATCACCAGGGTTCCCTGCAACTTCCAATTCCTGGGCTCAAGTGATCCTCCCACCTCAGACAGAGTTGCTGGGGCAAGAGGTGCCTGCCACCACACCCACCTGATTTTTCTATTTCTTTTGTAGAGACAGAATCTCACAATGTTGCTCAGGCTGATCTCAAATTAATGGCTTCGTGCAATCCTCCTGCTTTGGCCTCCCAAAGTACTAGGATTACTACCACACCCAGACTAAATAAAAATATTTTTACACAATAATGACATCTGAATTATTCCATAAAGTGTTTTTATTGTTGACAATATGTAATTAATTTATGTATTCATTCAATTAACATTAGTAAGGAACTATTATGGACCCGGAGAGACATTGGAGGGTAGAGAGAGTAATAGTTTTTTGTCCAGTTTTATTGAAGTATAATTGAAAAATAACCTTGTTCATATTTATGGGTACACCGTGATAATTTGATACACGTATGCATTGTAAAGCGATTTCCACTATTGAGTTAGTTGACACACCCATCACATCACAAGGTTGTCTTCTTTTGTGTGTGTGGTAAGGACTCCGAAGATCTACACAACACAGGATTCCTAATTCAGTGACCATGCTGTGTGTCAGGTCCCCAGAACTTATTCATCATATAACAAAGGCTGTTTGACAAACAGCCCTCCATTTCGGAGCTTCTGAGTGTTTGGACCCTTTGACAAACGTTTCCCCTGCCCCCGTCTCTCATAACCACTATTCTACTTTCTCTTTATGTGAGTTTGACTTTATTAGATTCTGCGTACCAGCGAGTCATACAGCATTGGTCTTTCTCTGTCTTGTGAAGTTTTTAACAAATTTTTACCATAGCCGCACACTGCTAAGGCATTGGAGATACAACAGGAAAGAAAATAAAACCTTTTCCTCGCTGAGTTTACACACCAGTAGAAGAGGAAATCAGTAAACAAACAGATTAAGTAAATGCTAAATCATGCCCAATAAGGGTAAGTGCTACCATGGAAAAAGTACAGCAAAACAGGGGTGTGGTATCAGAGTTTTAATTTTAAATCAGTGGTGGTCATGGAAGCCCTCGCTGAAAAAGTGGTAGTTGAACCAAGATCCAAAGTATAGGTGAGAGGAGATGGAGGGAGAGAGCAGCAGAGAGGGCACAGGTGGGGGGCAGAGAATGCACCTGTCACTCCCGGCTGCTGGCTTTCCCCGAGGGAGGGAAGTCCCAGAGGGTGTGAGCATAGTCATGACTCATCTGACTGGGCTTCAAAGGAATTGATAAAATGCCAAATGTTACGTGTACAGAATATTATCTACTCCACCTACTTTTAGGAAGTACTCAAGGTACTTTGTCATGAATAAGAGAAAGTGTTTCTTCCCTGCTTTGTCTAGAGAGTAAATTGTGAAATGTACTGAAGATGGAAGGGTGAGTTAAGTTGTTCAACCCCCTTTCTGTATACCTACTGAGTCTGCCATTTAATGAGTGGATTTTTACAAACAAAAAACATTAGTTGATTTTTTAATTTAGTATTTGTATTTTTCATTGTTATTTTACTCTCGAAAATCTCTCAAGCATTTGTTCCTCCAGTGAGTTCAGGAGAGTGAGCTCTTCCTTTTCCTGAGCTGGGCTGTGTAGAGTATTGTAACAAAATGAAGACTTGTAAGTTAACTGTGATAGTTCAAATGAAGGCATACACTGCAGAGAAAGGAAATCAAGATGCTTATGCTTAAATCTAATTATCTTCAGGGATGATGAAAAGGAAAATAATAATAATAAAACACAGTGAAGCATTTGCCCTAATTTGTTTTGGCTTCTAGAAGTTTTAACCCCCCTCAATCCCCCACCTCCCAGGGAGACCGGGTCTCAGGTTCCCTTTGAGCCACAGTCCACTCCAGACAGAAGGTTGCTGCAGTGCGTCTGGATAGAGAGAGCACGTGTGCGGAGGCTGACCCCCCTCTGTCTGCAGAGCTGTATGGTAACCAGCAACACAGTCACTACAGATGAGCTCAAAAAGCTGCCCGTGATAAGACAGGAGCCTAAGAGAATAAGTCCAGTCTGTCCAAATGATTCGTTTTCCGAGGAACTGTTGTTCTTGATCACTGAAACACTCTATTAAAATTCATTTATTTCACTGCCATTTGTGCGTCTCTTGGGCCTTTGTATAGAAGGAAAGCCAGCAAAGGATGATTATTTAAGATTTTTTAAGATTATTTTTAAAAGCCCCCATGGCAAAGTGTTTTGGGTGTCTCAGCCAGTGTGAAACATTAAAGCCACCAACAATGGGCCCATTTAGTTAAGGAACTTCAGATGTCACTTAGAGCCTCATGCAATTGTAGCTCAACTTAAAAGAAAACCATGGGAGCATTTTTGAAACATAGGTCATCACATTTACAAAGGTCTGCCTCAGAGAGATTATAATGAAATAAACCTCTGTGTCATACTTAGTGGGACCTGTTGCCCAAGATACCCTGACTGATGGTAAGTCTTTCCCTGCTGTCAAAAAGTCACACTGTTTTAAGATTTTGAATTAAAGTGCCCTAAGGCCACTTAGACATAGACATACCATGAATATTATACTCCATCCCACTGTCCAGATAATTCCAGAGACAGAACATTTTTCTGGAGTCTGCTCCTGTTCTTGGAAGACTGAACCTTAAACATGAAGGAAGACAGCAGGCTGTGGAAGGCATTTCCCAGAGAACCTCCTGGCCTGCCCAGTTAATAGTCAGCGACGGGCCTTCCTGTGCCAATTTTCATTATTCCTGACGGACTCCATTTGTCATTAAAGGCTTCATCCGAGATCCTCCCGCCACATCGCGCCCTTCACAACTGCGCCTTTTGCTCAGCCATTGACTATAGTTTGCCTAAAATGGAGTAAAAGGGAAATGAGAGTTTTCAAAATCCTTCATAAAAATGAGCACAGGCAGCTATTGACAATTATCATTAAAATCTGAATTTAAAAACCCTCATAATAACCTCATTCTTCATACCCTCAAATTAACCTGAAACAATAATAAAAAAGAGCATGTGCCAAAAGATTAAAAAATAAGTAAAAATTAAAAAATTAAATAAAAACCACTCATAGAACCCTGAAAGTTCATCGGTTTAAAAAACAAATACATAAAAATTCAAAGCCTATGAAACAGGTGATGTGTTAGGGAATGGATTTCCAGCAGTCCCTAATGTGCTTCTGATCCCTAATCTGCTTTTTAGGAGTGGCACCTAGTTTAAAAACTTACGGGCAGGGGACACAATCTCTGCCAAAGGTGCAAAATTGTATTTTAGGTGTGCACCATATTTCTCCATTTATATGTATATCTGCATGAAAAGAAAGTTTCCAAAACTCATCAGAAAGCATACAAGTAATAAAGAACAACCAAAACATTATTTCAAAAAAAATGGAAAGGGAGTTTTATTCACAGAGTATTTAAAAATATAGCACAGTTACTACACTAAGCAAGAGTGAAACTTGCACTGCAATGAGCTCCCTGGAACAGCTCCAGAAACACAGCCAGGTCTCTAAATCCCAAGTGTGTCTTCAAGGCAGCATTTCAAGTCCAGGGACACTTACATAGCAAGTGGTGCTGGTGAAGTGAAGCTCTAGACGGGAGGAAAGTTGAGCCTTCAGATCTCCCCACTCACCTGTGCACAGTAAGTTTCATACGTTCCCAGGCAAAACATCCACTACAGAAACCACAAACATAATGCATTCAATCAGATCACCATATTAGGCATCTTTATTTATCAATTACTAAGTGTAAATCAAAAGAATAATAAGTCAAATGATAAATTGGGAAAAAAGATTTGTATCATATGCTGAAAGTTTCTCTCTCAAATATATAAAGAGGTCTTTCAGATTAATAAACAGAATGTTAACACTCCGTTAGAAGAATGGGTAAAGAATATTCATTTACTTATTCATTCAACAGTTACGTGCTAAGAATCAGCTCTATGCCAGCTGCAATCCACAGTTGGCAGTACCAAAGAAAATAGAAGCATACATAAAAAATATAGGTAATATGAGAACAATAAGAATTATGGAGAATAAAAACCCGAGGGAGGCATGGGCATGAATTGAGAAGTAATTTTGCTATGAAAACTAATCAGTGAAATCTTCTCATAACCCAGTAATTAAGGAAAGATGGAATCAAATGGGTAATTCATAAATACCTTCTGGGAGTTCACAGAAATGCAAAAGAAAACATTACAATGTAATTTTCTTCCCTGTCAAATTAGTAATAATTGAAAGAAATTACAAAATCCAGTATCAATCAGCGTACAGGGAAGTTAGCACTTGTTTATGGAAAGTAAATTAACTTTAACACAGACAAACTTTTTTTTTTAGAGACAGAGTATCACTTTGTCACCCTTGGTAGAGTGCTGTGGCCTCAAAGCTCACAGCAACCTCCAGCTTTTGGGCTTAGGCAATTCTCTTGCCTCAGCCTCCTGAGTAGCTGGGACTACAGGCGCCCACCACAACACCCAGCTATTTTTTGTTGCCGTTTGGCCTGGGCTGGGTTTGAACCCACCACCCTCGGTATATGGGGCCAGCGCCCTACTCATTGACACACAGACAAACATTTTTGTAAAAAGAAAAAGAGGAAAATATACAAATGTGTTTTCTTAAAATTCTAAACAATAAAATAAAAATAATGTGAAAATTTTGGCAGCTAAGGAAATGAGCAAAATATACCTTTTTTTTTTTTTGAGACAAAGTCTCTCTTTATTGCCCTGGGTAGAGTGACGTGGCATCATAGCTTGCAGCAACCTCAAACACTTGGGCTCAAGTTATCCTCTTGCCTCAGTTTTTTCATTTTTAGTAGAGAAGGGTCTTGCTCTTGCTCAGGATGGTCTGGAACTCCTGAGCACAAGGAATCTGCCCACCTCGGCCTCCCAAAGTCCTAGGATTACAGGCATGAGCCACCATGCCAGGCCAGCAAAATATTCTTAATCTAACTCTCTTATAAAGCTTTCTTTGTTTTTCTATATTTGTTCCTATTTTTTCAATAGTTGTTATGATGTTGTCCATAAAATTTTATAGATTAGCACTTTACACGTTTTTCTATGGAACAACATACCTATTCTCTTATTGGTTTAATAAGATGCCAGTGAATAGATACACCTTCCCCTGACCCCAGCAAGTTTGTAGATCAGTGGTCAACTGCTAATGGCAAAGGTGATGCCAGTTCTATTCCTAATATGAGCTCTTCACCAGCTACATTCTAGACACGATAACCAAGAATGACCCAAATTGAGCTAACAAAAAATTGACTGAAAAAAGGTCAAACTTTAAAAGAAGACTCTATGAAAGATGGATTTATATCTACTACCACTGTAAACCTTTGTGTGTGATGTATGCATATTGCACCTCAAAATACTGACAGAATGTAATTAGCCATCGTAATTAGTCAGATTTTTTTTTTAAATCCGTAGTTCGGAAACAAAGGACTTATTTCTACATTTTCCCACCATCATTAATAGTCACGTAAAACTCAATTTAGTATTTACTAAATTATACTAAGTTTAAAGATAAGGTTTAGAACTTTCTTTTGTTACTTAATAACAAGGACAAAATATATATACCATTGAGGAAACCTATCTTTTACTGTCATGGCATAATTTTTTTAAACAACTGAAATGAGCAGAAAATAACAACTTTGTGAAACATTTTTGACATTAATTAGTGTTGGAAGATTCATAGAAAACACTGCTAAAGAATTGAACAAATGAGTTTTATGTAAGAGGTTTATTATAGAGTTGGCTGAAATTAAAATTTCAAAATAAACGAATCACATTTCAAAATAAATACATTTCAAAAATAATGTCTCAGCTTACGGTATTTGCTAAGTTCTGTTTTAAGAATGGAACAGCTTTTTCTGAACTGTTAAAGGAAAAATGTACTGGCAAAAATGTATCATCAAAGTAAAAGAAATACATTATAGGAAAACTGTGTGACTGAAATCACTGATAATATAACTGATTAAAGTAAAAATTTCTTTAAAAATTGTGAATAAAATTACATGTGTAGTACTGAATTTGAAATTAATTTATTTAATTATTAGTCAATCTTTTCTGCACACAAGTTGAAAACAGACATTCCTAAAGTGTTGCTGGATATTATTGATGTGGTTAATACTTATATTTTTTAAGAGATTTTAAAATTATTATAGAATCTATAAATAAGGAGGTACATAAGAAACAACCTTAAAAATCTTTTATAACATAAAGAGCTTTTCTGGTCATTTTGTGTCAAATATCCACCAGATGTGTCAAGCAAACATAAAGGTAAATTGTTCATTTTCCTTTTAGAAAAAGACACACATTCATTATTTATATATATACTGTTTAAATTTATTTTTGTTTCATATTAATATAAGGGTACAAATGATTAGTTTACATTGTTTGCATTTCCAAGGCAAAGTTCAAGTTGCAGCTGAGCCCTTCACCCAGAGTGTGTGTTGTACACACTTACATTGTGGTATACATTAGGTGAGACCTTAGCAATGACACAGTCACAATTTTTTTAATTTCTGTAATGACAAATAAAATTCTATAATCTGCTGCTTCACAAATATTTTTAGACAAACACTAAATATTTAACTTCAAGTTATTTGATCAATAAATGAGAAGGTTAACTGTTATTCAGAAGAAAAATTGAATAAAGGAGAGAATGTTTAAAATACACAATTTGAAATGTTTCAATCATTAAGGAATTTTATGTAATAGTAATGTGTCACCTATAAAATTTTTCATATCTACTTGCTCAAAATACTCAGAAGCAGAATTTTCTAACCCACTCAAGCATTTTTTCAATAAAAGGGATAAAACTTTCAATAAAGAGCTTTAGTGGCTATAGCACAAACTTATCACAAATATAATTATTTAATGACTTCTAATCAACTTATGTCAACAGGCTGACATGACAGCAGATCAAAATTTCAGCAAAACTAGTTGTTTTTGTGGTGGAGCATTTGAAAAATTGCCTAATAGTGCAATTCAGCAGGTGAAGTCAATAACACCTTCCATTTCAGTCAACATCTTTGTGAAGTAACTTCTTCAAGGATGACAAGCATTAAACCCAAATGTCAACCAGCAGGTGAATGGATTAACAATTTATGGTAATGAATGGAATAAAGGAGTGAATTATTGATACAGGTATCAACATGAATGAATCTCAAAATCACCCCTCTGAGGGATTCTTCTTTATGACACACAAAAAAGAAATACAGAGAGAGTGATTTAATTAATTTATTTATTTTTTTTTTTTTTTTTTTTTGAGACAGAGCCTCAAGCTATCACCCTGGGTAGAGTGCTGTGGCCTCAAAGCTCACAGCAACCTCCAACTCCTGGGCTCAAGCGAGTCTCCTGCCTCCGCCTCCCAAGTAGCTGGGACCACAGGCGCCCGCCACAACGCCCGGCTATTTTTTGGTTGCAGCCATCATTGTTGTTTGGTGGGTCCCGGCTGGGGATTCGAACCCGCCACCTTAGGTGTACGTGGCTGGCGCCTTAGCCGGTTGAGCTACAGGCGCCGAGCCGAGTGATTTAATTTATACAAAATTCTAGAATATTCAAACTAATTTGTAGTGACAGAAAGAAGGTCATTGGTTGGTTGAGGATGGAGGAAGGATGATTTGCAAAGGGGAAAAGAAAAAGGTTTTGAAGGGAGTGATATGAATATTATCTTCACTGCAGTGATGATTTCAAAGGTGTCACAAATGACCAAATCATACAGTTTTGATGTATAAGTTTATTTTATTCCAAATGTACCTCAATAAAAAGTATAAACCATAAATGAAAAAAAATAATAAATTGTACTTAATCAAGATCAAAAGCTCTACTTCCCAAAAGACACGATTAAGAAAATCATAAGACAGGCCACAAATGGGAAGTAAATATTTGTAAAGCACATAAAAAGTTCTGTCTACAATATGTAAAGAACATTCAGAAAAGAATAAGAAGACAAATAACTCAGTAAAATAAATGGGCAAAGGATTTGAACAGATACTTTGTGAAAGAAGAAAGAAATAGGTGGGAAAGGAGCGCAAAAAAATACTCAATTTTACTAGTTATTGAGGATATTTAAGTAAAAACTGCAGCAAGATACCTTCACATACATGTTAGTTTATGGGCCGCCATAACAGAGTGCCACAGACAGTGGCTTACACAATAGAAATCTATTTCCTCACAGTCTGGAGGCAAGAAGGACAAGGTGAAGGTTTGGTTTCCTTCTCAGCTTTCTCCCTTGACTGTGGACGGCCGTCTCCTCCCTGTGCCTTCCTCTGTGACAGTTCATGTCCTAATCTCTCCTTACATGGACCTGGTCATGTTGGATTAGGGCCTATCCTAATTATCTCTTGTTAATGTGATGACCTCTGTAGAGATCCTATTTCCAAATGGGGTCACACGCTGAGCTACTGGGGGTTCAGACTGCAACATATTTGTTTTTGAGAAATGTAATTTAGCCCATAATATCCTACCAGAATAACAAAACATTTTTTAAAGACATGGGATATGCTAGACATGTGAGAATGTGGAAGATCGGGACTTCTGTTCATTGCTGGTGACGATACACAATGATTTGCACACTCTTGAAAACATGAACTTGTCATTGAGCCAGAAATATCATTCACAAGTATCTACCAAAGAGAAATTAAAACAAACGTTCACACACAGACTTAACAGCGTTAGACATAATAACCAAAAATTGAAAACAACCAAAATGTCCTTCAACTGGTGAACACATAGACTGTAGTATATCCATACAAAGGATATTTCTCAAAAACACAATGTGACAAACTCCTAATAAATTCAACAAAATGGATAAATCTCAAAAGCATATACAACACAAAAGAAATCAGACACAAAAGTGGCTCCATTTTTGTGGCTCTGGAAAAGGCAAAACTACAGGGTGACCTTACAGGTCACACGTGGCCGGCTTCCAAATTAACTGCTGGGGAAAATATCTTACAATTCGTGGCTTACATATCATCCCCAAGTAAAGAATCTTATTGTAAGTTCTTCAAATCTTTTTTTTTTTTTTTTTTGAGACAGAGCCTCAAGCTGTCCCCCTGGGTAGAGTGCTATGGCATCACAGCTCACAGCAACCTCCAACTCCTGGGCTCAAGCGAGTCTTCTGCCTCCGCCTCCCAAGTAGCTGGGACTACAGGCGCCTGCCACAACGCCCGGCTATTTTTTGGTTGCAGCCATCATTGCTGTTTGGCGGGTCTGGGCTAGATTCAAACCCGCCAGCTCAGGTGTATGTGGCTGGCAGGCACTGAGCCTGTAAGTCGCTCAAATCTTATCATGAGTTCCTAGAACTATTGACAAACTGATTAACACATAACCTACTGACATAGAAAAGGACACTGATTTGTTTCTAAATTATAAAATTTGCTCATTTGTTTCTGAATCACAAAGTTTTACTGATTGTTTTGCATGTAAATAATTTTAGACTGTATGTTGTAATGTGTAGCCAGTGATTGTACTTCTGTTTTTTACTCTCCAATGAGAAAAGACAACTCTGATTTGAGGAGTCCTCTTCCATTCTTCTGACCTTTCTTATAAAAAACATTGCAACTTGTAATAGACTTTGGAATATGCCCAACTTCACTGATGTGGCTCCCTGAGTTAATTCTCAAATTTGGCTTTCAATAAACCTTTAGCAAATTATTTCTGTCTCAACAGTCTTAATTTCAGTCAACAAGGGATAGAAATTGAATTAGTGATTGTTAGAAGGGCTGGGGTCAGAGGACTGATTGAAAAAGAGAGCTCAGCGGCACTTTTTGAGGTCAGGGAAATATTCCATATCATGATAATAGTACTAGTTATAGAGCTGTATACATTTGCCAAACTCATTGTTAAGCTATACTCTTAAAAGGATGCATTTTATTATATGAAATTTTGTCTCAACTATAGGCAAAAGGCCTATATGCCTCTGGCCAAAAAAGCTGTTTGAGAGAGAGCAGTGAAAAGATTCTGTGCAGGAACACTTGTGAGAAACTGAGGCAGAATCCCATATGGCCAGGTTAGTTGTGGGCCTAAAAACCCCCTGACCTAAGGTTGGCCTGGTCAGTTGTGGGCATAAAAACCCCCTGACTAAAGGCCCAAATGGGAGTGGAGATTTGCACACAAATTTCTGTATGCCCTAGAAGTTTCTTTGTGCCTCATTTTTAAGATTGAAGTAACTGCCTCCAAATAGCAAGGTCAGTAGAACAGACTTTCAACTGGTCTCTTTCCTCCATAGCCTCTGTCTTCATCAGATAAAAACAAAAGAAGTGATGGCTCACAACATGTTTTCCATTAAGTTATGTTAAACCGGGTTATGTTGAAAGGGTTATACTAAAAGGTGTATGTTGGGTGGATTATCAGATTACCAGGGAGGAGCTACTTACAAGGCCAGTGGTCACAAGATGTTTAAATGGATGAATGAAGTCATTGATGTCCAATGCGCATGTGCAGAGGGATTGTAATGAATGTTAATGAGGTCATTGCTGTATAGTGCACATGCACAAGATTCCCTATATAAACCAACCGCAAATAAAGAAGCCCGCCATTTTGCCTGAGCAGGCAGATGGTCACCTTTACTTAAAACACAATGTCAATAAGCCTGCTTATTCTTCGCTGCATGGCTTTTCTGTGAGACCCTAACGGCAACACCCTCACGGCAACACTCAATAAGCTTGAATTTGTAAAAGTATCAGAAATAGTGATCTTATGATGGAGTTGCTGAAATAGAAAATGTTAAACCAATATTTTCAAAAATGTAAGGTATGTTCAATCACAATGCCCTAATTAAAAAATTAATGGTACTAACAATAACATTTTAATTCATACTTTTCAATTTCTTTTATGTGTATGCCTGTATACTGTGCATAATGTATTGACACAAAAGTACAAGTGCTTAATTAATACATAAATAACAATATGCAAAGGCGATGAATGCACAAATCTTGTTTAACCTTAAGCATGCACACTCAAGATATTTGGGATATCTTTCATGTTGCTATTGCTGATTTTTCTTTGTTTGAAATAAATAATTTCAAACTTATAACTCTGTGCTTAGACCTTTTCTCCTCATTTGGCAATTTTTTCCCTTACAAAAGAATAACACAGTTTGGATTAATGTGTCAAAGTTTAAAAACTGTGTCTCATGAAATATTTATTTTCCAAAGTCCTGGAGAGTGAACCTTGCCACAAGCAGTGGACAAGTACGCGTGATTCACCATCCTCTTATCAGCACTGGCTGATACAACTTTAGATGCTCTTTATTATGTTACGGAAGACACTTTTATCATTATAACTTCTAGGTTTTCTAAATTAGTAAATTAGTAAGTTCCTTTTCACAAATGTCTTTCAGCAAACTATTCAAATCTCAAAAACATGTATGGTTTCACTAACTAATATAGTATGTTATATGCATCAATTTCCTTATATAAAACCAACTTTACAATCCTGAACAGGATGCAGTTGGGGACGCTGCTGACAAAGCTGGCCCTCAGTTGACAGTTGGTGGGGGCTGGGCAGCAACTCTTAACTACTCCTTCCTGCTAGAACCCCGTCTTTTAATAGATCTTTTTGTTTCCTCAGTGTTAGTTCTTACATACTTGTCCTTATTCTTGCAGTTACCTGCTTGTAAGATGCCTGTCTTCATAATAGGTCAATTTCTTCAACTCCTTGAAAATAGTAGCCTGGCTCCCATGCTCTGGATACTTGGAGTGGGCCCTCACCGTGACTGTGTGCCCTTGAGTCTCGCAGAACAACCAACTTTCCCCTCGGGAATTTCGGGCCTCTTAATTAAAGCCTTGAGTTTTTGCTAAGCTCTGTAGGTATAGTGACCACTCACTAGGTAATTCAGCCCAGGTTAGTTTATATCAGGGAGTCCAGATCTGCTATCTAAATACAAGTTATCTCCATTCTACCTACCCGAGGGAGGTTTTCACCCACGGCAGAACCAAGTGGAATGTGCACACGGCAAGACTTCACTCTCAGGGCGCTGGCCCCATATGCCGGAGGTGGTGGGTTCAAACCCAGCCCTGGCCAAAAACAAACAAACAAAAAAATGCTCAGTTTCAGCCCTTTAGAGAGAGAAAGCAGATAGCAGCACCACAAGGAAAAACAAACAAACCAGTAAGGAAAACCGTTTTTATGCTCAAAACTGGCTAAAAGGTGTTAAGAGTCTCAGAGTAACAGTTATGGAACTAATTCTTTGAATCCAGCAATATAAAACAACCAATGCTGGTTAAACCAAGCTTACAATTTTCCAGGGAAAGAAACCTGGAATTCTCAGTTCTAACTGTACACCAAGACAATCTGCAGAGCTTGTGCCTGTCTAACCTCTCTGTTGAGCCTGGAATCAGGACTGTGCTTCTGTATTTTTAAGAAGTCACACATATGATTCTGATGCAGAGCCCATATCTAAAATCACTGGTGTTAGTTCTGGGGATCAGATGGGCTTGGAAAAAAAATAATTCTTTCTGGGAAGCTTAACACAAAGACATCCTAAAATCTAAAACTACCAGATCTTTATACCTAGCCAGTTAATCAACTTTTTGATTGACTAAGACCACTGGACTATTTTGCCAAGGATTAACAATCTTGTCATCGTTCCTGGAGTTACTTTGTATGGGACAAATTACACACTGAGTAAAACAGAGACTAGAGATCACGTGTGCATGTTCTCGGTCCTGCCGTGAAGCTGAGCAGAGAATGGTGCTTAATTTGACAAGGCACTTGTTGTGGAGGAAAAGTTTTATTTACTTGTGCAAGGACTAATAGTGTTTTGGAGGCTTAGAAATACCAATACAGAATAATTTGAAGATTCTGAAGAGTGACATAAACTCAAGTTGTATTAAACCCATCTGTTCGGCTGTGCACTCCTTCAGGTCAGAGGTACTGTCCACTAGAAAGCAGTCATGTCTCAAACACAGTGAGTGGCCTCAACAGGCACAGCTGAACCCAGACAGGCAGCAGCAGACCCAGCCGGCCGAAGGCTGGAGAATTGAGACGGGAGGGAGGGATGCACTGGAAGGGCAACAATTTGGAGAGAAGAGTTATCTATCTATTAATAGACAGAAGAGGGTGGGGAGGTTTTCTATATGGACTCTGTAATCACATTTCAGTGTTGTGGAGCTAGGAAGACGGTAGCATTGAAGACGAGAAAGACCACTGTCTCTGCGGAGCTGCTGTGCCTGACACACACCAGAATGACTCCAGAATTGATGTGGCGGGTTCTGATAGCACTTAATTAAAGTCAGCAAATACTGGCTAATGAGGCGTCAACCAAAAAATAACCTGTGAGGGAGCAGTGACCTTTTGTGTGATTTATTGCTGGCTTCATGCGCATGGCAATCCTTCACCTTTAAACAACAGACGCACAGAATTTTACATACTGCTTTTAAGCTACATACCCATCTTTCCTGCCTCACTTTGCTCTGCGACCCTCTGAACTACATTTCCCATACTTCACTTCCTGTTGGTTTCTGCCAACAAGACATACCGTAGGGGGATTGGAAGGAGGGAGTGGAGAGAAGTGACTTCCTTCCTGGTTTTTCCTCTTCCTGTCAGCTTCATTCCAGCCTTCAGCTTTCCTCAGTACTCCCAGAACCGGCCTCATGTCACCCTCAGAGCTTTAACGATGGCCAACGATGCTCCTTCCTCAGAGAGCTGAGCACCAAGATGGTGCTGACTGTGCCTCCCATCCCTTTTCAGGGCTCCCTCCAAAGAGCTCTGTCTGGTGGTTATTATCTCTGCACGGCTTCTGTGCCCCCCTTTTCTTTTCCAGCCTCCCAAAGCCTTTTTCTTTTTAGATAGAGCTATTTAGATAGAGCTAATTATCTCTATCAACCCCCCATTCAAAATGTTTAGAATATTTTTGCCTTTCTGACCAGACCCTGCCCAATACAGACAGCAGCAACTGAGCTGGCTAATGTAATCAAAGGAAAGAACACACATAAGTGCAGGCGAATGGCCAACAAACACAGGGGAACGTGCTCATGATCCCTAATAATCAGAGAAATACAAATCAAAACCACCCTGAGGTATCACCTAGTCCATATCACAAAGTCCCAAAGCTGCAGACACTGGTGCAGATGTGGAGAGAAGGGAATAATTTTGCACTGCTGGTGGGACTGCAAACTAATACAGCCTCTTTGGAAGGGAGTATGGAGAATCCTCAAAGAACTCAAATTAGACCTCCCATTTGATCCCGTAATCCCATTGCTAGGCATCTACCCAGAAGAAAAAAAATATCATTTTAACATAAATACATTTGCACTAGATTGTTTATTAACAGCTCAATTTACAATTTCTAAGATATGGAAATAACCTAAGTGCCCATCAACCCATGAATAGATTAATAAATTGTGGTATATGTATACCATGGAAAATACTCAGCCTTAGAAAAAGATGGAGAATTTACATCTTTTGTATTGAACTGGATGAAGTTGAAACACATTCTTCTTAGTAAAGTATCATAAGAATGGAAAAGCAATTATCCAATGTACTCAATACTAATATGAAGCTAGTAGATGAACTAATACATTCCCACACAAGGGAAAAACTCAAATTCAATCCAAGATGGGGGGAGGAGAGAGAGAGGAAAGGGGAGGCGGGAGGGAGATTGGTGGGTTCCCACCTGATGGGCACAGTGTAAGGGTATATGGCTCACCTGCTGGGTGCAGGACACACCTACAACAGGGACTTTACCTAACAAATGGACACACTGCAGCCTAATTGATTGTACCCTCATATTAACCTGAAAGTTAAAAAATGTAAATTCATTAATTGGGCTTATGTACGTGCCAGATCTTTTAACTGAAGGAAACTGCTGTTATTTTCAATGATTACCTCTGCTTCTGAGTCATCATCCAAGGTCCAACCCTCTGAATCTAATCTCCATCTTCTGGGATCTCACTGCCCTCCCCCCTATCCCTGTATACCTCTCACCCAAGCCACAGCCTCCCTGGGTCCATGCACTCCAGGAGGTGGGCAAGTGACAATTGCCCTCCATTCTTTTTCAAAGACCCCATGTGGGCTGACCACCAGCACCCTGAGCTGACCTGGCCTGCTCCTTTGCAAATGTTCACATTTGAACCGTGGTATAAACTGCCAGGATTACTGTCTCAGGCTCCCTGCTGTGCAGTTTGAATATAGCCCCAAATTTGGAGATCATGCTAAGTGATACAGCCCTGCTGAGTGTCAGGATTAATATCAAGTACTACGAGGTAACTGTCTCCTGCCTGTGATCCACTCTCGACCCAGAGAAGCCTCGTTCACACAGCGGGGTCTCCTTCTCCTCCCCCAGACTCATCCTTTCCTCACTTCCTTTCAATGCGTAGAGCCCTGTGTCTTGCAACTCTGTGTGTAAGAGTAATTTCCACCCTATTGTGCCTCTTGTATCAATAATTATTTTACATCTTCAAACAATTGGGCACTATTGTACTTAGTCTATCTAAAAAGAAATCAGAATTTTTAAAAAATCTATGCACATTTTGAGAATAAACAGTTCTTATTGATACTGATAAGGGCTTCTTATTTCTAACTAGTGGGATGAGCAAAATACTAGGAAAATTTTAGATAATGGTGTCATTGCTGATGAAATGGTATTTATGCTTTCTTATAATTTACTTGACCTATCTTTAAGTCAGAATCAAAAGTCTGCATGGTAGCTATGGATTTTCAATGATGTGCTCTTGGTTTTTTGAATATTTTAAAACATATTCACTTAGCTTAGGTGGGTTGCTCCCACCTGTAATCCCTAAAGGGAGGCCAAGGCAATGGATTGTCTGAGCTCATAGGTTAGAGACCAGCCTGAGACAGAGTAACACTTCAACTCTAAAAATAGCTGGGTGTTGTGTGGGCGCCTAAAGTCCCAACTACTCAGGAGGCTGAGGCAAGAGAATTGCTTGAGACTGAGAGTTTGAGGTTGCTGTGAGCTGTGATGCCACCGCACTCTTACCAAGTAAGACTCTGTCTTGAAAAAAAAAACATAAAAACATATTGACTCAAAAGTCACACAAAGGGTACAAGGGGGCCAGGAATCTAGTTAAACAGATAAGAAAAATAAGATCTACTCATTTCTTAGGAAGCTGGTGAAAAAGAGGTAAATTATCAGAAATATCTTTTGGAAATGAAAGAATTTTAAAGGCTCCACGTCATTTAATAAGTATATAAAAAGAGAGAAAAGTTTTCTTATTCTCTAAACCTTTACTCCAATCTATTTCTCATACAATAACATCCTTTTTATTAAAAGTCCAGGGGCCAAGTTGGTGGCTCACAACTGTAATCTTAGCGCTCTGGGAGGCCAAGCCAAGTGCCTAAACTCACAGGTTTGAGACCAACCTGAGCCAGAGCAAGACCTTGTGTCTAAAAATAGCTGACATTGTGGTGGATGCCTATAGTCCCAGCTATTTGGGAGGCTGAGGCAAGAGGATCTCTTGAGCCTAAAAGTTTGAGATTGCTGTGAGCTATGAGGCCACAGTACTCTACCAAGGGCAACAAAGTAAGACTCTGTCTCAAAAAAAAAAAAAAAGTCCATATAAATTATCCTACGTTTTAAATTTTCTGTGTACTGAAATTTTGGTTCTCTATTAATACAAAACATTTTAAATCAAGCTGTAATCTTTATCAATCACCCTGAAATATGCTACAGTCAAGATATACACAGAATATTCTAAGATCTCCCAAGTGTAAAATTCTTCTTTAATTCTCCTCTGGACCATCCCTGCCATGTTTCTACTGTCCTATTTGGTCCCTTACATGACAAAACTACTCAAAGGCAGCTGTCCTCATCGCTGCCACTTCCTCACTTCAGATTTTACCTCCAGTTCTGCTCCACTGCTTCCCTGGCAGTATTGTGATGCCAAGGACCTCCACTTCATCAGTGTCGATGAGAATCACAGCTCTGTTCTCATCTTAAACACCTAGCACTTCCCTCTCTTGTTTTTTTCCTAATTGAAAATGACACCATAACTCTTGGGTTTTCTTCCACCCCCCCACCCTCCCCCCCGGGAGATTCTTCCCAATCTCAGCACACATCTTTCTCTGCTGAAGCACTAAATGACCAAGTACTCCCAAATCAAAAGTCCTGGACCTTCTCCTATTTTCAATCAAAATTTATCCCGTACACCGTGTCTTCCAACATCATACATGCACATACAGGTGTCTCTCCCAGGCTTTTCTCATACAATTGTCCTCCTACTTGACATCTCCACTGGACTGTCTAATGCTTCCAATTAATGCGCGTGGCCTATGTTGAATATTTCCCTCCAAAAGTGAAGGTGCATGGGATACAAAACATAGCTGAGAGATTAAAAGAGGAACAGATCTTCTGTTGTAGGAGGGAGGGGGGAAGGAAGAAAATAGAGGATGGGAATGAACGCCAATGACTTGGTAGCTATGAGGGCAGAGTGCAAAGGAACCCTCCATGGTAAGGCTTCTCGTTCTCTCATAAATGACAATATAGCCAGTTTTGTGGCCTCAGCTGTGTATGGTTATCTTGAATTTATAGTGATCATTAAGAAGGGAGAGTGATGTAATTATATTAATTTTCAGAAAGATGAATGTGTCAAAATAGAGTATGAATTAGAAGACACTGAACTGAAAAGCGTGGAGAACATTAAGTGACAGTCTAACCACATTCAGGGAAAAAATATTATTATGGAGAGAGAATGTGTTAGCTCACATCAAACATCCAGCCTTTCATTCATTCACGGATGTTTAACCCTCCCCTCTCCATGGCTCAGAGATGATTCATTTGCTACCTGTTCACCGTGTCCTCTAAACTTAAGATGAGGACTTTCCTGGAGGCATCACTGATCCCGCAGAAGAAAGGAATAATAGAAAGAAGAACATGGATAGATCACTGGGGGAAACAAAGAGAAAAATAATGTTTTCTATTCCTTAGGGAAATGGAAGTCATCTCTACATATGCAAAAAAATTGTCAGGCTGGGCATGGTACCGGATACCTGCAATCCCTTGAGCCCCAGGCTAGGGTGCAGTGAGCTGTGATGACACCACTGCACTCTAGCCTGGTCTGGAGAGTAAGACCTGTCTCAAAGAGAAAGAAGAAGAAGAAAGAAGGAGGAGGAAGGAGAAAGGAAGAGAAGAAGAGGAAGAGGAAGAAAAACTACTTGTTCTGCATCCAAGGGGAGAAGGCATTTTCAAAGTACTTCGACTGGGAAATACTTCCCAGATCATCCTGCTGAGGAGTATGTGTGCTTTCTGCTGCTGCACAAACTATAAAAGTGACTTGTTTCTGGCACCATCTGAGGATGGTACTCTCAAAATAATAGGTACCAAAGAACAGGAATTGTGTGCCAGGGTATCCCCTCTGAGAAAATGTGTTTATGAAAGCATCCGTTGTGCAGCAGGTGGCAGATCTGTCACTGACCCTCCGCCTCAGGAACTGGAGGACGCAGCTCATTAAATTCACGCAGCCCAGAAAAGTGAAGGAGAAACTGTGAAAATCAAGAAAGGGGATAAATAAGCAAAGACCTGGTGTGTTTCTGATGGGAATTGTTTAATATGTATCAGGAAGAAAACAGGGTAGGTATTCGGCAAGAATTTCACCATAAATTATAAAATTTAAAACAAAACAAACAAACAAACAAAAAAACACCCAACAAACAAATCTGGTCTGGCCACGTGTGGTGGGTTTTTGTGACACTCCCAGAGTAGGATCAGGAAGGAACCAGCTGAATCCCTGATTGGAAGAGGGGACGACGGTGATGATTACACAGAAATGTCAGCTGATGGTGAATATCCATAATTAGTTTAGGAGCTCAGGTTTTTTAAAAAGAGCACATATGTCATTTGAGCAGCTAAAACAGATCTTTTAAAAATGTGATTAATGATCTATCGTATACAAGCACTGTAAGAAATTTAGAGATCCTGTTCTTCCCAATGATTGTTTTTTAACATTTGGGATTAATGTGTCATTTAGTTGCAACTCCTTATCTAATCAGAATTGATTATCTGAACGTTGGCAACGCTCTACAGCTTGTCTTTAATAAGAGAAAAAAATACCAAGTGGCTAATACTCCAGTCGGTTAATGCCCTCACCCTTTTTAGCCAAGGGACTCTTCTGTTTCACCAAGTTGCTCATCCAGTTGAGGCTTTTTGGTTTCTGTCTTCCTCCTCCTCTTCATGGCATTTGATATAGTAATCTACTCCTCTCTGGACAAGTTCCCTGCCTCACCTCCCATGATTACACAGTAGTTCCCTGGCTAGCCCAGACGTCCTTTGCTCCGAGTGTTTTCAGTCCTAAGATGCTATTCTAGGCCCTTCTCTCTTCTCATTCTACATGTTAACACTTACACAGAGCTGGGGACAGAGTGAGTGGTGATTAAGCATATTTTGCGTTGATGAATCCAATCAATCAAGTTTGAATTTTTCCCTTTCAAACCCCAAATATAGGCATGTTAAAAAGTGGCCAAGGAAATTAATTTTAGGATGCAAGGAAGTGTGGATTTTAACTTGGCTGGGAATAGCAAAGTTAAAAAAAGAACATTGCATTAGTAATATATAGTTGTCATAGGTTCCAATTCATATTTATTGTGATCTATTCAGCTAACGTCGATGAGCCCAGCAAAACTGTAAGTTGATAAGAATCTACTTTTGTTTCCCATCCCCTTCCCAGCTAGCACAAGTGCCGGACTCACTATATACTCAATAAATACTTGTTAAATTTGAGGAAAGGAAGAAATGAAGGAATAACAATCTCATATTGATTTTGTACAATGCCTGAAAAGCTGAAAGCTGGGTAAACTGACAGGAAGGAAACGAATACCAGGGTCCCAGCCAGGGACGATCATACTGGAGGGGGATTAGAAGTTAAGGTCGAGGCTGCCCACTGTCCACTGCGTAAGTCCACTGTGCAGCCTCAGGAGACCGAGGAGGGTGTGGGAAAGCCATCACACCCCCCTGCAGAGGGGTTCCCAGGGGTGGAGGATGATGTAAGCATTCACTGAAACTGTATAATGGGGTGCCATATGACAACGCGGTGGGTCAGGGTAAGGAATTAGAGAATGACTGATTACGGGAGGCAGGAACGACGACTGGCTTCATCCTTGACGGGAGGTTCAGATGCTGCCCTGCTCCTCCTCAGTCACTTTGGTCAGCGCTGACCTCTGAAAGTGCCAGGACTGAGCAGAGATTTAGGCAAATTAAAATCAAAATTGCTCTGCAATAAAATCACCCTACTTCTGCTGCTCTTTGCACATTCCTGGGCCCCTGAAGGCAGCTTGTGAGCAGCTTCTAAATTATTTTTTTCTAATAGTTCCCTTAGTTAATTCTCCATTATTAGCATCTATTCTTGCTCTATGATGTCATCGCATCATATTGCTCACGGTGAATTGACAAAAATTGTTAATAGCTTGTGGGCTGTACCTTCTAAATCAACCCCCCCCCGCCCCGTATTTGCTCCTCATTCAAACCTTTTCAATCCAGTCCTCTATCCTACCCTGGGAGCCTTCTATCCACTAGACTAATTTATTCCCCACACCTAAAATATGCCACTGATTTCCTTAACTTTGCTTACTTCTTAAATTCTTAATTTAACAACAACGACAAAAAGTTTTTTTAGACAGTCTCAATCTGTCACTCTGGATAAAGGGCTGAGGTGTCACAGCTCACAGCAACCTCAAACTCTTGGGCTCAAGGGATCCTCTTGCCTCCCCAGTAGCTGGGACTACAGGTGCCCGCCATGACACCCAGCTAGTTTTTCTTTTTTTTTTTTTAGTAGAGACAGAATCTTGCTCTTGCTCTTGCTTTTGCTCAAGCTGGTCTTGAACTCCTGACCTCAAGCAATCCACCCATTCCAGCCTCCCAAGCTGTAGGATTATAGGCAGGAGACACTGTGCCCTGCAAAAAAAAAAAACAAAACCTGGAGCAAGTGTCAGGCAGCAGGCTGGGCCACAAGTACCTTAGGCGCCAAGATGTTTGCTGAATATGTATTTTGTACCAGAGCACTACACTATGTACTTTACATGGATTTACTACTCACAGAAGTGCCTCGAAGCTAATTACATTATAACGTTCATTTGCAAAAGAGGAATCAAAGAAATGCATTGCTTGATAAGTTTTCCAGGATAGCACAGAGTGGTGAAGAATACGGGTCAAGTGCACAAACACGGGGTGGGAACGCAACACGGCTCCTGGGCAAGCTTGACTTCTGCTGCTCCCCGGGCTGGATCGATCCTGCATTTCAGTCAAACCTGCCTGCCGCCTGCTTTATGACATGCTCATTCCCGATCCAGGTCCTTCTACCTCAAAAATCTTCTTCCTTTGTCTCCATCGCATTTTTTTCTTCAGGATTCCCCTGAAAGCCGTCCCCTCTCTGTTGGGTCAGAGCCTTTTCTCCCCCTGGGCTGTCCTTGCAGACGGCCTCCGCAGGAGGTAACCGAGTCCTACCTGGTGTTACCTTTCCCTGAATTCAGCATGTGCACCTAAAGGCCCTAAGCTGATCGATGGCAGGAAATACATCTTGGATTCTTTTGTCATTCACAGAGCCTCGGAGTACCAGGCACCGGGAAGCTTCTACTAAGTTTGAGAAGAGAACCGCCTCGATTAAATTGACTTTGATGACTTTCTATGGAGGCCCCTATTGTTCACAAGATGCTCTTGCACTTTGTCTGCATTTATTATGATTTATAGATGCTCGCTGTAAAAAAAAAATTTAATGAATTATTTTCAAGACAGAGTCATTAAAGATACAAAAAAGTTATTCAGGGGGATGTTTGAAGTGATGGAGAGTTCTAAGCCTGAGCTCTTTATCCTTTTCATAATTCACGGAATTGTTTGGAATGAAAGGAGACCAATAGGAAGGAGGTATTATTATGTTTTTGTGCTGAAATTAATTTAATGGCATGCTCAAAAGAACAACAATTCAAATGGCTTTGAAGCAGAAGACGTCGTTTACTATTCTTATTATCGAACTAGAGAACAGCCATTCCTCAAATGTGGCTCATTAAGTTGATTTCAAAGCACCTTTGTTTATTTTAATTATACGTGTCCATCTACTCTCTAAGCCCTTTTATTTGCCTTGAAACATTCCCATTTTCTGACAAGTCTCTAATCTCTTGTGAGCTCCTCTGAGAAATTTAGTGACACTTTTCTCTGTCACAGAATGCCACGTGCTCACAGCCCCAACACTTCTGCTGAACTTGCAAAGCTGCTGATTCTCTGGTTTGTGTCAGACCCTGACACCTAAATTTCCTTTCCAGGCTGCTGACAGCCAACTCCACTGAGTGCCTTGCCTCTGACTTTTCTCTCTGGACGTTCAGGTCAGCTGGGGCCCAGGAGCTGGCAGGATTTCTTCTTTCTCCTTCCTTACGGCCAAGGTCATATCCTGGGAGACTGATGGCCTAGGCCAGGAGCAGATGGAGAGTGTCTCTCGGCTGATGTGGACGTATGAGGAACAACTGAAGTCTCCAGGAAGCAGCTGTGGTTCAGGGAGAGTCCTGGACTCATAGTGACAGGGGTGTGTGTGCCTCTCACTTCTGCTCCTTAGCACGTGTGTAACCAGGGGCAAGTCAGCGCGGCTCCCAGAGCCTCAGTTTAGTCCCTTGTGAAATACACATGATAATACCTATGATGCAGGATTGCCGCAATAATTATACAAGGTAACGAACGCAAGACATATATAAATGGAATGAGTGCACTTGACTTCTAAATGTG
>NW_003852595.1:2436598-2436960 GCF_000181295.1 Otolemur garnettii | reverse complement strand
CGAGCCCCTTTCAGTCAGCTTTCCTGATACCCTCGAGGTCAGGCTCCCAGCAGAGGAGTCTTCTTCACCAACCCCATGTGAATGCTGGACCTGAGGTCTTTCCTTGCCCAGAAAATACAGCATGGATCTATTAAAACTGAATGTAACAAGAGTCAATAAAAATAATAAATAAAAATGGTGCTCCCAACTCAAGGAAGCTGTACATGTGGTCGAGAGGACTTCGCATCTTAGAGTGGAAAACAAAGATCCAGTAACTCACTGAGTCTCAGGCCCCTGATCACTGTTTTTATAACTTAGAAAATCCCTGCTTGAATTCCCCAAGGCTGTAGGTATTAATTCCCAACCAGGTATAAACCCACTCT
>NW_003852595.1:2431480-2436360 GCF_000181295.1 Otolemur garnettii | reverse complement strand
AGAGAGAGAGAGAGAAAGAAAGAGGCAAGTGTAAGAATTTAGCCAAGATTAAGATGGTAATAAGTAGCATATTTGGGCATTGAACTCATGTCTGCTGACTCTGGTATGCATTTCAAACTCTAAAGCAGCTTTCTGTTTGAAAAATTAATGAAGAGAATCCTAGAGCCTGAGAATTGGAAGTGATTATAGAACTCATCTAATCCTCCAGATACACATTAACATGGGCAATGAAACATTCTGTATGAGATTATCTTGTGCATGCTCAAAGATTCATAGACATTTTTAGGTAATATATGTACATATATATATCAGATATGGTATTATCAGGATAAACATATAGATAACAGTACTGATTCTTATGATACCGGTGAGTTGAGGAATTGTTACCCACTAGAAGGTATATTTTCAAAGTGCAATCATGACTTATTTTTATATTATCTAAGATAATTAGGAAAACAGCAAAACCAGGAGAAATGTTCCATTTATATCACCTTAATTCTGGTCATGGAAATATACTAAAAAAGTAATTGCCCAAATATTTCCAATTTTTGTATAATACCTGCAGTTTACTAATTATCCCTATGTAAGCAGTTTTCTAGGTTGGTTTAAGCAATCACAGACTGCTTAAATATCTTCTGTAAAAGCTCTACGCTAGGCCTGGGAAGGCATATGAGGGGAACTAAGATGGAATCTTGCTCTCAGGAGGCCGAAAGGGATGACAAAAGATGACAATAACTAAAACTCAAACCAGGAAAAAAAGGGAGCCTAGTACAGGTGGTACCAATAATGTGCCCAAGAATCCTGGGTAAATGTAGGGATGGGCAGTGCTAGAGAGCATTCGTAAAATAGGTCTCCAAGGTGGACTTTGAAAAGCAAGTAGAACTGTAACCTACTGAGATAAGGAAGAATCTATTCACTCATTCATTTATTCATTCATAAGTACTTATTGAGTACTAATAATCACCTGCCTTAATCGAGTTAATGGACTAGAGAAAAAGGCAAACAACAAACGTGCCATTGTGATAAAATGCAATGGCAGAGACGTACATGAAGTGGGAGGAACGAATGTACTTGGAGAACCCTGTTGTAGGAGGTCTGACAGTTGAGTTCACAGGTGTGCCACCCTGAGCTTCCCTTGACAGCACCGTCCAAACAACTTGGTCAGGTTTCATAACCCTGGTATCTCAGTGACCCATAGCTGTGTTCACGTCCATGTGTGGCGGTGTCTTGCTGAGTGCTGATCATTACTGTTGTTACATGTTTTTATGATGACAGCTACAATGGTCATTCCAGATAAAGAGCTCCAAATACCCTTTGAGGGGTGTACCAGGTGCTGGCATCACTGCCTAGCTTTCCAAGGGGAGGACTTCAAAAGTGACTGTAGTGATATTCAGCAATGAGGTAGGTAGCACTTTTGCCAGGATGAGTTTGCAAACTTAATTGTCAGAGCTGTTAGGACGTGGAAGCAGGTCTTCTGATGGTAGAGCCAGACTTTTTCTACCCTGATAATAAGGAATTAGGGAGTTTTTCTTCCCATAAGTCAGAACTGATAATGTTTAACACCTATGCTGCTGAACTCCACTTTCTGTAGGTACAGCAGACTCAATCATAAATCATAGCCCTCTTGTCTGCTGATTCTAGATATGGCCTCCAATCCTTGTCAACACATTTCATGTAGCTGCCACCTGTGAATCTAAGTTGGCATTTGATTACATCTATTTTACCCTATGTATTTGCATTTTGAATCAGGACTCTGAAAAACCTAACAGCTTTATATGCATTATATCATGAGTCTTTGTTTGTACACTAAGTAGGTATGAGAACTTGGGATGTCACTGTACAAATTTGAGTCTTGTTTCCTCACTGATAAAGCAGATGATCTCTAAGATTTCTTTCAGTCTGATAGCCAATAATTTTCTGAAAGTCCAGGCATGGTGGCAGGGTAGGTTATTTTGAAACAGAGTGAGCTTCCTAATTGCCACTCAAGTCACGTTACACAGACTGAAGCTTTCCTTATTTTCTCCTTGGTTCAGCCCTGCTAATCACCATGTGTAAAGCTCACGCTGGCCCATATTGTGCTATAGAATATTAATTGGTTATTTAAAATGTACAACATGAAACTGTTTCTAATATTTCTTTTGGTGTCTTATTAGACTGGGATTTTACGGATGGCATACAGATCACAAGAGTCACAGTGGCTTTGTATAAAAAGCAGGGACTTTCAAGTCTGAGAAAACTTAAGTTCAAGTCCAGATTTCATCCTTTGGGTAGTGGCTGACCTTAGTGAAGGTAACATTCCTAAGCCCTGGATCTTTTAAACAGTCACAACATATCTACTTTGTGATGTGATTTAGCAACAATGTGAAGAAACACTTCTTACCACAGCCTGGCCCGTGGAGGATAATCAGTGTTAAATGTTATTACGTAGCGATCTCCATCTCTTACATCAATTCAAGACACTATGGAGTCGCTTATCTGTTTATCTCCCCCCAAAACTTTTAATATTGCCTTTTGGTTCCAGATACCCTCCTTAGATGACTTATAAATACTCAAGGTTAGCAGATCATACCCCAAAGTTTTGTGGTCTGCAGAACCACAGCTATAATCTTTGACACTAACCCCAGGTCTGTGATCCCTGAGCCAACACATGCCCTGCTATAACCACAGATGAAGAAACGTTAAGATAACGACCACCATCTGGACCTGAACAGAGGTCGGACAGCCGCAGGGTGGCGCAGTGCCTGTTCACGCTCCACATTCCAGAGCCACCAGGTACATGGTTTTGTTTTAATCCCACGCCTTCATGCTGGGAGGAAGCTTTGAGACTCCATAAAGGGTGTGAGTTTAGACTGGATACAATATTTATCCACTAAAGTATCACCGTGCATCTGAAAAGCAAATATCATTAATGGAAACTCAATACCCTCAGATCCTATTGAAGTGTGCGGAGGCGCTGCGAGCCAGGCTATGAGAAAAATGGGCTTTGAGCACAGTGTAAGGAACAGCGGGCAGCTCCGTGGGCTGAGAGCAGGGCGGGGAGCGTGGCCCCCGGGCGGCAATTATTCATCCCTGCCCTGCCTATAACTTGACAAAAGACTTAAAGCCAATCGCCACTCCTGTGTGTCTTTGATTTCTACAGCTGTAAAATGTGGACAACTATTAAGAGTTACGGTGAACCAGAGAAACGCAAGGGAATCAAAGAGTTGGAAGGTTCAATGACTGTGAGGCGGTGGAACAAAAAAATTGATGCATTTTTAAAACCAGGATGAACTCTGGTGTGGCCAATGGACTTTCTGCCAAAATATTTCACATCTCGTGAGGATCACCCGCTCCTGATACACCAAATTCCAATCATTTGGGATTAAGACAAGGCCTCTCCAAGAATTCCATGGTATGACCCAAGTAGTACAGAGGAGGGGTAAGGTGCTGAACGATGCTTCACTTTTAAAATGTTTGCGTAGGACAGAAGGATGAGGGAAAAGGCTGATTCTGATGGGGTGGGGAGGGGGAGGAGAGGTCTGGAAAGGGAGGCATTGTCCAGACCATCAGGGTCGGGCTGAGCCGGGGAGAGCGCAGTCCAAGGCAGCTGTCAGGGGAAAGCAGCAGCAGAACTCGGAGTGACTGGAGAGTAGGGAACATGGAAAGCCAAGAAAGGCATCTCCAGAGGGAGTGTGACCGGGGACACGCCGCCTGGTCCCCACACTTGCTGAATGGAGTCAGGAAATCAGAGCAGAATACAGACTAATACTGCCCTTTGCCTTTAGGTGACACAGTATCAGTGCAACAAAGCTCTTTGCCTCTCTAAATTTGGTTTCCTTTCTGTGAAATGAGGCGGCTGCAGTAAACAGTCTCTGTGACCTGTTCCCAGGCTCACACGCCGCGCCTCCGAGTGTGTCAGGGAAGCACAGGCACTGCAGCGCCTGCCTGGCCCCCACACGGGCCTCGCAGTGTCAGTGACAGTCACCTGCTTCTCCGTTGAGCTCAGATATGGCCTTAGAATCCCTTCCAAAGAGACAGCCACTCAGATTCTATCAGAGTTGGCTGAGAGTTGAAACCCATTCACCATCACTGATACACATATTTAAATTCCTAAATTGTCTCAAACTCTTAAACAAATAACAACAGAGCCTCCAGAATGCAGATTTAATTCTTCCCCAGTGACTAAGCAAATTCTTGTGGAGATGAAATGGGTGGAGAGACGGCAGCAGACAGTGGGGAGAGGGCGGGCAGCGTCAGCCGAGGTCTGAAGAACTTTGAGGAAAGGTTGAGCGGCTGCACCTCGTTCCTCAGCCTCCCCGGCTGCCACTTCATGCCAGTGTCTCCTCTGAAGGAAAGAGACGACCTGGTGTGGGGAAGAGTCGGAAGACCTGGATCACATTGATGCTGGGATCTTAGACAAAACCCCTCGTCATCATTTCCATGTCCTTAAAGTGGAGACTGAAATACTTGACAGGGTTATTGCCAAAGAGAAATAAGCTAAAGGAAGCAAAAGGACTTTGAAAACAATATAAACAACTACCTGAAACGTACCGCCAGCGCAGCCCCTGTATTAGTTAGTGCCTTTGGAGAACTTATTTTAACAACCAGTTAAGATTTTAAAAAAAAAAGAGCCCCAGAAAAATATCGTGGTGCCAAGGAATGAAAAGGGCAGACAAAGGAGGCGGAGGGTCCTGCTGAGAGTCCAGGGAGGCCCCCAGGCAGCACCTACACATGTACGTCCAGGCGTCTCTGTGTTCCAGACCCACGCTTTCTAGCCTCCACAAGGGAGCAGCCATCCAGTGTCCTCTTGGGAGTCCCTATCAGTGACCCAGCCGACATTGTGAATCCCTTCTCAGCCTGCTGACTCAAAGGCCTGAGGAGCCCAGAGTGGCCAAGTAGCC
>NW_003852595.1:2422413-2430986 GCF_000181295.1 Otolemur garnettii | reverse complement strand
GTGGCCACGTGTCTCCTTCTGGATTCAGGTCTCCAGGCCAGCAGAGCATAAAGTCAAGAGAACAGACACAGGAACCATGCTAGGGTGCTCCTAGAGGTAGCAGTGAGGGGGGTCCTCTCATTTCCACACCCTGATCCTTGGAATCCTTGGATTCCTTGGCTGTGGAAAAACAGTACCATACGTTGTCTGCTGACTCAAACCATGTACTATCTTCTGGAGGACCTTTTCTCAGCTTTTCAAGGTGCTGTAACTCCACCTTCACAAGGCCACTCCACTGTTCTGCCATATCAGCTCCTTCAGGATGAGGGGACATGGTGAGGCCAGTGAATTCCACCACAGCTCACTGCTACACTTCTCTGGCTGGGGTGCGAGTTCCCGCATCAGAAGCCATGCTGCCTGGAACACAATGACGGTGATTCTGCGAGTTCACAGATGGCCGTTTTAGCAAAAGCATTGCATGCAGAGAAGGCAAATTTATATCCAAAGTAAGCGTCTATTCCAGTAAGGATAAAGCCCTTCCCTTCTCTGACGTAAGTGGTTCAGTGTAATCAACTTGCCACCAGAGAGCTGGCTGATGAGTGTGCCACAGGCCAAACGGTCAGAGGCTGAAGAGCTTGGAGTTCTGATGTCCAAGGGCAGGAGAAAAAGGGTGTCTCACTCCGAGGGTTGGGGAAGAGAGCATGATTTCACCCTTCCTCCTCCTCTTGTTCCATCCAGGCCCCCAGGTGATTAGACGAGGCCCGCCTACTCTGGAGAGGGTCTTCCCTGCTCAGGGCGCTGACTCACACACCAATCTCCTCCAGAAGGACCATCCCAGACAACCCAGAAATAATGCTTTACCAGGCATGAGGTATCTTTGATTAGTCACGTTGACACCTGAAATTAACCAGCACAGACACTAAACCCACATCTCATCAGGGAGGCTTCTCCCCCATCCTCAGTGGATCACATACGGTCCTCCTTCAACAATGTGGCTCTGCAGCCCCTCGGGGTTTTACATTTTGATGTGTCTTTTTCAAAACCCAGCATTTTATATCCATTTTTATATCCAGCTGTCCTCATTCCTGATGTATCTGTGCCTCAGGGACTCTTGCGGTTCATGGGACATATACCAACTCCAGACCCGCCTTTAGCAAGGCTCAGTGGCACAATGCCAGTGGGGAATGTTTGTCTGGGGCACTGGTAAACTCTCGGCAGGAATACTGCGAGGGGTCTTCAAGGTTCTGTTCCTTTTGTTCTTCATCAAAGTTTTGGCAGGGAAGTGGTTCATCAGTCTATCCCTCCACGTATCCATGGCCCAGGCTCAGCCTGAGAAGTGAGTGCAGTGTGACAGCTCATGTTCCTATCAGATCTAGAACTTAAATCTCATAGCTTTACAGGAGTCAAGAAAGATGACATGAACCAGAATCTTGTCACTATCTTACTTACGATGTCCTTTATATTGTATGAGATCAGGGCTCTGGGGAAGTTTTATAGGAAATAAAGGACATCCTGGTAAAAGGGGGAGGAAAGTCAGAGAGAGATTTAAAAAAAAAAAGGCAAATCTAACCACTGCTCAAATTGGATAAAAACTCTTGGAGCAGAGTTGAGAGATAAGTAGACAAATTCTCATGAATGCTTTATGGCTGAGGTATGAAAGTAAAAAAAGAAAATTGATAGTGGTGGGGTCTTGCGTCAAATCATTCACTGTCTCTCAAGTTCAAGGACTCCAGATCACTGATCCTAAATCTTGCTGTGATTAAGATTATTACTCCTCTGTTTATAATCGAGGCTAAAAAAGCTCAAATAAAAAAGGGGCTAGACGCTGACAGGTGGCACTAATTTTCCTACGTCTTCTGCCACTCCATCACAGAGTAAGCAGCCAACAGACTGACAACTTCAGAGGAGTCGATAGAAGACAGAGTTAGGACACCAGAGAACCTAAGTTCTAACTGCCGATCAGATATACGGTCACTAGTATGGAGTTTAACACAGGGAATGTTGCTCAGTTATTTTTAGAAACTTGCAGAGCACTGCAGGGCACTAGTGAGTTTTTAGTTCCTATCATCTGTTCTTATTTTTCAAGCAATTTTCAATTTTTACAGCAAAGATTTCAGCATTACCACCAAACCATTCAAAGGGGTCCTTCCATGTGACAGCTTTGCCTATTTGGTCATTTTTATCCAGCCACCATGTGGATGAAGCACAGGGCAAGATGCTGAGTGACATGTTCAAGGTCATCATAGACCTAGTGGCAACTCTGAGAGGTACAGTAAAGAGAAACACAGGAAGAAGAGGAACTTTACCTGAAACAACCCCCTAGGACATGTGTTCCAACCATATGAACGGTCGCAAGACCACTAGGGCAAGATGGAGGGTGAGAACGTGACCTTCAGGAAGGGAACGTGGGTCCTCTCTGTGGCCTCTCTGTGTCTAGCACCGTGCTTGCTCCATAACAGACTGACAGGAATGGAATTTTTTAATAGGCTTTAATTTGACCAACTAAAATCAAGAGTTATTTTCTGATAGCTATTTCTATAACTGTGAAGAAATAAAAACACAAAATAGGAAATGTTATCTGGTGTTTACATAGGAATCCCAGAAAACCCTTTATGACTTTCAGAAGCATAATAGCCCAATAAATATTCCAGAAGAAACAAGAATAACAGTGATGATCATGTGACTAGACCTTATATGATCACAAACAAGGCAGTTAACCTTTTGGGAACTCGGTCTCGAGTCTGGATTCACATGTCCTGATTATGTCTCTCCCAGATGGAACACCAACATTCCAAACAATTTTTAGTTGTAAGTGGACATTTTTTAAAAAACGACAGAACAACATCCTCTTGGACGTCTATATTTTGGAGGCTTGGAGAACAGTGTGGTTCTATTTTGTGAAAATGTCATGTTGATAACCCTGAACTCTTCCAGATACAGAATGCAGAGAATGTTACATATGAGATTATTTCAACTCTGTGAAGAGAGTGACACTGTAGCTTTGGCATGAACCAGCCATCCCCCCTCAGGGTGTTCATGAGAAAAGTATTCACAGCACCAGTGCAACGCCATGACCTCTTAGCAATCAATTCAGTTTATAGATAGAAGCCCTGGGTTGTTCATATTTGTGTTTCAAATACAAATTAGTCGTTATCCTCTAGCTCGAGGAAAGCTCACATTAAAGCACAGCATTTGGACACGTGAGCATTGACGACACAATCTGCTAAATGTCATAACAAAACAAATTGGTTTTATGAAAAGTGCCCTAGTGGCACAGAGGAATAAGGATGGCTCTCTGCCTCCAGGGCCATCTCACTTACTTGAGTGTCAAGCACCCACACCTAGAGCCAAAAAAAGGTAGGAAAAGATTCAGACTAGTTCCACTATGTCAACATAGTTTTTAAACAATACCTGTTGGACCTGAAAAGAATATTGAGAAGTTGATGGAAAGAGGTAAAGCCATGTAGCAGAGGAGACCTTAGCATTCAGAGCAAACCCTGAGTCGTGTTTTAGTCTTAGTTCTGTCACTTACTAGATATGGGGCTTAGGGTGTCAGTCATGCTTGGGATTTATTGTTTATCTACCTAAAAGAAAAAGAAATACCTGTGTCACTTGGATGCTATAAGGACTGAATGAAAATTATGCACGTGGCTGGGCATGGTGGCTCATGCCTATAATCAGAGCACTCTGGGAGGCTGAAGCAGGTGGATTGCTTGAGCTTGGGAGTTCAAGACCAGCCTGAGCAAGAGCAAGACCCCATCTGTACCAAAAAAAAAAAATTGAAAAACTAGCTGGGTCACATGGCTTGCACCTATAGTCCCAGCTACTCAGGAGGCTGAGGCAAGAGAATCACCTGAGCTCAAGAGATTGAGGTTGGCTCAGTGCCCATAGCACAGTGGTTATGGTGCCAGCCACATACAACGAGAGTGGCAGGTTCAGACCCAGCCCAGGCCGGCCAGACAACAATGACAATTGCAACAAAAAGTGGCTGGGCATTGTGGCAGGTGCCTATAGTCCCAGCTACTTGGGAGGCTGAGGCAAGAGAATTGCTTAAGCCCAAGAGTTTGAGGTTTCTGTGAGTTGTGATCCCTCAGCACTCTACCAAGGGTGACATAGTGAGACTCTGTCTCAAAAAAAAAAAAAAAAAAGAATGAATGAATGAAAGAAAAAAGAGATTGAGGTTGCTGTGAGCTGTGATAATGACAAGGGGACTTAACCAGGGCGATAGAGAGGAAGGAAGGAAGGGAGGGAGGGAGGGAGGGGGGAGGGGAGGAAAAAAATGTACACTAATTGAGCATGAGTCCTAACTCAATAACTGTTAAGTAAGTCTGAAATATAACTTTGGGGACATGTGAATGAAAATTAGAATACAGATCCAACTGATTTTTTTCCCATATTGTTATAACTTTCATGTAAATCCCCTCTTAGTTTTTGTACTGAATATTACAGTATAGACCTTTTAAAAATACTTCTTTCTACAGAAAGGGACAGATCCCATGCAAAACAGGTAGCACTTTATTTTCAAATATGATGGGGGTACAGGTGTTTTTGGCTATACATACTGACTTTGTTCTGGTGCAGTCAGGGTTGTACCAACTCTTCCTTGTACCCACTATAATATTTGGAAATAGAGTGACTTACAGCATTAAAAGAAGCTCTTTAAACTGTACAACATTTAATTAAGAATGTCTATTACTCTGAAAGTATCCACAGAAGCCATAAGATACATTTGCAGAATTTAAAAAAGATTTCTAATAAAAATAACTGACAAAGGTCTCTTATCTTAAATATGTAAACTACTATAACTAAATAATAATAAAGACAAATAACTTAGGTTCAAAAACTAAATGGCCAAATGACTAACAAAGCACTTTGCAAAACAAGATATTCATGGATCACAGACCTCCAAAGTAAAATTAAAAAAAAAAGTATTAAATAAAAAACTGAACAGACCATTCAAATGGAATTAACATAAAAAGATCTCCCTTGTTTATCATAAAGTAAGTTAAAATTAAAGTGAAAAAATACTTATTACAGTAGTTAAAATGGAATGAACATTTCAGATGTTTTAGCAGAGAGGAAGTTAGCAAAACTCTCAAACCCTGATGGTGGGAGTATGAGAAATTTTTGGTCAGGAATTATGAAAATTAAACTACACTTATCCTTCACGCATTACTTCCACTCTTAGAAATTGTTAAGAACGCATATTTGTGCCAAATGATTTGTTCACAGAAGCCTTGCTTGGAACAGCCATAATCTTGAAAAAAAATCTATAAATGATCAGCAACAGTGACTAGATACACATAGGAATGCCACAGAGCAATAAAAACAGTACACTGGTGACAACCCACACAGCATCAGTGGATCCCAGAGATATAATATTGAGTGAGAGAAGTCATACATATCATACGGTTCAATTTACGTCAAGTTCAAGGACACGGTAAATAAGTCAATGTTGAAAGATATGAGTATATTGATGTCTCTGGAGGAGACACTGACTGAGATGGGGTGCAGCACAGGGAATTTATGGACTTTTATATCTTAATCTGAGTAATAATTATATAGATGTACTATTAAAATTCCTCTAATCATACACTTTAAATTGGTGCAATTAACTATATATAGTTATAATTTGTAAGTAGGCATGCACACACACATGCAAATGACACACGCAAGCACAAAGATAGGTATAATCAAATACTTGGAAAACATGGAGGGACAGCCATTACTTTGGCCTGCAGGAGCTTAGCTAAACAGAAGAGGCACCTCACTAAACACCTCGCCCTCATCACGGGCTTCGCATGTGAGGCTGAGTCGAGTCAGTCCCATAGACACTGCGTCCGCTTCGGTTTCCTGGGCTGATACATGATGACTCCCTTCTAGTTTCTTCAAGCTTTGTGATGCCTTAATGGCAAGACCACAAATCTTTTAAAATTAATATTCTGACTTGATGAATTACTTTTAGTGATGGAAATTTAAAAAAAACCAAAAAACTGCGTTTCTTGGATTAGCCTGTGATGGCCTCCCAGAGTGCTAGAATTACTGAGCTCTGCTGACCCATGAATTTTCCCACCACTTTCTATGGCGAACTGTTCAGTGGCTCTTGGAAAGAGCTGGGCCAGTGTATCCTTGTGGGGGCATGGTGGACTATATGATAGATGGCTTCGTCTTTGTCTTTTTTGGATGGTAACCATAATCCGTGGTGGACTATATGATAGATGGCTTTGTCTTTGTTTTTTTGGATGGTAACTATAATCCATGGTGGATTATATAATAGATGGCTTTGTCTTTGTCTTTTCTGGATGGTAACTATAATTCGTGGTGGATTATATAATAGATGGCTTTGTCTTTGTCTTTTTTGGATGGTAGCTAAACCACAACAGGCTTACCTGGAAGAAATTTTATGACATGCCTGGTCTTACAGATTTTTGGTTTCTCTGTTCAAGGCTCTTGGTCAAGAAGTAAATGGCTATTGGTCATCTCTGAGAGCTTCCCTGTAGTTTGCACCTTAATTAAAATACCTAATCACAAGAGGACCTTAAATTTTGGATGGGTCCACATGGATGTGGGAGTTGGGAGGCAGCGTTGGATGTAAGGGAGGGGACAGTGAAGAAAGAGGAAGGGGGCAGGGAGGCCCCAGGGAGAAAGCTTGGTTTTATCATTGTGACTTCTGGTTTCAGTAAAACTCAAGGTGACTGACTGATGAACAAGTATAGCTCAGTCTTTGCTGGAAGGCTTTGCTCTTCTCTCCAAGTCCTCTCTATCTCTACAAATAAACACACTACACACAAAAAATAAATAAATAAAATTAAAAAGCTCTGTTTCTTTCTTCATAATAACTAACAGATTCATCATGCAACACTAATAGTCATAAGTCATTACTTCCTTTTTCTTCCAATAATGAGGCAGTGGTTCACCTGGGTGTGGTCTTCAAACATAACGTGAGCGCAGAGATTATCTCTCCAGTGACCCAGCCGTTCTCCCACCTACTGCCATATTATTGACATCCCTTGAAAATGCTTGTATTCATTTATTTTATTGCATATCTACTTTGCAACACTCAGTGGCATATTTAAATTATATAAGTGAATGGGTTAAACATGGTTTTCATCATGATGGTAAAATTAGAGATGAAGAATCTATGATTCAACAAAAATGGAAATAAAAAGATGATCTGATAAAGTTTATACTTATTTTTCTAAAGACAGCTGTGTAAGAAAAACTTTACATTGTGAATGTCAACCATCAAGTGAAATGGATTAAATTTCTTAAATCTGTGTAAAATTTGTATTTTCTCTCTCATATAACTATGTGGCTTAATTTCTTTTTCCTTTGTTGTAAATAGCTTTATTGAAGTATAATTAGTATATATAAATTGTATGTGTTTAATGTATACAATTTGATGGGTTTGGACATAGTTATAGCTTGTGACATCATCATTACAACCAATGTAATAAATATATCCATTACTTAAAAAGAAAAAAAAAAACAGGTAGCAGGCTCAAAACCAACTCCTTTATAACGCAATAATTTACAATTTAATTGCAACTTTTAGGAGAATTAAGCATTTATTGCCTTATAGCCACATGAGTGTCTTAAAAGGAAAATTATTAACTAGGAAAAAATACGTAATAACTATTGGTTTGATCATCAAGCTTAAAGGATGAACAATTGTTGGGCCTGGCACTGGGGCTCATGACACAACCTACTGAGGGTGACAAAGTGAGACTTTGTCTTAAAAAAAGAAAATGAACAATCATTCAAAAGTTCAAGTTGGGGTGCGGTATCTGTGGTACTTCATGTGAAGGAACCATGAACAGGAGCCCTCCCGCTGCCTAGAGTGACACCGCCAGGCGCGCAGGCGGAGAACAGGTGGGCGGAACTCCAAGACTCACAGGATGTGAACAGTTAACACAGGCGCGCACGCGCAGAACAGGCGGGCGGGACTCCGAGACTCACAGGGGCGCATGCGCAGGACAGGCCGCCCGTTGTCCGAGACTCGCACTACATGACAGTCCAGGGAAGGTGGTTCCCACTGCGGCAGCAGCCAGCAGCCTGACAAATCTTAGCAACCTTCATCCACAAAATGATGGTTTCCTAAAATAAATCTAAAAACCTAAATGAGCATCCAAACTTGCACTGTGAGTGATAAAGCCTCAGTGCTGCTCCTGCTCTAGACATTAAAATGCTAATACTGAAAACTAACAGAAGCAGAATTCGGAGTCCGGGATAAAATCAAGCCTCCCACCTGGGAGAATTCTGTATTTCCCTCGTTTGAGGCAAAGACTTGGGAACTATAACCTCTGTACACCGTCTCTTCGTCTCCCTCCAGAATGTACGTCAGCATATCCTTTGATGCAAGATACTAAAATAGCAACCTTTTGTGGATTAAGACTAATTGGCTTGGTGCCCGTAGCCCAGTTGTTAGGATGCCGGCCACAGCACCTAGTTTGAACCCACCCCGGGCCTGATAAACAACAATGACAACTGCAGTCAAAAAATAGCCAGGCGTTGTAGGGGGCACCTGTAGTCCCAGCTACCTGGCCAGAGAATCACTTAAGCCCAAGAGTTAGAGGTTGCTGTGAGCTGCGACG
>NW_003852595.1:2420392-2421757 GCF_000181295.1 Otolemur garnettii | reverse complement strand
GAGCCAATTAGTCTTAATGCACAAAGGTTTGTTATTTTAGGTGAAGTAATATCTTACATCAAAGGATATGTTGACATACGTTCTGGAGGGTTTGGGGGGGGGGTGTTTTGTTGTTACATGGAAATGCCTAATGCAAGCTTTCAAAGCTAATTTGTGGGACCAGATGGAAAAGCAGTCCTTGAAGGATCAAACACCTTCATCCATGAAGCATTAACCAGAAAACTGGCTTAGAGTAGGTCCTTTTTCTCTCTTCCTCAGATTCCTCATTTCTAAATGATAAGGTGTCCCCCCAAAACATGTAACTTTCAGCTGGCACCAAATTAATCTATCACTTATGATAGTGGGAATCCTAATTATTTCATCTCTCAAACTGTGGAATGTTGTGTTTTCACAAACATTTGAATATTTATTATGAATTGTATAAACATTTAGTGAGTACCTAGTGCATAGCAGCCACATAGATACTGGGGACATAGCAATGACTCAAGCAGTCCTCTGCCCTGGAATTAACATTCTACTACTGGGAAGGAAAAAATATATAAACCAAAGTAAGTTGGAGAGTAGTCTGAAGATAAATTCTAAACAAAAAAGAAGGTATGACGATTTTAAATTGCATCCCTTACTAACAGGGTTACTTTTAACCAAAGATCTGGAGGAACAAAGTGAGGCCTGCAGGAATCTGGGCAGAACAGGTGGGGGGAACACAGAGCTTGTGCAGATGGCTGGAGCCAGGAGCAAGTGTGCATGTGATCCGGGAGTCCCCAGGAGCCCGGGGTGAGGGGAGTGAAGTGGGTGAGGAGGAAGGAGATGAGAAGAAGGTGAGACAGGAGCAGTGAGAGGAGGGCTGAGCTGTACAGCCTTGCAGGTCATCTGTGGATGTTGCCTTTTACTCTCAGCGAGACCAGTGGAGGACCATGAGCAGGGGACGTGACATGATTTGCTGGACTCTGGTGGGGGTGAGGTGGGTAGAGGGAAGATAAGTTAGAGAAGTAGTTACCATAATCCAGACCAGTGACAATCATGGCAGGGATGTGACAGAGTTTGTGGCAAGTGGTTAGATTCTGGATATATTGTCAAAGTATTTCCAGCAGGGTTTGATGTTGGATTGGGTGTATGCAAGAGAAAGAAAGACATCATAGATTATTTCAAAATGTTTAGCTTCAGAATTGGAAATATGCCAGTACACAGACTAGAGCCAGGCAGCCTTGCTGCGAAGTCCAACTCTGCCCCTGTTAACATTGTGCAAGTTATCGTCTCCTTCCGTCTGTCATTGCAAAATAAGAGTAACACTCTCTGCCTCACATGGATGTTTTTGAGGATTGATGAATTAATATACATAAAATTCTTAAAATAGTATTTAACCTC
>NW_003852595.1:2397275-2419994 GCF_000181295.1 Otolemur garnettii | reverse complement strand
CCCTAGCTTGTCCTGCATTCTTTTTTTTTTTTTATTTCTTATAGCATAACTATGTACATTAATACAATCATGGGGTACAGTGTGCTGTTTTTATACACATCTTGAAATACTCTCATCAAACTTGTCAACATAACCTTCATGTCATTCTCTTAGTCATTAAGTTAAGACATTCATATGCTGCTTTTAGAAAGATTGACTTGTACCCTTGTAAGATAAACCATATAGGTGACCCCACCAATCACCCTCCTTCCCCCATCCACCCCCTTCACCTCCCTCTCCCACCCCCTTCCCATATTCTAAGGCTATAATTAGGTTATGACATTCCTATAAAAGCTATGAATTAGTTGCAAAATAGGGCTGTGTACATTGGATACTTTTTCTTCCATTCTTGAGCTACTTTACTGAGAAGAACATTTTCTAATTCCATCCATATAAACAGGGAAGGAGGTAAAATCTCCATCTTTCTTTAGGGCTGCATAGTATTCCATGGTGGCTTGTCGTACATTCTTTCCAAAAATTGGGACTTTTTTAAAATGCCGTGGGATGTGGGACAAATTATTAAAAATTGGGACTGTCCCACCAAAAGTGGGACGTCTGGTCACCTTAGTTTACTGTCATTATTACCATTATACTGGGGAAAAGTATAGGGGCCAGATTGGGAAGAAGACATTTAGGATTTAGGTTTGGGCCTGTGAGGATTGAGACAAGCTTAAGATTTCTATCAGCAATCCAAGTGCAGACGTTGAATAGTCAGATTCACATGCAAATAAATCTCAAGATTAAGTGTAAATGTTATCAATGTATAGAACAAGCAGAAAGCGTGATACCAGGGGAGATCTCCAAGAGAACAGCTCCAAAGACATTGCCCTGGAGAACTCCAATACTGAGCAAGGAGCGAGGGATGTAAGAATGTCTGAGAACCAAATCAATCAAGTAATGTTGAGGATGAGGGCCTGCTCAGCTCACCCAGCTGCTTCTGATTGCTCAAGTTAAAAAAAAGAGTCATACTTTTGTATTAGATTTAGTTTTACAGAGGTCATCAATTAAAATCTTTCTGGTTGAGTGAGTGCTAAATAGAAGACAGGAACTGGAGACAGTGAATGAAATTGTGTCTTTCGGGAAGTTTTACTATGAAAGGCAATAAATCTGTTGATGTCCAAAGGAGAAAGTGAGATCAAGATACATTAATGTGAGGACAGTGGCAGCATCTGCGTATGCTGACGGAAGTGGCTCTTTCAAAGAGGGAAAAAGTTAATGGTGGATGAGGGGGTGAGACAAAAGTAAACATTCCCTTCTTGACTCCTGCGACTGGGGAGAAAGGAAAGCTGAGCAGGAGATGTGGGGTGCTCAGGGCTGAGGGGCCCAGGCCCCCCAGCAAAGGTGAGCACGGGTTTTCCTGCCCCTACCAGAAAAACTGTTCGTTCCTTGTGCTTCCTCAGTAATAGGAAAAATATCAGAAAATGTCATTGACCCAGTCCGTCTGTGGATAAGTAAACTGCTAAGACCTGATCTGAGATCTGACTACAGAGCCTGAGTCTCCTCTTGAATCCACCCGTTTCTCCAACCATCCTGTTCCATGCTTGTCCTACTGAAGGACAGACAGCAATTGTAGACCAGGCACTGGATCTGAGACTCACCTCTCCTCCTTGAAGGAAAATAACTCAACATGTCATTGAACAAAAAGGGCTAGGACTGAAATGGATTGACGTGTTTATGTAAAACTGGGACACGATTTTACTCTGTAATTAATTAGTCTGTGAACACTGATAAATGTACATTTCCTGACACCTTCAAAAAGCTATTCGCATCCCTCCCAATTACAGTCATCTTAGAAGCTTAACAGTCCAATATTTAATTAATGTGAAAATTATCACTGAGCCTCTAAACTGCACAGAGCATTTGTAAAGAAAGACTTGCAAAGCCTGGGTTCCCAGTGAGTCCAAAGTCTTGCATTAGCCTGCACCTATGGGAACCTGACAGGGGAAGTCTCATACAGAGGACTCGGGAGCCACGGGCCTTGAATTTTTTCCTAAGAGTAGTGTCAGATCCTTCTATAAAGGTCTCTCCGTACCGTTCTTACCCACAGCTGGATCAATCACTAAAGATTTATAATCAGCAGAGTAAATCAACAACCTACCAAATGGAAGAAATTGTTTGAAAACTATACATGTGATAAAGGGCTAATATCCAGAACCCAAAAAGAATTCAAATCTGCAAGAAATAAACAACTCCCTCAAAAAGTCAGTAAAACTATGAACAGATTTTTCTCAAAAGAAAATAAATGACCAACAAACATATGAAAATATGCTCATCACCACCACTCACCAGTGAAATCCAAAATAAAATTAATAAGATACCACCTTACCCCATGAGCATGGCCATTATTAAAAGTCAGAGAACAAGAGAGGCTGGCACACAGCTGCCGTGAAAAGCAAACGGCCAAGTGCTGCCGGTGGGACTA
The DNA here is from genome assembly GCF_000181295.1 of Otolemur garnettii. NCBI lineage: Eukaryota > Metazoa > Chordata > Mammalia > Primates > Galagidae > Otolemur > Otolemur garnettii. Next base: position 2,417,533 of record NW_003852595.1, on the reverse strand, counting down.
TAACCCAGCACCACCTCTGTGGAACACAGCAGGAAAAGTCCCCCAAGAGCCAAAAGGACACCCACATTTGACCCTTCATGTGTCTGCCCAAAGGAAAAGAAGTAATTTTATAAAAAAGATACCAGTACCCAAATGTTTATTGCAACACAATTCATGACTGAGAAGATAGGAAATCAACCTAAACGTTCATCAACTGAAGAGTGGATAAGGAAAATATGCCGGGAGGTCACACACACATACACCCCGTGGAATACTACTCAGCCACAAAACAAAACGAAATGTCTTTGCAGCAACTAGGATAAAAGTAGAAACAATTGTCCTGAGGGAAATATCTCAGGAATGGAAAAACAAATGCCATGTGTGTTCTCACTGAGACTTCGGAGCTAAACACGGGGGGTATGTGGTCATAAAATGGAGTAACGAACATGGAGAACTAAGAAGGGGCTGGGAAGGGGGTGAGGGATGACAGCCTCACTGTCAGGTAGAGCGGCACTGCTCTGGTGAAAGTACAGGGAAAGCCCTGATTCAACATGACACAGCCATCCATGTAACAAAAATGCTTGTGCCCCTAAATGTAAATGTATCCATTTTTTTTTTTTTTTTTGTAAACTGTCCCTTAACTTGATTTGCTAAATTTTCCTCAAGGTGAGATTGAGATATTACATTTTTTGCAGGAATACTACGGAAGTCATGTTTTGTTCTATGCATCGTATGAAGAGGTGGATAATAGCAATTTTCCCCATTATTTGCAGTATTAACTTTACTTAAAGTGTTATCTGCCAGGGTTTCCTGTATCAAATTTTTTTAAACAAAAGATTTATTTATTGAGTCTCTGCTATGTGCCTAGTATTTTTCCAGAGAAAACAGATATATTCTGAAACACAGTTTCTCAAATTTCAGTTTCTCTTTCTGCAATATGAGAATCATAAGATTTGGCATGAAAGATTTCTAATAATTCAAGGGCTGGGCCCCTTTTCTAATTCCCACTTAGCCAGCAGAGAGCAGGTTTGTAGAGATACTGCTCGCCTTAGGTGGGCTGAAGCCCGGACACGGAGAGTGAGTGGCCTCAGGTGAATTTATTTCCTCTCTCAACTATTTCCCTGTAATATTAGAATGGTGCTAGCACCCCATGCAAAGCGCTGGTGAGAATTCAGTGATGTGAATGATGTAAAGAATCTGGCCTGCCATAAAGCACTTTGAGCTCTTCACGTTAAAGGCAGGTAAAATTGAAGTTACTTTCTAATTCGTAATTCCTGTCTTACAGAACACGTGGTGTCCTAGTGGGACCAAGGAGGGCAGATTTTTCCATTAAAATTTAGTCTCTTAGGAATTCCTAGACTTCTTTTATTAGCCTCACTCACAGGACTATGAAGCATTCTGTGACAATTTCTTTATTTCTCAAAATGGGCTAACAGAGGGCTCCACGAACGTACATCGTCTATTTAATGAGTAGCTCTGATGTGATCAGAAATGATTCCTGTTAGAAACAAAATTTTTAAAAAACCACAATTTCAAACATTTTCTTAGTTAACTGCCTTCTTCTAGAATAAACTTTGGCTGTTGAGACGCTCTGTGGTGAGCAGGTCTATGGAACCGACCCCAACTCTGGAGAAGCGGACAGGATGAAGAAAGAGGCTGACAGATTCGGTTTCTAAGATGAAAACATTTACTAGGGACTTTGGGAACTAAAGCCAGTCCCAGGTGACCATGGTTAGATCTCCATGACATTACCCCCGGACCCAGGGCTTCTATACCGTAGGCAAAAATGTGTAGATCAATAGAAGTTGACCCCTCAGAGAAAGGCAAAAAATGCTGAATGAATGTGCTAAGGGCGGAATTGATGGCCAAGTTTGTTTTGACCTACAGGCAGGTTAACTGTAGACAAAGTAGAAATCTAGAGCCATTCCCGCAACAGGGTTGAATTAGAAGTCAGCTTGGTGAATTAACATCCAGGATGAAGTTGCTGTGCTGTCCACACGGGCAGAGTGATGCTCGGATCCCTGCTTGCTGGTCCTTCACCCTGAAGGGTGCCCAGGTCTGCCGTTATAACAGTCATGCCTTATATGGCTGCATACAGGGATATTGACCTGTTTCATCCTCTTTAATTTTCAGAAAGGGAAAAGAGTATTATCCCCATTTTACCACTATGTAAGTTGTAATTCAAATAAGTGAGAAAATGTGCTCAAAGGCACAGAACTAGTTTACCAGAGATTCAGTCTCCCAATGTCAAAATCCACTGCTAGTCCTCTTTTTTACAACGCTTAGTGATTGACTTCTGAAGACTTTGGATGTTCTCACCACCATACTCACCATGACCATGGCAAGTTCAGCTACCGGCCTTGCTCTAAAATTTGATGAATGAATCTTTTTTCTGTTTTATTAGAGAGTATGCTAGTATTGGGACTGTAACAATAAGCATCCACAGACATAATTGCAAAATTAAAATAGAACTGCAGTTGGTGTCTTAGAGAACTATAGTATGATGCTCACATATAATAAGAGAATTTTATCCAGTCTGAGGATGGAGCCAGGAAACATTTCCTAAAGAAGAATCAAGGCTGAAATCTGAAAGCTAAGTGGCAGCTAACCGGAGAGTAGTGAGGAGAAGGAAATGGCACAGGGAGGAGTGGGAGGGAGGACAGTGTGTCACCAGGGAAGCCGGAGCAGAGGCCAGGGAGAGGGAGGTGAGCAGGGAAGCCGGAGCAGAGGCCAGGGAGAGTGTGTCACCAGGGAAGCCGGAGCAGAGGCCAGGGAGAGGGAGGTGAGCAGGGAAGCTGGAGCAGAGGCCAGGGAGAGGGAGGTGAGCGGGTGAGATGAGGCCCACACTGCTGGACAGCGAGGCTGGGAGTGAAATGCAGAGGCCAGGGAGAGGGAGGTGAGCGGGTGTGGTGAGGCCCACACCACTGGACGGCGAGGCTGGGAGTGAAATGCAGAGGCCAGGGAGAGGGAGGTGAGCGGGTGAGGTGAGCCCACACCGCTGGACGGCGAGGCCAGGAGTGAAATGCAGGGGCGTGGAAGCTGCTTTCTTGCACCAAGTCAGTTCCTCTGCAGGGTTCACAGGACCCGGTGGCATCAGTGGGTCCACTGGACTGCACGGTCTGGAAAATATCTTAGACAACAGCCTTAGGCTTAGCATTGAAGAGGTTATCTATAGAAGAGATTAAGGGAAGTTATATGATTTTGTGACAAAAGGCTATGTGATCCTTGTTTTTGTGCGTCTTTTATTTTTATTTTTTGAGATAGACACTGTCAGCCTTGGTAGAGTGACCGTGGTATTACAGCTCACAGCAACCTCCAACTCTTGGGCCCAAGTGATTCTCTTGCCTTAGCCTTCCAAGTAGCTGGGACTATTGGGGCCCACCACAATGCCTGGCTATTTTTAGAGACAAGGTCTCACTCTGGCTCAGGCTGGTCTCCAACCTGTGAGCTCAGGCAATCCACCCGTGTTGGCCTCCCAGAGAGCTCAGATAATAGATGTGAGCCACCGCACTGGCTCGGCTATGTGACTCTTAAGCTGTAAACTTCTGTAAGAAGTGGGTCACATGGCAAAAACTCATTACTATTTAGCTGTGTTTTTCCAAGACTCATACCCTCGCTGAAATCCCAGCAACTTGGTTTCAGTTTATTGTATTAGGACTGTTTCGGTGGTGTATTTGTTAAAATTGATGAACCCACGTTGGCACATCCTATCATGCTAAGTCCATAGTTGACTTTGGGATTCATTCCTGGTATCATAACCGAATAGATCTTCACCACCATAGTAAGAAAAAACTACACTTTAGAAAGACTCCTAATCCAGATTGGAAAGCCAGGAAAGCATCCACTGGGACCTAATGACAAGGAATGCCATCCAGGGAAGAGGTAGGGACACACTTTCCAAGCCAAGGTAGCAGGCGAGGAGCAGGTCCACAGGCACAAAGGAGGGTGAGCAAACCCTAGAGGGGAAGATGGGCTCAGAGAGGAGGTTGGAGGGTTAGGGAGGGGCCAGCGTGGGTCTCACATGCCATGGTAGAGAGTGTGCGATTTATCTTAAGCCATTGCAACTTTTCAGCAGGGAAGAAATGAGATTAACATATGTGCTCTATCTGGCTATGGAATGGAAAGGGGATTGATGAGGACACCATGGTAGGTAGAGAAATACAAAAAAGCTATTGGTATAGCCAAGCAGGAGGTGTTGGTGACCCGACCTGGAGCAGCTCAGCAGGGACAAACGGACTCATGCCATCTCCAGAGGTAGGACAGGTGGATGTGCTCTCTCACATGAGCGGCAGGTTCTAAGCACAGTGCCCATCACGCCTGCAGCCCCTTCTCACAGAAGTGACTGTCCACGGCCTCCGCATCAGGTGATGCCACCACACAGCGGGGCTGGGTAGTGAGAGGGTGAAGTTGAGTGTCTGACCCAAACCTGGGATACAGCCTGATTTAAACAAATTCACATTGCTTCTCATGGAATTCAAATCAAAATGTACAAAGGTAAAGATCAAAGCACAGTTTAAAACTTTGCGGAAGCCGAGCCACGAGGAGAGCAGCGTCAAACTGGAGCCTGGACAGACACTGCCGTGTGTTCCACGCTGCAGAGGGGACTTCAGCCACCCTGGGCCATACCCACCCTCAGCTCCTGCCTTTCCTGAGGTTTTTTGGCCTTTCCGAGGTCCCATGCTGTGTTTTCCTATTAGCCCTTCATGGTGTGAGAAAAATTGAGTTAATCTCAATTCCTTGAAAACGAGTTAGTCTATTACAGAAGAGGCTATTATGTATCTCTTAAGAAGGTCAAATGTCGGGCCTCCTCAAAGGTACTGAGAAAATAAGTTTTTGTTTCAAAACCCATTCCCAGAGGGATCCCTGGTTAACTGGCTGTCATCTTCAGGAGCACACAGGAAGATTAGATTTGGTGGCAGTGATTTGTGATTCTGTATTTTCAGTTGGAAATAAACAAGGAGAAAAGGGGCTTCCATGGTAGCCAGAGGAATTTAGATCAGGTTTTCTTTAAAAGTAATGGATATTTTGCACTGGAAAGCCTACACAATGGCTCTTCCTCTCTGCATAAAGTAGATAGTGAGTCATTTTACAGAAGCATTACCGGAGTTCAGTGTGCTCGCTCCTCTCCAGGCTTTATGTGTGTGGTGATTACACTTACGGGACCAAAAAGCAACTCATGGGCTCTGGTGGCCACAGAGCCCCAGGGAGCACTCACGAGAGACTCCAGCCTGCAGGCCTTTATATCACCCTGTGGGAGGGAGTGGAGTGACAGACACAAGGTCAGCATGTAGATTCAGGAGGCCTCCCCTGATGGCTTGGTTCCATGCAATCTAAGTTTCTATTTTGGAATCTTTGAAGTGGAAGTAGGAATATTTTTCTTCATTATTGTGATAATTAGGGAGAGTTACTCTGTATGAAAGCATCGTGTAAATGAAAGTATCACAACACACTGCTGGTGTTTGTGAGACCGCGTGTGGGACAGGAGTGTGGGGCCGCGTGTTCAATGTAGTTTAGAGACTTCTGATTTAGTTTAAAGACAAGACTGAGATCTAGAAGGAAGAAAATGAACACCTACATCCTTAGAGTTTACAATTTTCCCTTCTACTTTTTTTCACTAATCCAGTCATTCAACAAGTATTTGTTGGTATAGAATTAAACATTGGCTATTTAAAAGTCAGCAAGACACATGTGGCCTCTGCCTTCCCACCGAATGCAGAGATAAGATAACCAGTAACTATAATACTGTGTTTTAAAACCTATCATAGTAGAAATATGTTTTATGGGTACATAGGAAGGAAATCTGGCCAAGACTCATGAGAAAGCAATATAATATAAAAATTCTGGATTTATCTTTCCTTCCCTATTAGACTGTAGCCAGATTCTCTTAATAGAATCTGGTTTACTGATCTTTGCATTCTCTGTAGCATCTGAAATATTACCTTGAACAGGTACTTGCCAGAAGTGTATCCTACTGATTGGCTTGGGGCCACTCACATCCATCCCAATCTTGTACTATCCTCCAGCATTAGAAAGCTAAAATCATATTTCCTGATTCCTTGCACATCTAGTTAAGAATGTAACTTGGAGCAGACCAGTTAGACACAATCACATGGGATTTGTTTTGGAAATGAGTTAAACAGACACAGAAGTAGTACACAAAGCATCCATTATTGATACAGATTGTAGCAGGGACATAGGGCTGGAGCCAACAGATGTAACAATGACTTCCTGGATTGTAGTCAAGGTGGTGCGAACCTGAGGCCAGCCACTTGCAAAGCAGCGTCCTGGTTCCCTGGCTTTTGAACAAGAATTTGTCAGAAATACACACTAGGCCCCATATAAAGCACTATAAAGAACTACATTTGACAAGGCCACCTACCAAGTGTGAAAATTGTGAAAATAAGCACAATGGCCAGGCTTAATCAACTACACTAGTAATTCTCCTTGAGATGGTCTACGAATGTGGTGTTTGTCAGTAATTTGGAGCCACACAAAGCCAATCCCTGTAGCTCTGTTCCATGTTTAGAACTGGCATTGAACAAGGGGACAATTTAATCCATCATATTTAAGAATATGTGCCTTTCACTTCTGTGGTTTATCTTACAAGGGTGCAAGTGAACCTTTCTAAGAATAGAATATGAACGTTTTGGCACAATAACTAGGTAAATGACATGAAGGCTAAGTTAACCAGTTTGATGAAATGTTTCAAATTGTATGTGAAAACACCACACTGTACCCCAGAAAAGCATTAATGTACATAGTTACCATTCAATAAAAAATAAATAAATAAATAAAAGAATATGTGTGGTCTTCACAGGTCTAAGAAAAAGGAATCAATGAACAGAATCAGGTCAGTGTATGGCATCTTAGAGGAGATGGAGACCAGACCAGTAGACAGAAGTCATACCCTCAGAAAGTACGACTCTGAAGATTAGTACGACTCTGTAGGCTATAGAACCATGACACTCACCTAGAAGATTCTCTACCTAATTCTCTTGAATCTGTTTCCACATTCATTATAGGTTTTTGAAAATAGCTAATGCCCATCACATAAAAGCATTTTAAATATATAAATTCATTCTCTTTTTTTTTTTTTTGCCCTTACTTTTTCAAAATCCACTTTTTAGATGAAAGGCTGACACTCATAAAGGTAAGTGACATATCCTAGTTCCATAGCTAGCTGTTGGCACAGCCAGCTCTCTAGCTCTTTGATGCCATGTGTAGAATCTTGAGTGGTATTTTATATCATGCTGCCTCCCAAAGGGAGAGACTGCAGTGATCGATGACATTGATGTTCAGCTTCTGAATTGATGACATTGATGCCAAGCAGAGTTCTCTATAAAATAAACTACGCCTGATTGTGAAATAATCCCTTGTGTTGGGGTAGCATGACTTCTCAGACCTCATCCACGCCCCCAGACTTGGTGCCTTAATTACATAAATTTTAAGGGTCCAGAAGTCAATAACAGGCTCAAGAACATGCTGAACCCATCAATGTGCTCCCATTCAGAGGGCTCTAACATGGACAGCCTGTAGACCCCTTAATTTTCCCCTTTCTTATAAGGCCACAGCTGCATCTCTCTTCCTCCTCCCTCTTTCCCCGGAAGCTGCTATGGTTTATGTGTGAAGCTCTTGGTGTTTACTATAACTGCAGGACACAGACTTCTGAGCTATTTTGGTGCTAGGCTTACCCCATGCTGTTCTCTACATAGATAATAGATTTTATCATTTCATATCCCAGTCTTGTCTTGAGTGTTCTCTCTTAAATATGGGCTCCAGCAAGAGCCGAGAGTCTTAGCATCTGGTTTCATGATATAATTTCAGGGTCAACAAGAAGGCAACTCTAACCCTCATAAAATTTTGTCTCCATCTGCTCAATGGTATCTAAAAATTCACAGAGATTTATTCATTTAAGCTGTGACTTCCTGCATTTCCTACAGTTCAGATGCCCCTAGGAAACTAGTATATTAAGTTTCATCAGTTATTAACATCCTACTGCGCCTGAGTTTATCAGATCTTCTAATTACAGGAAGTTCTCAATAGGGAGGGCCAGAGAGGAATGCTCAGATCAGAAGGCTGTGTTAAAGACACAAGGACCTCTTGTTTGTCCTCTCTCTCTAGAGCCCAGCAGAAGGACTGAGACCAAAAGTGTCAAAAGCTAATTCCCACTCTCTCCATCTTCTCTCTGCTGTTTCACTAGACCCAGACTCTGGCTCCTGAGGCCACCTTCTTAGTGTGATAATGGAACTGTAAATGACCTCAGGGCAGAAATTCAGCTCCCTGTGTCCCTTCCACCTAGAAATGGGATGGCCACATGTCAGTGCTCAAATTCCATTTGTTTAGAAAACAGTTGTGAGACAAGGACCTCCCAGTGAGCATCCTGAGGTTCTTACTTAACCTCTCTGGAGCATTTGTTCATATTCCTTCTTCTTGGAACACTTTCTCCTCTGGTATTTGTGTTCCCATGCCTTCCTGGGGTGGAGGTGAAGGGATGCAGATGGCTCACTGATTAAGAAATTAAACTCTGCAGTCACAGGAACACAGCTAAAATTCAAGATCTTGGCCAAGTGCAGTGACTCACGCCTGTAATCCCAGCACTCTGGGTGGATCACTTGAGCTCAGGAGTTTGAGACTAGCCTGAGCAAGAGTGAGACCCTGTCTCAAAAAAATAGATAGGCATTCTAGCAGGAGCCTGTAGTCCCAGCTACTAGGGATGGGGAGGCAAGAGGATCACATGAGCTCAAGAGTTTGAGGTTGCTGTGAGCCATGATGTCACAGAACTCTACCGGAGGCAATAAAGTAAGCTATCTCAAAAAAAAAAAAAAAATCATGTGGCCTAGGCAGGGACTTAACTCTCTAATCTTGTTTCTTCATGAAAAATCCAGGAATCATAAGTTTGCAATAAGGAGTACATAAAATAACCCTTGTCAGCATTATATAGCCCCACATACGGAGTCAGCCATTGATGCCAGTAGCTGGTGCTCTAATATGTGTAAACCCTGGTGGCTATTTCTTACACTCCTGCTTGTTCATCGGTACTTAACTCTTCACTGATGAGGAAACTGAATATTCCTCAGGATTCCATTCTCTTTTGTTTTTAACTCTATCTGCTCTTTATAAATTCTTATCTACTCTACAGCCTCGATCACCCATTATACCATCATGAAATGCCTCTTAATTCTTAACTCTCGTTTTGGAACCATAAACTCCTGTGGTGCCAGATATTACTATTCGTTCACCCAAACTCACCTTCCCTACCTCTCGGGTGCACTGCTAGGCCTCATTTCCCCGCCTTCCTTACAGTTTTGTATGGTCATGTCAGTAAATTCTGCCAGTAAAACACAGTGTAGATAAGATGAGCCACCTCCAGATTGGCACATAAACACCTCCCATGTGATCCACCATCCTCTCCCCATCTCTTAGGGCAAATGGTCAAGGAGATGTTGGAGTCCCTAGTGAATAGTGAAGCCAGGAGACTGAAGAAACCAGTGTCCCTAAATGACCACAAGGATGGCTACTTGCCAAACAAGATCATCTGCCTTGCTCTTTGCATGAGCAAGAATAAACTTTTACTAAATTAAGACGTTGAGATTTTAGAGGATTGTTTGTTACAGCTGCTAGTGTTGCTTCCCTTAATTAACATGCACTTTCTCTAGCAGCCTAGTACACCTTTCACTTTGCTGTCTCTGCAAATCAAACTTAGCATGTCTAAAACAGAATTCATAATTGTTGAAATTTTTACTGACAAAGATTCTTTGCTTGATCAAAAGTTAGTCTGGTTTCTGAACCTTCTCCTAGGCCCATTTGTGCACTTCCTTGTAAAATCCAGTTTTAGCAAAGAACCACCCTGCTAAGTCAGTGTGATGTTATGCAATAATGATATATACATACATACATACATGTGTGTGCATATACATATGTATGTATGTATGTCTCTGCCCACCCCTTCTCAATTCCCTTTACAGACCTTTTAAAACTCTTAATAGATTAGGACACTGGAGATTCGTTTGTTCTAATATTTGATTCTTGGCCCCAGTTCCTATCACAGAGCTCCTAAGGCCTTTGTAATTTCCTGAACTTTAAAGTCCCTGGAATTTTCTGGGTGATAGGAGCATCCTTTGTTCTCATTAGGTGACTATGGGTGGGCTCCTGGAGAGCCTCATGAAGGGGGCTGGCTTCCAGCAGAACCAACCGTGTGATTAGAGAATTAGAACTTTCAGCCTTATCCACAGACCTTAGAGGGGAGGGGAGAGAGGCTGAAGGTTGAGTTGATTACCAAAGGCCAATAGTTGATCATGGCTATGTAATGAAGCCTCCATAAAAAACAAAAAGGACCAGGTTCAAGGAGTTTCTGGACAGCTGACCACGTGGTGGTGCCTGGAGGGTGGTACACCCAGCCAGGGCACGGGAGCTCCACGCCCCTGCCCACATGCCTTGCCCAGTGCATCTCTTCCATCTGGCTGTTCATCCATACCCTGTACATCAATAAACTTAAGTTTTCCCATGAGTTCTGGGAACCACTCTAAATTAATCAAACCTGAGGAAGGGGTCATGGGAACCTTGATCTGTAGCTGGTCCTTCAAGAAGCATCAGTGAAAATCTACTACTTGTTATCTGCATCTGAAGTGGGGAGCAGTCTTGTGGGACTGAGCCCTTAACCTGTGGGATCTGGTTCTAACTAACTCCAAGTAGAGAGAGGCAGAATTGAATTGGATTAGAAGATACCACTGGAGAATTCCCTGGTGTGCAGGTTAAAAACCTGTACACATCTTGTGTTGAGTGGTGTGTGGAAGCAGGAAAAACACTTTGTTTATTTATCAAACAGAATCTGTTTAACAAGAATGCCCCAACCTTGAAACCGAATCACATCAATGTCTGATTGCATTCCTCACCGCCCATCATCCCCCAGGGGATGTCTGATTCACCTGGCCTGTCTTTAGCAAGAATTCCAATAGGTTGGTTTCGCCAGAATCCTCCTTACCCCGGGGTTTACTCTTGGTTATGTTCCATCCACTGATCCCCACCCTTCTCCTTGGCTATAATCTTCCACTTTCCTGTGCTGTGTTCGGAGTTGAGCCCAATCTCCTCCCCAGCTGCAAGACCCCTTGTTCCTCTATGTGTCTTGATGGTCCTAAACAATGTCTTCCTCACCATATTTAACAAGTATATTTTTAGTAAGTTTTCCTTTGATGTTACAAAGCCTCACTAGGTGAATAATAATGGTGGGATACCTGTCAGATCCTCCAGGACTAGACCCCGTGTGCCTGGTAGGCCCGGGCAGGAGGGCACAGTGCCCCAGGAGGCCTGCTGGGCTCCCTGGCTCCTGAGCTATATTACCTACGCATAACACATATCCTTATTTTTTCCTCAAAAATTTGGCCAAATAAAAGGGCACAATATACATGGTAAAACAGTGTACTTAGGTGAACTCTCCTCAGTTCCTGTATGAATGTTTATGGTGCAAGATCTGATACTAGGAATGATTAAACTTCTCAAAGGCAGAGCCTCATTAGAGCAGGTCACAAGGGTGCTTTATTAAACTAGAAGAAAGATAAGTTTACAGTGAGAACTATAACTGCCCAGAACAATGGTTACTTGAATCAGCCTGAATAGCTGATTCAAGTATGCCTTTAGGAATACTTCAAGTGATAAGAATTAAAACAGAAGATGCACCAGAACTCAAAAAAAGGAGAATTTATTATGAGATTTGAGGATTTAACCAAACTGGCTTACAATAGTCTGATTACACTATTACACCTCATGCCATTATTATGAGAATTACCCTTCATTCATTCTTCTCCTTTGTTCCACCAATACATTTCTCTTTCTAAATCTTCTTTCTTTGGTGGATCCTCAACATTAGTGCCTTACTTCACACCCTCATCATTTCAGACCTAGACTATAACAGCTTCTTAACCAACATAGCCTTTACCTACACTTTTACTCCTTTACTTTCTTTTTTTTTTTTAAGAGATAGTAATTCAAGTTTTTGATTTGTTTGTTTATGTTTTATTTCAGGTTAATGTGAGGGTACAAAAATGTGAATTTTTTAGGTAAAGTTCCTCTTATAGTTATGACCTGTATCCAAAAGGTGTGTCATACACCCTAACCTTGTGCCCATTGAGTGAGCGCACCCAAACTCCTCCTCCCCTCTCCCCTGAACTTGAATTGAAACGAGCTTTTCTCCTATGTAGGTGTGAATTAAAGTGTCTACTGGCTTGAAATTATTACTGAATACATTGGATAATTGATTTTCCATTCTCGTGATACTTTACTAAGAAGAATGTGTTTCAATTCCATCTAGGTTAATACAACAGGTATGAAGTCACCATTTTTTTATAGCTGAATAGTAGTCCATGGTATGTATATACCACATTTGTTAATCCATTCCTGAGCTGATGGGCATTTAGATTGTTTCCACATCTTGGTGATTGTAAACTAAGCTACGATAAACAATCTAGTGCAAATGTCCTTATAATAAAATAAGTATTGTTCATCTGGGTAGATGCCTAGTAGTGGGATTGGAGGATCAAATGGGGGATCTAATATGAGTTCTTTGAGGATTCTTCATACTTCTTTCCAAAGAGGCTGTATTAGATTACAGTCCTACCAGCAGTGTAAATGTGTTCCCCTCTCTCCACATCTGTGCCGGCATCTACAACTTGGGGGGATTTTGTGGTGTGGGATAATCTTACTGGAGTTAGGTGATATCTCAGGGTGGTTTTGATTTGAATTTATCTGATCATTGGGGACGATGAACATTTTTTCACGTTTGTTAGCCATTCATCTGTCTTTCTCAGAGAAGGTTCCGTTCATGTCTCTCTCATCTTTCTGAAAATGCATATGAAATCAATGATTTTTCAAGTTTAGAATTTATCCATGTTTTTTTCTTTAGGATAAAATTCAAAGTCCACAGCAGGATTTTAAGCTCCTTCTTGCACCATTCCCTGCCTGTCTCACCAATCCTCCATACTCTAGCCATGTGGAAATGCGTACAGTCTTCTCTAAACAGGACAGGCCTTTGTCCTCTTCTGACTGAGTACAGGCTGCTTCCCTCACCGTGATGACCTTCCCTCCTTTCTTCTCTGCTGACTCCTTCCTGTACTGGCTTAGCTAAGCCTCCAATATGCCCTTGGCACCCCCTCCTCCATCCATCACAGAGCATGTCCTAGAATACCCTAATTTTCCTACTTACCAATTTCTCTTACACTGAGTTCCTAAATAAATGATTTTTATTTTGCTTTTATATTACCAACTCCTAGTATAGTACACAGCACATAATAGTTGCTTGATAAATATGTATAGAACAAATAAATGAACTTATGAGAGGAAGAGGTCTATCGTTTTTGATCAAAAACTCTTTTGATTACTTCAAATTATTATTTAATCATTTAAGTTCAATTCCTACAAAAACATAAAAATTTTGCATATTTTGTACCTGAGGAACTGATTTCAGAGGAGTTAAGGAACTTTCTCAAAGCTACATAGGTAGTAAATTGAAAGCCCAGATTTAAACACATATAAGACTCTAAAAATCAACTTGTTATGCTTTGGGCCATTTTTGTACAACTGACCATTGGTTCAAAAGGAGTTCAGGTATATGATTATCGGTTAGCTCATCAGAAAAAGTTTCATGTAAGAAGCAAGTCCCTGCAGTGCTGATGTGATGTTAGAAGAGCTCAGGCTGCTGCTCTTCCCTGGATAGCTTTTCTTCCCATGTACACAGCACTGCAGACAGGCCTGAAATAGCTCACGTTTTTAGCTGCTCATTCCCAAATGCAAAGAGAAAGCTGAGAAACAGATGCACTCAGCAGAAGGCTGGATGAGTGAACTCCCCAGGAAAGAGCTGAGGAGAATGTAGACCAGAGCCAGGTCAGCATTTATGAACACTTACTAAGAGCAGCTAGCCAGGCTGGGCATTTTCACCTGTGTGATGCCTTATTTTTTTCCCTGGTAAGAAAACATGGCTGTGACTTGTTCTGAATCTCAGAGAGAGCATATGGAGAATGGGGATTAGATTAAAACCTACTCTCCAATATTTGTTAGAGGTTTGTGGGGACACTTGCTAATCCCTCACTCCCTCCTCCTATCTGGATATCAACCAAGACACTATAAACCCAAAGGAACAAATGAGGGCCAAAATAACCTTTTCAGATATTTTTACTGGCAAAGCTAATCTGAGAAGCACAAGAGGGCCTCCTACCTTCCTTCAGAAACCCTCCTAGACTTTGAAAAGCCTGTGACACAAAAGTCTCCACTCAGTGGCATATGGAAAAACTCAAAAAGAACAGAGAGTTGACTCACCTACCAGAAATCAGGCCTGCGTAATGTTCTGTCTCAAGGAGGAAGAGAGACACACGCTGTCCCTGGCAACAGCAGGACTGACAGACCAGCAGCCCACATGTCACCGCAGTCCCATTAACAGAACGACCCTCCCTCCTGGCTTCCATGCACATCACCACAGTCCTGTTACTATAATGAACATACCTCCTGGCTTCCGTGGTCCCCTGTGCTTCAGCCACTCCTCCCAAGGGGGGGAACGAGTGACAGTGGAATGTCACTGCTCACACCTGAAAAGTGTGGAAATCCTTCAGGGAAAAAAATAACAGGAAGTCGAGATTGCCCAAAATACTTCTCCTGTATTAATATCCTTATATTCAGCTGTGTAGAATATTTAAGCCTTTGAAATAGAGTCTAAAGTTAATACCAGGCTCCACGGATGTTGGAAACAGCAGAGAGCCACCATAATGTTAGGAAAAACCTTAGGAACATTCTTCATTGTGGCATTTGTATTCAACACTGAATATAATGATAACTATGTTTGTAACTTTTTGAGAATTACAGGGTCTTCTTCTCTTGAATTTCACAAAAGAAGTTGTGATTTTACTACTAAGCCAAATCATTATCTGCCTTGATTGGCCAGCTGCTTTACTCCCCAAAGAGACTAGGAGCCGATTTTCATATCTGTGTTCTTCATGAGACATAATTAAATGTGGATTCACGAAATGTGGATTGAACCAATAGCTTCTCCATAGTGTAGTCTAGAAACTACCACGGGGTTAATGTGCTTGAGTTCTACTTCACCAGGATCCCTCAGTGTGGTCTAGAAATTATCAGAGGGTTAACATGCACAAGTTCTACTTCACCAGCATCCCTCAGTGTGGTCTAGAAATTATCAGAGGGTTAACATGCAAAGTTCTACTTCACCAGCATCCCTCAGAGCAGGTGGCAGTGCCAAACACATGGTGGGAAATGAATGAAAGATTTACTTAGTAAATAAGGAACATAAAATCTCAAAGAAGCTTTCTCCTCCCTCCCTCCCTGCCTCTCTCCCTCTTTCCTTCCTTCCTTCTATCTTTTATTAAGAAATAGGGTCTCGGCTCGGCGCCTGTGGCTCAAGCGGCTAAGGCGCCAGCCACATACACCTAAGGTGGCGGGTTCAAATCCAGCCCGGGCCCAGCCAAACAACAATAATGGCTGCAGCCAAAAAACAGCCAGGCATTGTGGCGGGTGCCTGTGGTCCCAGCTACTTGGGAGGCTGGGACAGGAGACTCGCTTGAGCCCAGGAGTTGGAGGTTGCTGTGAGCAGTGAAGCCATGGCACTCTACCCAGGGGGATAGCTTGAGGCTCTGTCTCAAAAAAAAAAAAAGAAAGAAATAGGGTCTCCATCTGTCCTCTAGGCTGGGGTGCAGTGATATAATCATAGCTCTTGGGCTCAAGTTATCCTCCCACCACACCCTCCCAAGTAGGTGGGACTAAAGAAACTATCTTGTTCTTCAGAAAGCCCATGTTGTTTCTTGAAGATCCAGTTGGTTGCCATTCATACACTCAGGCATAAAGGAAACATCCCACCTCAAGCCTGTTGTTTAGATTGTGTTCCTTAATAGTCTAAATTCTTCCAACCAGCATCTGGCTGGACTGTCCTGAATGTTCTGGCTGCCCATCTTATTGACCTTGTATTACCTCCTCTTCTGGCTTGACACACACTCACGTTTTTCCCAGTGACTATGCCTAATTTACTGTCATAGCTGGAGCATTCAGCGGTATCCTTCAAAATACCACATTTCTCAGTTCTTCCAGATTCCTGGGATCACTTTCATTTCCCTGTTTTCTCATCAAGTATAGTTTGACCAATGTTGTGACAAAAATACAGAGCCTTCTATGCAAAAAAAAAAAAAAAAAACCTCAAACACAAAAACCCCTCAAACATTGCCAATCACTAGAAAACAAGTAGTTTTCTTGCTCAAGTGATAGCCACACAACCCAATGTTGCCCAGTCTACCACAATGCCAGGGAGTTGTATTAAGTGTTCATCTATGGCAGCTAATATTCAGTATTCAGTAACATTAATTTATCTTCTTCATTTGAGCTCTTTGTGCAATTCAGTTGTCAATTCTCGCATTCCTGATGCTCTAATATGAATCAAAACTATAATGATAATAAATAACCATGATGGAGCTTTATGTATCAGCTGCTTTCCTAAGAGATATATATATATATATAATACGTACATATTATATGTCATAAATGTATATTATATATAACTAAAAACCTTTAAAGTTAGTAATATTTCTGTTCTGTAGATGAGTAAACTAAAGTGCTAAATGTTTAAGTAATTTGACCAATGTTTGATGAAAATGTGCCTCAAATCCCCACTTCCATAGTTATGGAGTCTGAAATCCTCCCTGATGATTTATGAGACTCCCTGAGTGTTTTACAGCCTCAGAGACATTTCAGAACCGGGGCCCTTGATTTCTCATTTGATGCATCTGACGCCTACAGTTGAGCCCTTGCTCAGATTCAGTAAACACACTCAGCCTTTCCTCCTTTGGTTCAGACAAATTAAGTAATAAAACTTGATCACTGAAGTGATGAATATCAAAATGTCAGTTACATTGCTTAAAAATGTGATTGAAGAACATGTCTTTGAATCTATAGACAAATACACTTATTAATTATCCCCACTTGAAATATATGAGTCCAGCTGTCTTGGTCACTTCAACAAATGGAAACCCACTGTCTTTCCCAACCTTTCCCTGTGAGTTGGTGGAGCAATGATGTTGGCTCAAGGGGAAAAAAAGAAAAGGAAAAGCACCCAGAAGATTCTGAATTAATTTTTTCTTCTAATCTCACATTCAGGTAAGTCATTTTCCCTCTCCTAGGCACAGCCAGAGTGTTATTCCAACTGGAGACCTTCTTCCTGGAAGGATTTTCACAGGAAGTGAAGGTTCTCCGTAAAATCCAGACATGAAATTCAGCCCATTCAGTTCCATGAATTTAGTAGATTTCATTAAAAGTCTAAATTCAAAAACTGAATGTAAATCACAGCAATGTTCCAATTCCTAATTTTCTATCTTTTTTCCCCCAAATCTATCCTACAAAGAAAATAAATTTAGATGGAAAATGTAATTTTAAAAATTTAATAATAATGATTACTGTTATATTTGTATCAATTTTTATTTTTAAATATTTTATTTTACAGTGGGTTTAATTGTACATACTTGCTTTAAGTAAGCTTTGAACATAGACATAACAAAACCCAAAATTAAAGACCTGAAAATCTGAAAAAAAGTGTATTTTTATATCTTCAACTGCAGCTGAACATGGTCATATCTGATGCTCCCTTATAATAAACAGAGGGCAGAGCCGTTGAAAATAAGCTAAGATAAGCCAAACTTATATATAAATGTTTTTTTAAATCTTTTTAAAAATCAGATCTCAAGACAAATAAAATGAAGGTAATTCTTTCAATAATTCAAAATAATATGGATTTTTATTCAAATTGTTCAATGTATAAGAAAAAAGACTGCATCAAATTTTTGTACTGTGTGATTTTTCTTGGGAAAAAAATGATTGATTCTTTACTTTTGAAAAAAAATCTAGTGTATTAGCCAAGTTGAGAATTTGATCCCCAATCTCATTAATTCACATATGTTCTTTAATTAAAAATTTAATTTAGAACTTTTATGGAACATTAATCTTCAAAGCACCCAGGAAAAGTGAGTGAAGTTTAGTAACATTCTTCTTCAGGCTTTCTGTCACAAATATTCAACAAGTATCTATTGGTAAAAAGAGAAAAAAATAAAATAAAATGGAAAGCAGAAGTATTACCAATGTTTCTAAAGTGATTTTAGTATAAGGAGGTCGGGCAATTCTAAAGGAAAAACCTAGTCACAAATATGAAATTTTAAAATATGTGTAGTTAAGAATGGTGATGAAGAAACATAAAATATGTTGACAGTTGCAGTGGCTGATAATAATTTCTCCCCTAAAGACCACATCCTAATCTTTGGAACCTATGAATATGTTACATTACATGGCCCAAGGGACTTTGTAGATGTGATAACAGTTTGGGGCCTTAAAACAGAGATTCTCCTAGATTCACTGGGGCTCCCAGTCTAATTATGTGAGCTCTTAAAAGTAGAGAACTTTCTCTGGCTGGAGGCAGAGAAATATGCAAGGAAAGCAGGAGGCAGAGAGACGTGTGGTGGAAAAGGAACTGGAGGAGATGTGGCAGAGGAGGAAGCCATGAGAGAGATGTGAAGTTTGAGCAGGACACAGCCTGCCATTGCTAGCTTTCGAGATGGAGAAACAGGACCAGGAGCAGAGGAATATAGGCAGCCTCTAGAACAGTGGTTCTCAATCTTCCTAATGCTGCAGCCCTTTAATACAGTTCCTATGGGTCGTGACCCTGTCACAGGCAAGCTCCCAGACCATTCCCCTGCTCCCACCACCAGGGTCAATTCCTAGAAAAGGCTTCAGAACAAAGGAGCACGGGAAGTCCCAAGTTTCACACACACACACACACACACACACACACAAAAACCCAAGTTCCTGGTGAACAAACAATAGTGGGAAACCTACCTAAGCTGTGTTACCCAAGCCATATCCATTGTTACCCAGGCTGTAATCCCACACTGAGCTAACTGCAACATTTTGCTTCTGTACTGGCCTGCTTGCTTAGCTATGCACAAGGAGTATAAAAGACAACCTGACCTCCACTTCAGGGCCACTGCCTCTCAGGGAAGCCGTCCTCTGTGCAGGTGTAATAAATTACCAACTAATTACATCTAAGTGGGGTCTGAGTCTATCTTTTCAGGTCAGGACAGGCACAACAACCCACAGGTTGAGAACCACTGCTCTAGAAGCTAAGAACAACCCCTGGCCAACAATTCATAAGTAATTGGGAACCTAAAGTCCTCCAACCACAGGTAAGTGAATTCTGCCAACAACCTGAATGAGTGTGGAAGCAAACTCCCCCCACAACCTCAGACAAATCCTCAGGTTAACCAGCACCTTGATTTCCACATTAGGAGACCTGCAGCAGAGAAACTAGTCATGCTTTGAAAAAAATCAATCAAATAACAGATGGTTTATAATGCTTCTTAACATTCCCTTTTGATAAGTTGAAGAATATTCTCCTCAAATTCATGTTCACCTGGAACTTCAGTATAGGACCTCATTTGAAGAATGTTTGCAGGTGTAATTAGGTAAGGATGAAATGAGATTATACTGGAATAGGTGGGCCCTGAATCGAATATGAGTGTTTTTACAAGAGAGTAAAAGAAAGGAGACAGACGTGGGAAGAAATCCCAGTGAAAATGGAGGCAGAGATTAGCATGATGCCACCATGAGCCAGTGCAGGAGCCCCAGAACCTGGACTGATCAGGGAAGGATTTTCCTCTGGCGCCTTCAAGTGAGGGAGGCCCTGCCAACACATGACTTCAGATTGCTGGTCTCCACAAGAGTCAGAATAAGTTTCTGTTGTTTTGTAACCAAGTTTAAAGGTGGTCTAGGGCATAGAGCCCTAGGAAACAGGCATAGATGGTCTCTGGAAATGTCAGCAGCTCCCTCCCCTCCAGGTGAGTATAGACTGCAAATCAAACAGTAAGGGTTGCTAATACTTCTTCCACTTGCACCTCTGGAGATTACATTTTCTTTGCTCCAGGTTGTGTGAAGCCCTTATATATATTCTGAGATAACTGAGAATCATTTTCCCTGACTCATTTCTCCTTTCCTCTGAACCAGAGAAAAACATGAGGAGTCAGCGCTGCTAGCTTTGTGAAATCACTTATCTGAGGGAGTTCCTACAGCAACACCTACTGTCTTCCCCTCCCCACCCCAGACTCCAGGAACTCAGTGTGTGTCCATGAAGCTGGGGGTTTTGACAGGCTTTATTTTATGGGGAGGAGGTTGGACAGAGTCATGAGTTGCTGCCTGAAAACTGTCTCCTTTCCATCCTGTTTGCAGGTTGGTTCCTGTTCTGCACTTGTTACACC
>NW_003852595.1:2383875-2397154 GCF_000181295.1 Otolemur garnettii | reverse complement strand
TTTTTTTTTTCTTTGAGACAAAGTCTGAAGCTATTGCCCTCAGTAGAGAGCTGTGGTGTCACAGCTCACAGCAACCTCAAACTCTTGGGCTATAGCGATTCTCTTGCTTCAGCCTTCCAAGTAGCAGAGACTACAGGTGCCCCCCACAACACCCAGCTATTTTTTGGTTGTAGTTGTCATTGTTGTTTGGCAGGCCTAGGCTGGATTCAAACCTGCCAGCTCCAGTATATGTGGCCAGTGCCCTAGCCGCTGAGTTACAGGCGCCAAACCCAGACTTGAATTTTTAAGAATAGGCTTTTATTTACTTCCTGCCATATTTTGATCTGTTTCTTTCCTGTACATGACACCCCATGTGTTTGAAGTGACAAATAGTTCATGCCACAAGCTCTCCACCTCAGAGAATGGACTTTCCAGTCCCCCCTCACCCCAGTGCATTCATTGCTGGTACCATAAAAAATGTTCACAAACTAGTAGATTAATGTTACTAGACTATGGGCTGTTGTATGTGAACACCAAATGCAACTCTGAGCTTCTTGACAAATGTGTAATGGCAAACTGGTCAGCACTGGGTTATGTTGCTTTTGGCCAGGGAAGAGATAATACACAGTTTTCTGGAATAACATTTGGTTTCTTTGGTATGGGAAACAGTTTATGATATGTAAACTCAGTTTGATCCCGATTGTGTTCGAGTACCTCCCACTACTGAAGAATTTACCAGAACAATGAATTGAGAAGGGAAGAATTCTAAGACAAGTCTATAAACAGCTTAATGGGATGGTTAGGGAGATAATAGGACCAAGAAAACAAATTATGAAACAAAACATCCATAACTAATAAATAAATTATATATGTCAGAAAACATGCTAGATGTAGCTAAAAATACCACACAGAAGGAAGGCTGAGTTAATCAATGTGAATAAAATGTTTAAAAAGTTAAGTAATTAATTTTGAAAGAAGATAATTATATTAGTTTTGTGTCTGCATTACAAATTACTACAAACTTAGCTGAGTTGGTTAAAATAATACAAATTTATAATCTCAGCTTCTATGAATTAAAACTCCTGCACTGCATGGCTGGATCCTCCATGAAGGATCTCACACAGCCAGCCTCAAGGTGTCAGCCATGTGGAGCTCCTCCCTGGAGGCTTAAAGGAAGAATCTGCTTTCAAGCTTACCAGGCTGTTGGAAAAATCCTGTTGCTGTGCTTGCAAGACTAAGGTCTTCACTTACTGGATTCATGGCCTCTCATCTTCAAGACAACAACAGAACATTGACTCCCTCCTGTGCTTTGATTCACTCTGACTTCTGCTGCAACTCTTCAACCTGCAGCTGCAGGAATATCTCTGCTTTCGAGGGTGTGTGTGACTACCTTGGGCCCACGTGGGTAATCCATGCTATTCCTCTTGTCTTAAGGGTCTTTAATTTTAATTCTAGCTGGAAATTCCCTTTGCCATGTAACACAATCTATTTACAGGTTCCAGGGATGGGGCTTGGTGGCCACTCTGCCTACCACAATAGTAGATCTGGAGAAATGTCATGCCTGAGGTAAAGAACTCAACCAAGGGAAGGGGGGAAAAGTCTTTAAAGATATAATACAGCAAAAAAGAACCCTATAAAAGGTAAGATGATCCCCAGTCTAAAAGGCTATACATTGTTATGAGAAATATTAGTAGAAACAACTGACAAGACACATCTCGCAAGAGTCAAACTTTGACGATAAAAAAGTGACCAGGAGAAAAAGTAAAAGGACTAAAATCAGACTAACCACAGACTACTAAATAGGAATGTGTAATGCCAGAAAATGATGGAAGATTGTGAACACAGTTTACAATAAAGAAAACAGAAGTCGTGAGTATTACAGGTTGAGCAAGATTTTGCTCAAAAGAAGTCAAACAATAAGGCACCCAAGAATATTTTTTCAAATAGTTTGTTTTTTGTTTTTTTGCCGTTTTTGGCCAGGGCTGGGTTTGAACCCACCACCTCTGGCATGTAGGGTCAGTGCTCTACTCTGAGCCACAAGTGCCGCCATTTCAAATAGTTATTTTATGATGAAATTCAGTGTAACTAAAACTGAGTGGAAAAGTCATGGTAAGAAAACCAAAGGACACTCAGTGTCAGAGTTTCCTGATGTTTTTTTCACCTTCTTCACTTTCATACTAGTTTTTTCTTTATAAAATTCAGCAAAAGTTTTGTTTATGGAAACTTATCCAATTTATCTAATATCTAGTTTATCTACCTAGACATAGATTGATATGAATAAAGGTATCAAAATTATATTTGTCTAATGTTGAGTATGACTGTTTTGAGATCATGAATTTGAGTAAATGTCATCTTTGACCATTTATACAGAAAAAATATATAAGGTAAAATTACAGGAAATACAAGGAAATTTTGGCAAAAACATACACATAGAAAAAATTGAAAATTCTATTTTTCTGAATTCATAAAAATCCAGTTACCAAAAACTTAGAAAAGATCTGCTTATGCATTACTTAATTCACATGACTAAACTAAAAAATTAATGTGTATTGAAGTATATACCCATAAAGGAAAGAAGATATCATCTTTTAAAATGCCCATAAAATATGTATCACATCTGACTATTTAGCAAGAAAATAAAATAAATTTTTAAAAGTAGAAACAGAACATGCTCTCTCATGGCAATGCAACCAACCATAATTAATAACGAAAATAGGGACCAAAAATAAGTTGAAAAATTTAAATCTAGCTCTTAACTCTTGGATCAAGAAGAAAATTAAAACCCAACTTTTTTTAAAAAATCACAGAAATGGTAACAATTAAGTTTTAATATATAAAACAAGTGCAGGATAAATAAAGGCTCAGCAGAGGCTTAGCCCTTATTACTATCAAATTTTAAATTACAACAAATTTAAAGATCTAAAATGGCTTTCATTTTTGATTCCAGGATCAGGAAACATTTCATTTCATTTATTTATTTATTTATTTTGGCAGTATTTGGCCCAGGCTGGGTTTGAACCCACCACCTCCAGCATATGGGGCTGGCGCCCTACTCCTTTGAGCCACAGGAGCCACCTGAAACATTTCATTTTATAAAACTGAATAAGTGTTCTGAAAGCAGGGCAGAGGAGGTGGCTTTATAGGAAGAAAAGGGCCAAAGAAAGAGAAAACAAAAATTTGCTTCAAAATTACTTTCCTTATGGGGTTAAAACAGAAGAGACTTTCTTATTATCCTGACTCAAGTTGATTGTAATTCTCTGCTTTTTGTGAAAACTGGCTCATTTCAAAGTTTAGTTTGATTACTTGACACTTAGCACAAGTGACCCCATTCTGCCTTGATCTGTTCTATGGGGCCTAGTACACAGGCTAGTCCAAAACAACGGCCTTGCATAAACTTAAAGAATTGCTAAATATAAAAATAATAAAACAGGAAAAAACTACATAATCAACAAATAAATCACAAAAGAGAAAAAAACACTATCTGGATAATCAAGAATTTAAAAAGCCCAAATACTGGGAAATTAGGGTTAAATAAAGATAAATAATGATAAGTAAAGAATAATTAAGAAAATGGAAAATTAAACTCAGAAATTGCAAGAAAAGAAAGGTAAAGTAAATATCTGAAAAGTAATATTTGCAGTATTACTTTCTAACCGTCTTGCTTAAAATGTAAGTTTCTTGCTTAAAAACTTAAATGCTTGAATAAAATAAATTATTTTTTGGAAGACATGCATTATCACAGATATAGAAAACCAGATTGCCCAATAACCATGGAAGAAATTGAGAAAGTTGTCAAAAACCTACTCATCCAAAAAACCACTAAGCCCAGATTATTCACAGTTGAATTATTCTAAACCTTCAAGAAAATGGTAATTCCAAAGCTTTTAAATGCAACCAGTATATGGAGAAAAACAAGTATTTCTAATCCTCTTTACAAAAGCTACATAGTATACATACATACATAATTGTAACTCCTATATTTTAAATATACTCTTTAAATATTTATTTCATATGTGTATATTTAATTGAAAATTATGAATATTTATCTTAAATACTATTTAAAATATATACAAATATAATTTAGACATAAGTTTTTTAAAGTACCTTTACCAGATTCATTCAAGAAATGAAAAGACAGTTTAAAGGCTTTTGAAGAAATTGATCAATAAACTTTTAACTGTCAAAGGGTAATTGAGAAAAATAATGATCAGCTTGATTATTGGCAAGAAGCATTTGATAAAACCAATGATGACCACCAATAAACTGGAGACAGATGGGGGGATTTTCTATGGCCGATGCTGTGGCCTATCCAACAGCCACCCACCTGGTTCTTTCCAACAGGCACGACCCTCATTTGGTTCAGTTCCCCACCCTTCCCTGTGCTCACAGAATGTGGACACTCCTTCCACAACTTTAAAGAATAAGTCACAGTTCGTTTATATCTATCAAAGTGGTCACTGGTCCCGTGACCTGGGTGACTTTGTATATGGACTTATGACAATGTGCTGGCCAGCAGGAAGTCAAGAAAAATCTACTGGGAAAATATGGGGAAAGTGTGGGGCCGGGACTGGTCAGGTCTCCAGCCGGCTTCTCTGTCGTCCAGACGCGGACCGCTGTGCCATCCTGCCCGGGAACAATTACCCTTAGGTGCCGGAGGGCTATTCACCTCCGCAGAAAGGAGAGAGGGAGAGAAAAACAGTTAGAAACAGATATAGTAAGAAAGAGAGTCTTAGCAGGCTTCTTGGAGAGACGCAGCACGGGCAGGAGAAGAGAAAGAGTCAGAGCGAGCGGGTGGGTGAGAGAATGTGCGGCCCCGACCGCCTCCTCCTGCGGCGGCTTACAGCCCCATCCCGGCTACCTGCACCGCAGGTGTAGAGACTGCCAAGCCCTGTGTCCTCCTCGTCTCCCGGAGAGCCGAATCCCGCCCCCCCCACCCCGGGTCACCAAGGCGTTACATCACCGAGATGTTACAGGTGTTTCTTATTGGTTGAAAATATTCCCAGCTTAACTCTCGTTTCTCCTTTCCCTGAGCTATATGGTCTGCTACAGAAAAGATTTTTCTCATTAATTAACAAAACAATGCCTGGAAGAAAACCCATCTTTTGTTTTCACCAGATGTGCTTGAGTCTGTATATGATT
This sequence comes from Otolemur garnettii, assembly GCF_000181295.1. Taxonomy (NCBI): domain Eukaryota; kingdom Metazoa; phylum Chordata; class Mammalia; order Primates; family Galagidae; genus Otolemur; species Otolemur garnettii. Next base: position 2,392,036 of record NW_003852595.1, on the reverse strand, counting down.
CCTGAAGTGACAGACACCTGGCCACCATAAGGCATGACGTCATCGACTGGCTGAGGGCAGCAGAACAGACAGACTTGATGAGGGCTGAGTCACCAGAGTAACTCTGGAACTCTGTCTCCCAAGGTAATTATGGGAGATGAAAGCTTTTGCTCATTTTTAAGCCACTGTTAGTGGGAATTTTGTTATTTATGGCCACTGTCATAATTGATATATTATTTTATGGTTAAACAAGATATCAAAACAAAAGCAATCCCATTAATTTGAAGACAACAAAAGAATACTTGCTATTTAATAATATTTAACATTATTTTGCAAGAATTAACCAATGGAAATGGGAAATTATCATTGCTTGCAAAAGAGGCAATTAGACAACTGGATCATTCAAAGTTCTGAATCATAAAACTGTTAAAGAAGGCTCCATGCCTGTGGCTCAAGTGGCTAAGGCGCCAGCTACATACACCTAAGGTGGTGGGTTCAAATCCAGCCCAGACCCACCAAACAACAATGACGGCTGCAACCAAAAAATAGCCGGTTGTGGCAGGCACCTGTAGTCCCAGCTACTTGGGAGGCTGAGGCAGGAGACTCGCTTGAGCCCAGGAGTTGGCAGTTGCTGTGAGCTGTGATGCCATAGCACTCTACCAAGGAGGACAGCTTAAGGTGCTGTCTCAAAAAAAAAAAAAACTGTTAAAGAAGAATTAGTGTTAATAAATTTAGCTAAATACAAAATAAATAAATTTAGCTGAATAAAAGTACATAGAAATAATTAATAATTTGGACAACAGCCTAGGACAAAATCTCATTTACAACAGCAACAAAACATTAACAACAAATACAATTCCTAAAAACAAATTTAATAATGTTCTATCCATTAATGTTCTATCCAATAATGTTCTATCCATTCCATCCAAAACTATCAAGCTATAATAAAGGTTGCAATAGATTTGATTAAAGGGATATATACTTCTTTGTTCTTACTTTGGAAGTTAAATTCTGTATAAATATTATATAATCCCACCAAGACATCAAAGAAACTTTTTTAAATAACAAAATTAATTCTAAAGTTTAGGTGAAACAATGAACATATAAAAATATCTGAAGAAATTCTAGAAGAGTGATGAGGGAAGGTCTGCCCTACTTCATATTAAAACAGGTGAAAATGTTACAGTTGAAACTATGGTAAGGGCACAGAAACAGATGTATAATTGATACATAAAGATCATAATTAGACAAAAATATTTATGGGAAATGATTTTGTAATAAAGTTGGCATATGGAGAGGTGAACAAATCAAGGAATAAATTGTGCCTATATGGTACGCCATTTGGGGGGAAAATAAAACCCTGGATTCCTATATTAGCATATAAAGATACATCCTAGTGAATCATAGATTTAAGTGTAAATATTTAAAATAGTATTTCCAATTTAAGATTACAATGTTAATTTGTAACATCTAAGCCCTCCTAAAACAAAAATGGGAAGAAACAATGTTCTCAAACTGGAGCAGTTATTCTAAACACCAGCGTAATGAGTAGGTCAGCAAAAATGCTGACTGGCTCAGGTGACCAGGAATAGGCTGGACCAAGTGATTGGAGTAGAGCTGAGGCCTCCCGACCTGTGCTCTCATGATGCACCTGGTTCCAAGCAGGCCAGGAGGAACTACCATCCAACCATGTATGAATGTGGGCCAACTTCAAGGAAATCACCTGCCTTGGAGAAAAATGTCCTCTTCAAGAATTAGAAACGTCAAGATAAAAGACACCTAAGCCTACCTGAAGGCATGCCCTGGCATGCCTTATTAAGGGCTAAGGCCCTCTTGAGACCATCTCTGGATTCTTGAACGTGTACCTACTGAAGAAATCTTTCTGTGAAGATAAACTCACAGATAAGAACCAGAGAGCCCCTGAGAAAAAGTAGCACAAGAAAAAGCAAATAATAGACCCAGAACATAGAACAATTTAAACTCTGAGAAATCAACATATAAATATTTTAACATCCCCTGAATGAAGGAATAGGAACCAAATAACAAGACAGAAATCTAATGATAAAATAAGTGACAGCGAAATAAAAATGAGTGGTTGGCATTTTAAAGAAACTTCCAATTTTAAGAAAATTCCAATTAAAAATCTTAGGAATTAATATTTTATCAGAAATTTAAGCGGCAATGAAAGGACACATCCATGTTCAACAAAAAACTAAAAGCAAATTCATGAATTGATGGGCAAATTGAGGCCAACCCCCATAAGGGAGATTTTTTTATGAAGATTTTTTTGGGGGAGGGGTTGGAAGTTAAGAAACGTAAATGAGCAAGACCAAATGTTTTAATGTAACTACTGAGATTTTCAGAAGAAAACAGAGAGTGATGGTAGATGATTGAAGAAGTTAGAAGACTATTGAAGAAGCATGAATCCTCGATATTGAAAACATTTGGACTACTAAGAAGGATAAATTTTCAAATCTCATACATAGATTCATTGTGTCAAAACCTTGGCTGACTGCATCCACACTCTGTCCTCATAAGAGCTCAAAAGTCTTTTTTTCTGATATGTCAAGAGGTTGCAGTTGGCTGATAAGCCCACCCGTTACCACAGCAAGTTGGGTTTTCAAGTGATTGCTTTTGCACTTTGGGTAATATGGGCTTTGAAGTGATAAAAAACAAGCAAAGTTTTTTTGTTTTTTTTTTTAAATATTCATGACCAGACTTTGTTAAACCAGATTTTCATGCCTTTTCTATTCATCCATCATTTTTAATGCATGTGGACAATAACTCCACTTGGAATCTTTTTTTTCAGAAACATTTTTCTTTTAAAAATGATCATGGGCCCTACAGTTGTTCCATCTGCACAACAGGCCAGAACAACAGTGAAATGTGTTTGCTCCTTTGATGGCCACTTTTCTGTCGGGTGGTACATCAAATGTGAGTAGGACCTCATCCACATAGGTGACTTGGGACAACCCAAATTTGTAAGACTTTCAAAAACTGATAACATAAGAATGAAATTCCTAAACTTGATTCTCATGGGCTGCTGGGAGTTTTGGGACGAGTTTTGTTCATGTCCTCACACTCAAACCTTCTCTCTTCATACAGTTAAAGCACCATCTAGTTGTGGCTGAGAAATTATCAATGCTTTTTTCTCATGCAATCCTCTTCCTCTCTTCCTCTATCATCATGGTCCATAGAGATCCCAGTCTGAAGCTGCTCTAAAATCCAGGTCTTCACCTCCTGCTCCTCCTCTGGCCACCTTGGAGGTCCCCTCCCATTGCCTGTTTCTGACTTGGCATCTGAAGAAGCTCCACCCCCCCACCCCGGTTCCCTCCACAAGCTGATGAAGTTTCCAGTGGGAGTTGGTCCAAAGTGTCTCAGCTGCTCTGTTGCCATCCCCTTTTAGCACATTTAATAGCTGTCAGCTTGAAGCTTGCAGTGTACAAAAACCCTTTCAATATTTTCCAAGGGATTTCCCAATGATTTTTATTGAAGTATCAGCTAGATTTCTAGCTCCCGCCTAAAGCGCATCATTCTTTGTTGGCTGAAAATATTGTGAGTTTGTCATAAATTCAGCAAAACCAGTTACCATATTCTAGGGTATTATTTTGCATGCAGATTATGTTATTATTTTCTAGAGTTATATTTTTAACACATGAGCATAAACAAAAGAATTAAAAACATAAATATAGATATGGAATTAGAACTATCCATGTAAAATGTGCAGCCCTAATTTCCCTAAAAAATTTGGACAAAAAGTGCACAAAATATGATCACAAAATGCACAATATGAAAGATCACAAAGTCTACCTCTTACAAACCTTAGGAATTGCAAAAGAATATGTTTAGCAAGAAAAATAACCTTACAGGGAAGTAGTAAAATGCAAGATTAACATGTATATTAAAATATGTATAATCTGTGGATAGATAATAAGTGACAATAACAATTTTCACAGGTATAATAACAAAGTGGCATGGAATTTTCAGAATTCAATAACATAAGAATTTTGGCAAACTACCCCAAAGGAAAGTAAAAGAAAACTAAAGATTTATTTTGTCGAGAAGAAAAATGATAAACCATTGGACACTTCTAGGAATTGATTTTTGTTTGTTCGTTTGTTTGTTTGTTTTTTGAGACAAAGGCTCACTCCATGGCCCTGGCCACTTACAAATATCAAAATAAAACATAACTTCCAAACCATCAGAGAATGGAAAATGAAGCAAATCAGGTTTTTAAATTATTTAATCTAACAGAAACCAGGAAAGACAAAGTGAAAGAGAAAGAAGTGTCACAGTAGAGCACAAAATAAGACGCCAGAAGACCAAGGGTATCCTTAGACAGAATATATTTTATGTGTTAAGTGTATCTTTCAAAAGGAAGTATTCTTTGTATGGGTTTAAAAAACAAGAACATACAAAACAAGGTGACATGGAAACGTTAAAATTAAACATGCAGAAATTGTAAACTAAGAAAATATCACCTAAAATAATACAGCTGCAATCATAATTGGAAACTTGCAACTAGCTCTTTGAAGTTGAAAAATCCAGCAAATAAAATATAAGTATGAAATATATAAATAGGCACTATCTAACATGTAGAACTCTGCACCACAGTAAATACACATTCTTTTCAAACATCAGGGAACATTTATAAACATTGGCCGTGTTCTAAATTTCAGAGGAAATCTCAACAAATCACAAAGAATTGGTATCATGGAAACAGTATCCACTAAGCACAGTACAATAAAATTAGAAATAAACCTCAAAAAGATAGCTTTTCTCCAAATCCTACACAATCACAAACCAGAAAATATACTGCTCTATACGGTAAGCCACAGATTTATAAGGGAAATCAAAATAGAAAAAAAACAAAAGATCTAGAGCGGAATGACAGCAAAATTACCACTTATCAAACACCGTGGGATACAGCTAAAGTGATACTTACAAACTTAAAGACATTTATTAGAAAACAAGAAAAACTGGAAATAAACAGGATAGGTTTCCATTCTGTAAGGGGGAGAAATATTAGCATATATACACAGAGAATAGAGAGAAAAAAATATTAACAAGGATGAAAGCCAGGAAAAAAAAAAAAGAACTAAAAACAAATGCAATGAAAATCAACAAAAACAAACACTGGCTCTTTAGAAAGCCAAATAAAATAGACATATGTCTGGTAAAATTAGTCAAGGAAAAGAACAAGGCACAAATAAATAATAGTAACCATGGGAAAATGAAAAAAGGCAGGTAATTTAGAACCTTCAAAACTCTTTTAAAAATACATAAATGAATTTGTTAATGAATGTGAATAACATCTCAAAAGACCATTTTCTACCAAAAAAATGTTACTAAAATTATTTTGCAAAACTTAAAACTCTGAATAGACCAATAACCCTTATCAAGTGTAAATGATATTCAGAGATCCTCTCTTTGAAGAAAAGGTGCCAGGCCCAGATCATTTATAGACGTCTATCAAACATATAAAGAATAAATAAGCCACATTTTGTGAAAACTTTTTAGAGTTTCACAAAAGAAGAAAGTTACCCAGCTCATTTTATAAGGCTAGACAAACACCAGATCCTAAAACGAGGCACATATAACACAAGAAAAGAGTATTATTGATCAATCTCACCTATAAACTTAGAATCAAGAGCTATATATTTTAATAAATAAAATTCAACATGCAGTAAAAGAACAATATATCATAAACAGGAGAACTCATCCCAACAATTGAAACTGACTCAACATTTTAAAAATCCATTAATTTGATTAATTGATTAAATGAGAAAAATCAATTATCATCTTTAAAATTTTTGGAAAAAAATTCAAAGATGCCTCAATCATTCAATAACACGTTTTCGTGATTAAAAATTAATCTCTTGGCATTCTAAGAACAGAAAAAGCTTCTCTAAATTGGCATCTATGAAAACTTTAAGGCAAGTACTAAAAGCATTCCCATCAAAGTCAAATGGAAGATAAAGAAATCCACTATCACTGCTGCCATTTAACATGGCTCAGGAGGTTCCAGCGAAGGTGTTAAGACAAGGAAAAGAAACACATACAAGGATTGCAAAGATCAGTCAGTATTCTGGGTCTCATTTCCTTGGTCCAGCACCCATCTGTCCAGTGAGAACACACCCCCTCCAGTGTGCACAGAACTAGGTTCACAGCCCAATCACAAGACCCCTGGGACTTCACCCTCTTCACCACCGTCACCACTGCAGAATCAGTAGGCACAGGCAGTGAGCCCCCTCAGTTCAGTTCTTCACTAGGATTCTTCTCTAGTATTGGCTCCCTCCTTCTCTTCTAGATCTAATAATAAAAATAGATTAATTTGGCTGCCGACAACTCATCCCCTTACATATGGAATAAACCCATTTACAATAGAAGAAAATAAAGCCTCACACAGATGGGCAAAAATAAGAGAACAAGAGAAACATCTTAAAAGTGCTGATTTCCTAATTCTATTCTTTCCGATCTAGGGTTCAAGAGGCTTCTCAAAAATGTTTATGTTTCTCATTCTAGAGATTTTTCATTCCTTCTCCCCATCAGACTTCATCCTTGGAAATGTGGGAATGGGTAGTACCAACTGTATGAATCCCAATCTAAGCAAATTTCCACTTTTCCTCGTTCCTAAATCTATCTTACAGTTTTTCAAACTTCTCCAGGATCTCTCCATTCATACCTGTAAAGTCCTGGTTAATGCTCTTTGTGGTTTTCTACATTAAAGCAAATGAACATGTAGAGGTATTTTAAGAGACTTTCTGGGAGGGTTGGATAACTTGGGGACTAAGGGAAGCAGAAGGATAGGCAACTCACACTTGTTTATCATTTACTCAAGGTGCTATGCTAAGCAATTAATATACAATTTTCTTTTTTTGAGACAGAGTCTCACTTTGTCACCCTGTGTAGAGTGCTGTGGCTTTTACGCTTACAGCAACTTCAAACTCTTGGGCTCAAGTGATGGATGCTCTTGCCTCGGCCTCTGAAGTAGCTGACACTACAGGCACTGACCACAACAACTGGCTGTTTTTAGAGATGGGGTCTCGCTCTTGCTCAAGCTGATCTTGAACTCCTGAGCTCAAGCAATCCTCCTCCTTCTGCCTCCCAGAGCACTAGGATTACAGGTGTGAGCCACTATGCCTAATCTAAAATAGTTTACTCTTCACAAGAGTTCTGCAAGGGAAACATTGTTGTCCCCAGTTTACTCATGAGTAAATAGAGAATCAAAAAGTTTAAGTAAAGGGCAGCACCTGTGGCTCAAAGGAGTAGGGTACCAGCCCCATATGCCAGAGGTGGAGGGTTCAAACCCAGCCCTGGCCAAAAACTGCAAAAAAAAAAAAAATAGTTTAAGTAAATTTCCTAATGTCATGTAATTAATTAGTATTAAGACAAATTTCAAATCCTGGCAAGTCTGGTCCAAAACTGATAATACTTCCAACATGCATGGGTCTTACAGTGAGCCTGCTAGGAATGTAACAGATGAATTAATTAGCACTTAACCCAATTCCATCACCATTATTAGAAAAAGTGTATATTATTATTTTTAGATTTGAGTCTTCATCTTTTGCTTAAAAAGTTTTTTTTTTAAAAGTTCTCCCCATAAGTACAAAAGAGAGGGAAGACTGAGTCTCTTCGACATTTAACCTGTCTTCTGCACAGCTGATGGCTGCTGGCTGCTGGGATACCACTCACCTGCTTGAAGTCACCTTACTGCCACCTTTGATCAAGACAAACGCTAGCTTTTCCTGGACCTCTTTGATGCTTTCTCTGTTTCTTTCTTTTTCTCAAACACTTGAAATTTAAATATTTTCCAAAATTTTATCATTCAACTTATTTTCTTTTTGCTATGTATTTATTTTACCATTCAATAAATCCATACATTCTTATGTCTCCAAATCCCATATCCTTACAGATGTTTACCAAATTTTCACCACTTGCTGTGAATGCCCTCAAAACCAGTCCCACTTACACAGTGGGAGTGCACAACCCGACCTTCCATTAACACTCTACATGCAACTGAACATAGTTTTAAACCAGTCCCACTTACACAGTGGGAGTGCACAACCGGACCTTCCATTAACATTCTATATGCAACACAACATAGTTTTAAACCAGTCCCGCTTACACAGTGGGAGTGTACAACTGGACTGTCCATTAACACTCTACATGCAACTGAACA
>NW_003852595.1:2379129-2383344 GCF_000181295.1 Otolemur garnettii | reverse complement strand
AGTTTTAAACCAGTCCCGCTTACACAGTGGGAGTGTATAACTGGACTGTCCATTAACACTCTACATGCAACTGAACATAGTTTTAAACCAGTCCCACTTACACAGTGGGAGAGTACAACTAGATCTTCCATTAACACTCTATATGCAACGTGACCAAACTGAACATAGTATTCCCACCAAACAAGCTTGGACTTCTGTATGTTCATGGTCAGTCACCCCACCCACCACCCCTGCCCTTCCATCCCCCACCCCCATCCTCTCCTCTGGCTCACAACTCCAGAGAGCTCTCAGAGTCTTCTTGGCCATTTTCTCTCATGTAAAAATGGACCAGTAAATGTTATTATTTTCCTTGCCCACTTATCTCATCTTCATTGTCTCAATCCCTTTACTAATTCGGGACTGCATTACTCTCGCTTGGATACTTCTTCAAATTCCTCAACTTTTCCACATACCTCTACTATCCAATATCTTCATTCCTGTCCATCTTTCAACTCTTGTAATTTATTCATTCAACAAACACTTACTGAGTACAGACTCTACAGGGTGTTCCCCAAGTTTCCACACATAGGAAAACAGGCGTCTTGGAAAACGCTTGCCATGGTGGGAGAGAAGACTTCACATGTGTGTAAAAAAAGGTGGCCAACATATAAAGAATATTTTGTAAATATTTTATAAAATGTTGTAATGATATCTTGTAAATAAAGGAACATTTAGCTACAATTTCCCATTTTCCTTTGTATGGGGAATTTGGGGACATCCTGTATATCAAATACTGTGCTGGGTGAAGGGGATACCTGAATGAACGGGAAACAGGTAAGCAGACTTACAAGAATGATGACACAAAGTACAGTGTCTGTGATGTGCCGGAGCACTCAGAGGACCATGAGCACCTTGGGGGATTCAGCAAGTGAAAGTCTGAACTGAGTCCTGGAAGATATAAATAACCTTCAGTTTTCCCACAGCTCTGCTCATACTTGTAATTTGCGGATTTGGGTATAAAATGTCACCCACATGACGGGCTCCTTGATTTCTTGCTTCCATCCATGGGGTACTTCTCTAGATACTATCAGAGAAGACAGTATGTGAGGAATGATTTCATAATTCTTTCCATTTGTGCATACATGATTCTGCCTGTTCACTAGAGTATTTCTTATACGGCCTTCTCTGCCTTTCTCTGAATCAAATGCCAGGAACGGTTTAAGCAGCCCTTTAGAGAATGGTGTCAAGCTGGGCGAGGGAATGGAGGTCAGCATCATGTCACAAATTTAGATCCCTATGGGTACAGACACACATAGGTGAGACTTCCCTGACTACATGTGGGAGGTTATGCCCTGCAAATCTACCTGCTCCCTTCTGATTCACATGTCCCTCCTTGTCCTCTGTTTTCATTAAACATCTCTGCAGGGATGGTGCTTGTGGCTAAGTGGGTAAGGCACAGGCCCCATATACCAAGGGTGGCGGGTTCAAACCCGGCCCTGAACAAACTGCAACAAAAAAATAGCTGGGCATTGTGGCAGGTGCCTGTAGTCCCAGCTACTCGGGAGACTGAGGCAAGAGAATCACCTAAGCCAAGGGTGACAAAGTGAGACTCTGTCTCTAAAAAAAAAAAAAAACATTTCTGCAGAAATAAGCAAGCCTCAGTCAACCCTTCATCACATCACATCACAACTAAGAATTTTTCATTCTTAGTTGTAGAATATCAGTGGCTCAGTCCAGTTCCTTCTGCTCTGCAGAAACCCTGGGTGTGGTGTGTGGGGTTTAGGAGGGAAGGAGGGCGAGGGGTGAGCTCTGATCCGACAGATGGAGGGAGGGCATGAAATGGTGGGCGACTTCCATTCTGAAATGTGGTCATCTCTTCCACAGAGTTTCTGAAAGCAACTAGATGTTCTACCCAAGGCTTTATGTCTCTCCGATAATCTACAGGAAGCGATTCTGGATGAGGAATCTGTACCTCTCCATACAGACCTAACAGTCTTTCTATTAACATAACTTTGTATTCCTACTCAAACAACAGTTGTAGCTACTAAATTTAACATTGAAATTCACGAGCCCAGGCTTCTTCTTTTCAATTCCTAGAAAGTACGTAGGAAAAGGAGTCTGGTCCACTCTAGACTTGTAGTTGCCAAGAACTATCTCTTATTTTCTTCTCCTCCATTTAGCCAGGATTTAGTATGGACCGTGGCACGTAGAGCTTTCTCCGTCAATGTTCAAAGAGTGAGTGGCCGCAGGTAACTGACAACCTGCCAAGCCTCCCTCGCAGAAACGCTGCCCTGCTGTCCTTCCTCATTCAGTTGTGTCTCAGGTACACTGCGAAGATCTATGAAACAAAATCTGGATTTGTGTCTTTCTCTTGTCAACCTGAGTTGAAATCATCAAGAGTCTCAGGGGAAGACAGGTATGAAGAAGAAATTGTACCTTCTTATAAACTCGATGAAATCTAATTTAAAAGACTTATGTATGAGCTCCTCTGCCAGTGTTACTGCTGCTTTAGGCACTTTTACCTCAGACCAGCATCTTATACTTGAGAAAATAAAACATCTAGTCAGATGGCCTGAATTTCAAGGCTAGCATGGAAAAGTTTTAATATTTTTAGATGCAGATCACAGAGAATTAAAGTGAAGTCTAAGCGTAAGGTACCAGGGTATTTCCTCGTGTTAACATGCTGTGCATCGTTTTGAAAATGGCAATGGAAGATGTTTCTAGAAAATTGGCTGTGATGGAATTTGAGCCACTAGGACTCCTTAGAAGTGGTAACAGAAGCGTGCTCCAGCCCTCATACTCTCTTCAGTGATAATTACACTGTTGGGATGGGGGTTGAGGGGTGGAAAGAGGGTATCAGGCTTTGAGGAGTTCAGCCTCATAAAGGAAATCTGTTGAGTTTATACAGAGATTTGCTACATGAACTTCAGCCCTGGATTGGTGATTCTTTAATTCCTTGGATTTCAGATTTGGGAAGACCATCAGTTTCACAACTGACCCATAACACTTTCCCTTCCCCTAATTTTGACCTTCAAATTTAATCTCTACTTGTGGACTTCCAGTAACAAGAAACCAACCTTTTTACTGGAAAAAATCCATACTATCATTGAGTAGATCTAATTGGATTATAGAGGAAAACTCACCTTTGGACTTCTAAACTGCATGTCACCTCTCCATAGGTCTATGTGCTCTAATAGCAAAGAGTATGAATATCTTTGAGTCGTGCTTACCTTATTGTGTTACTATTGTTGTTCTATTTGCTTGACCTTCCTACTGAGCTTTAAAATCCTTGAGAGAAGCTAGAATCTTATTCATCGTTGTATCTACAGGTACAACTGTAGATATAGAGTATCTGACATGTGATTGCCTCTTAGTAAGTGTTTCCCAAATTAATTCAAGCTGAACTGACATACAACTAACTAATGTTCTAAATTCAAGAGTCAAGAAGAATAAATTTGCACATGATACCCACTGTCTGATCTCAGTCCATAACCTTGGATGTGGTGCAGGTACCCGCAGGGTCTAGGATCAACCCATAAACTTGGGTGTGGTGCAGCTACGTACACTGAGGATCTAGGAGGACATGTCAAACTGTGAACTGCTTGTGATTCTTGATGACTTTCCTCTTTGGTCCTTGTGGTTTTCAGTTTCCTATACTGCATATATTGACATTAAAAAAAAATAAAGGTTATTGTAAAAACCTGGGGGGCGGGGAAGGATAAGTTATCCGTCTTCTACATAACCCTCCATTAGGTATGATTTCCAGAGTCTTTCACAAAAATTGCAATACCACAAACACTATTCTCAAGATGACTCAGAAGATAGCTAGTGGCAGACATTGTGGGCAAGCACCAAAGATAGTGATTTATTACCTCTCTCTGTGCACAAAGAATTATTTAGGCCCCTCTGCTGATTAGAAGAGACTAGAACAAGAAGAGCCAGAGTCTCACTCCAAGACATTCTTTATCTTATTATAGAGATAGGAATAAATGTGTTGCAAAGGTTGCAGAAGTGTTCTTATTTTCTTTCTCCACACTGGAGTTGTGTTTATATCTGGCTGTGTTTATGTAGGTGAAGCACATCAACAAACGCAATGCAGACTCCTTCTCCTATGTGGTGGGGCATAGTTGGGCTGCAAGGTTAATCCTGTCACCTACCCAGCAGATGACTTTCTGGGACACCTAAGCTGCCTGGAGTGACTGGACAGGCTGATCGACCTACAGAATGAGGCCTCAG
>NW_003852595.1:2374371-2377020 GCF_000181295.1 Otolemur garnettii | reverse complement strand
CTCCCAGAGTTATTTTCATTTTTTCTCAGAAATTCAGCCACAGCAAAACTAGTGGGCAAGGCCCACAGGTACATATAGATTATGTATCTTTAAGCAATTTCTCCATTGCTATGTTAAAAAATATATACATTCAAAAAAACCTAATTTCACATCAGCTGATCCTGACCTGGTTTTAATATGTTGGAGGGAATAACTACACACCAGTGCAGCCACGCCCCTTGAGATTTTATTACTCCAGCATTTTAATGACCAAAATAATGTAAAATTGGAACAGGTTGTTGGCACATGTTCAGTGCTCCTGCCCAGCACCCCTCACTCACACCAGCTCTGTTCTCTGTCAAGAAGGAAGAGCTGAACCCAACGTCACAAGGATAATCTATGAATTTGTTTGGTAGAAGGAATGAATGATCCCCCCAAAAGTTGCGACTAACTGCTGATGCCCAGAAGTCTGGTTCCTGAAGGTGTCATCTGAGACTAAAAGCACCACAGACTCCTCCTGCCTCACCTGCACCTGGCAGAGCCTACGGCCTCGTTTCTGTGATGAGTTCGAGCTGAGGGCTTTGGCCAAATCAAATATACCTTTTTCTATCTCCAAGCACCAGGACCATGGGGTTTGGCTCTAGCTGCACATGGGGTATGTGAGCCTGAATTTGGGGTTCTACAACAACAGATAAACCTAATTTAATGATCATATTCATTTTTCCTACAAACAGCTGTTTGGGCCACTTTCCTTACTTATAAAGATCATCTTATTCCGAAAGTTGATTTCTCGGGAGTCGAATTCTGCACTGACTTATAGCTCTCTAATCTTCTCGAATTTCCAGGTGAATGTTAGGATGTAGACGGAATTTGCATTTTAACAGGTGGAAAAACACATCCAGATCCTCAAGACACTTTTCATAAATCAAATCAGAGGTGTTTCTTTAGTACTTTTCAGAAGAATCTCCAAAAGCAGTTGATAATCAAGGTACCCAAACTCAACTTCTCTGTCATATTTCCTGACTAGGGGTATTTTATAGCTCAAATTCTCTTGATTTTATACCTTAAAAGGCATTTTCTCTACTCAATGTCTCCTTTAAACAGTGGGCAAACTGGGCAAGGCCCCCACTACATTATATTTATCCTCTTACTTGATAAAATGTTTTCTAGAAAACTACTCTGGGTTGTATATTATGCTATGTATTGAAACTGCTAAGATAAATAAGACACAACAGTTGGCTTAGAAAAGTTCAAAGTCTAGGAGAGACCTGTATATGAAAACATATTTCAATGCAACATGATTAATTTGCACACAGTGGAAGAGATCTGCCCTATTCCACCTCTGGGAAAGCTACAAAGGCTAAACCAACAAGCCAGCAGTATGTTGTCCATCATTTCTCTCCGTGAGAAATAAACCTGAGGTAAACCAGTCTTCCCAGTCCAAACGTGTAGGTCAAGGTAACTCCTGAACACTGCTGGGGAGGTATCACACTGGCGTGTCAAACTCTGGGAGTCTTCGGGTTTTGCAGAACTGAGCTCGACTTTCCTTCCCTTTTGTACCTGAGATTCTACAGCTGCTCTCCACCTTTGTCTTTCCTAGGTGCGTGGCTTTCCGAGTCACCTCCGTGTCTATAGTCTGTCTTCTGTTTCTAACTGATCTCGTATATTGAAACCAAAATGTATTTCTGAAGCCCAAGGTTGATCATTTCCTTATATAAAATCTTTCGGTAAGCTCTCATTGCTTATAGAATAAAGTGCCTAAATCATTTCAGGCACAGAGTAGGCATTCAATAAGTAGTTGTTGAATAAATAAACCATGAAAGACGTCCATATCCCAACCCTGAGAACCTGTGGAATGTGTCATTTTATACGGCAAGGGAGGAATAGTGAATGCAGATTGAATAAAGGTTCTAATAGGGTGGCTCTGTGATAGAGGCGGTTGCCCTGGATTAGGGATTAAGTACCAATGAATCCTTATAAGTGGAAGAGGAAGGCAGGAGGTGGCCCCTAGGGTCCCCCTAAATGGAAGAGCAAGGCAGGACAGTCAGCATCAGAGTGACACAGCACCGGGAAGACTCAACCAGCCACTGCGGGCTTTGAGGAGATAACGGGTCAAGAGGAAAGAAATGCAGGTGGCCCAGAGAAGCTGGAAAAGGCAAGGAGATGGTTTCTCCCCAGAGCAGCCAGAGAAACCCTGGAGCCCTGCCAACACCTGACTGTGGCCCCGTGAGACCCATTTCAGACTTCTGAACTGTAAAATCATAATGTTCCTTCATTTCAAGTTAATGTGAGGGTACAAACAACCAGGTCAAAATATTTGATTTTGTTAGGTAGAGTCCCTCTTGTGATTATGACCCATACTCAAAAGGTGGGCCAAACACCCCCACACTGTGTTCATTCAGTGGGAGCGCCCCTCCCCCCTCCTCATTACCCCTCCCTCCAACTTGATTTAAAATGAGTTTCTCTCCCGTGTGGGCCTGCATTAGATCGACTACTGGCTTCATATTAGTATTGAGTACATTGGATAATTGCTTTTCTATTTGTGTTATACTTTACTAAGAATAATGTGTTTCGGCTCGGCACCTATGGCTCAACCGGCTAAGGCGCCAGCCGCGTACACCTAAGGTGGCGGGTTCGAATCCCCAGCCCAGACCCGCCAAACAACAATGA
>NW_003852595.1:2332827-2374224 GCF_000181295.1 Otolemur garnettii | reverse complement strand
GCACTCTACCCAGGGGGACAGCTTGAGGCTCTGTCTCAAAAAAAAAAAAGAATAATGTGTTTCAACTACATCCAGGTTAATACAAAGGATGTGAAGTCTCCATTTTTCTTATGGTTGAATAATATTTCATGGTACGCATAGACCGCAGTTTGTTAATCCCTTCCTGAGTTGGTTGGCATCTAGGTTGTTTCCACATCTTGTCCAATGTAAATTGAGCTGCATAAACATCTAGTGCAAATGTTCTTATGATTAAATGGGTTTTTTTCTTCTGGGTAGATGCCTAATACTGGGAGTGTGGGGTCAAATGGAGATCTGATTTCAGTTCTTTGAGGATTTTCCGTACTTCTTTCCAAATAGGTTATATTAGTTTGCAGTCCCACCAACAGTGTAAAAGTGTTCCCCTCTCTTCACCTCCACGCCAGCATCTGCAACTTGGGGATTTTATGATGTGGGTTAATCTTACTGGAGTTAGGTGATATCTCAGGGTAGTTTTGATTTGCATTTCTCTGATGAGCATTTTTTCTTATATTTGTTAGCCATTCATCTTTCTTCCTTAGAGAAGTTTCTACTCATGTCTCTTGCCCAGTGATAGATGATATTGTTAGTTTTTTTAATTGATTAATTTGAGTTCTCTGTCGATCTTCGTTATCGAGCTTTTGTCATATTCGCAATATGCAAATGTCCTTTCCCATTGTGTAGGTTGTCTGTTTGCTTTGGTTGTTGTCTCCTCAGCTGTACAGAAGCTTTTCAGTTTAATTAAGTCCCATTTGTTTATTTTTGTTGTTGTTGCAATTGCCACAGAAGTCTTCTTCATAAAATTTTTCCCCAGGCTGACATCTTCAAGAGTTTTTCCCACATTTTCTTCGAGGATTTTCTTTTATTATTTCCTGCCTTAGATTTAAATCTTTTATCCATCTTGAATCAATTTTTGTAAGTGGTGAAAGGTGGGGGTCCAGTTTCAATCTTTTAACAGTTTCAATCTTTAACCAGTTCTCCTAGCACCATTTATTAAACAGGGATTCTTGTTTGGTTTATCAAAGATCAGGCAACTGTAACATGTTAGTTTCATCTCATGATTTTCTATTTGATTCCAAATGTCCATGTCTCTATTTTTGTGCTGATACCACACTGTTTTGATCACTATGGACTTGTAACATTGTCTGAAGTCTGGTAGGGTGATGCCTCCCCACTTTGTTTTTATTACTGAGAATTGCCTTAGCTATATGGGGATTTTTCTTATTCCATACGAAATTAAGAATTATTTTTCCCAAATCTTCAAAGTATGATGTTGGTATCTTAATGGGGATTGCATTGAATCTGTAGATTGCTTTGGAAAGTATAGACATTTTAACAATGTTGATTCTTCCCAGCCAAGAGCATGGTATGTTCTTCCATTTGTTAATGTCTCCTGCTGTTTTTCTTAGGGTTTTATAATTCTCTTTGTAGAGGTCCTTCACCTCTTTTGTTAGGTATATTCCCAGGTATTCCATTTTCTTTGAAGCTACTGTGAAGGGAATTGTGTCATGATCATACATTTGTATCTTTTTAAGCAATACTTTGCAGGAATTTGCTAGAGCAGCAAGGAAAAACTAATACATTTGCTCACAGAGCATGAAACATTTTCTTGTCCTGCAGCGTTTATCTCTCTAACTTCCATCTTAGACAGCGAGGCAGTCTTGTTCTGTAGTGTAAATCCAAGACTGAGTCAGACGTTTTTAGTAGAACCTTGATTAAAACCTGTTGAATTAAATTGATGATTTGTTAGGGAATTTTTTCCTCTAACATTCTCAAAATTCCTTAAAGATTTTATGTCAACTAAATTTCTACAAATACCGAAAATCAGTTTCTTAAAAGCATGCAAATTGTCACAGTTCTCACGGCACTCAGTAATATGGTTGGCTGTTCTTCCCCTCCAGACCTTATGTTGAAACTTCATCCCGGGTGTTGGAAATGGTACCTACTGGGAGGTGCTTGGGTCCTGGGTGCAAATGCCTCATGAATGGCTTGGTGCCCTCCCCAAGATAGTGAGCAAGTTCTTGCTCTGTTACTTTGGGCTACAGCTGGCTGTTCAAAGGCGCCAGGCACACCTCCGCTCTCTCATCTCCTTCTTTCACTTGGCGCCAGCCTTGCTCTGCCTCCACCTTCCACCTTGGATGGAAGCTCCCTGAAGCCCTCACAGCAGCGAAACCCCCCCTCCCTGTTTCTCGCACAGTCTGCAGACCTGTGAACCAAATAAACCTCTTCTCTGTGCATATTACCCAGCCTCAGGTATTTCACTCATAGTAATACAAACATGTCAGTGCAGTTTATCATCACCTTTTGTATACAGTCTATCTTTTTGAGCTGTGTTCAATCATCCCTTGGTATCATCCATGGGGGATTTATTCCAGAACTTCCTGCCAATTCCAAAATCCAAAAATCCTCAAGTCCCTGATGAATTATGCAGTATTTGCATACAACCTACACACATCTTCCTGTGTGTGTTAAATCATTCTTAATACCTAATCCAACATAAATCCTGTGTGAATAGTTGTACTCTGCAAGTTCCGTTCAGATTCAGTCTGTAGCTGGTTGAAACCATGAATGTGGAACTCACAAAAATGGAGAGCCAACTGTATTTTCTTTTTCAAAAATATGTTTGTAGATTTTCATATGTCTCTTCTACCAGAAAATCTCAGTTGCTAAGATGGAAATTTGCTCATCTCCATTCTTTTTTCTATGACAAAAAAGCCTCTTTACTTTACCTGTTCCATCTTTGTCCTACATAAACCTAGTCAATTAATTCCAACTTTTTATTGGCTTTGGTCATTCAGACAGTATGTGTTGCCGAGTTTCCACCTGCTTGGAACATTCTCTTGGGAAGGACTGTCTCTTCCCTGGACTTGGATTTTGATTTTGACCTTTATTAAGAGCATTTGGGTAAAACATTCTGCCTGACACACTTGCTTTACCTGGACCAATTCCTTGCAGTCCTTAAAGGTCATTTCACAGTCCACATACTAAAGTTTGTCCTCTTTTACACACAGGCATCCCTTGATAACACCCTTCAAAGTTTTCATTATTGGCCCTTGCCCTACTCCTATACTCTGCCAACTTCATACTCATTTATAAGTTTTCCTTTTGACTTTCAAAAATCTTTTCTAAGGGTATTTTAATTGGAATAGCCAGAATGTGAAGGAATTTTGGTTTTGTTTTTGGTTTATCTGCTGATTATGTTAATGATATAAAACATAAATTTCAACTAGACAGGAGATAATACCTTGCTTCCTTCATGGGGGCTGAAAAGGGATCTTCCTCCAGGTTTTTGCTGTTTTTCTACAGTGACATGAAAAATTCCACCATCAATGAAATGATGTCTCTATTGGTGGGAGCCATGCATCACTGTTATATAAGTAAATTGGCAAAAGACTCTGATTGATAAGCCTTGTCCATTGTCCTATGATGAATATACTCCCACACACACCCATGTAATTTTTTTCCTATTTCCCCATTGCTTTGTGCCTTTAGAAGTAAATACAATCACTCTCACCAGCTCACTCTCCATATTTGTTTCTGCAGCGCCATTTTCCCCCATTTTCTCTACTTTATAGGACTTTGTACTTTATTTTATTGTTTCCTGTTCTAAGCATAATCTTTGCATATTTCAAAGGTTGGCATTTCCTTTGTTATTGCCAGAATGACATCATCTAGATTCTAGGAGTTATAAAGGACTCAGATGAACTGTTAGCAACCGTCCTGATTTTTTTCTTGTATTGTTTCAATTTCTAATTAAATTTTTCTAGAGAAAGAGAGTTTCCAAGGCCACACATTCAACGACTGGATGTGAGCAGCACTTTCTCACTTCCTGGTCTCTTCTCTTTCTCCCCCTTTCACATGAAGCTGTTAGTTTCCTCTGTTTACGTGTCTTTACACATAGTGGCAGTTTTTCTACTGTGTATCATATTTGCCATTTTGGCAGTACTGTTGAATGAGATGCCCATTTTGTTTCTGTATTTACTGTTGTATGATTTCTTCTCCCAATAAAAGATGGAAGTCAAACTTTGTGCTGTGAAGTCTGAATTCCTTGCATCTTTGAGGAATTGTTGCAGGGAGGGGTGAGGTTGAGGAATATTCCTAATAAATTTTGCATTGCAGGTCATGTTAGTTCAGATCCTCCAGAAAGCAGACACCAGGATGAGTTTAAAAGTAAATGATAAAGGAGAAAAGCAACATGAGAAAGTGGAGAGACCCTCAAAGTAGGAGGCAAGTCTTACCTGTGGGGGGGGAGTCATAGTGAATGAAGAAGGGTTGGGTAAGAAAAGACTCAGATTACAGTGCAGCACTAAGAAAGTCCTGTCACGCTGCAGGGACCCAGAACAAAGGCTGTCCATTGGGCAGGAATGGCTCAGCCGTGGTTCCTCTACTGTGCTCAGTATTGGCCAGGAGCAGCCTGGGGAAAGTGAGATGTTGTTGAATACGGGACTGGATTCTAACGGTGCAGGAACAAGAGGTTACCACTAACCACACTCCTTCCAGCACATTCATTCTTGAAGGCAGGTCTGAGTAGTGCACCTCCGTGGTTGCTGTTCAGGACCCGAAGCAGAAGTTACTGTGCATGCGGTTGACAGTCACCACCTAATGTTTTGATGGTGGAGAAAACCCTAAGTGGAAAGATGAGCTAAGCTGAAGTGAGATTTGAAATTTCCTGGGGTCTCTGCCCTTACCACCAGATTCCAGGTGGAGAAGTAGGACCCACTTGCATTTACATCCTTCATGCCAGGTGAGGGGTGACTGGCAGACACTCCGGAGGGAGAGACTTGCAGCAGGGGAATCCGGGCTACAGCCAAAGGTGTATTCTTGTGAAATTATATCGCTGAGTATTCCCAGAGCAGGATACTTTACTGGAGCCCAAGAACCAGAGATTGAGAATGGCCTCAGGTGCCAAAAGCAGAAACATAAAGATAAGTCACTTGCATGGACAACATTTTTGTGATATCATGTAAACCTGGGTAGATTTTAAGATCGCACTGAAAGGGAAACTAAAAAAGTAACTGGAATTGAATCTGCTTTAGCTCAGTGCACCAGGGGCTTTGGAGCAGATTAGGCTACGTGCCGAGAGGAAAGCAACGCACCCTTTGCTGCGTCTGTGCTCTGGGCTGAAATCTGCACCTTAAGTGTCGGAGGGACCCAGGAATGTGTCACAGCTGCTGCCTGCTGCCTGCAGACCCTCTGCTCCCTGCCCCATCTTTCTCCCTAATTCACCATAGCACTGTGCCGCCCACAGGTGCCACCGCCCATGCCTACACCAACGGCCTCTCACTCTGGGAACCACAGCGACCCAGCTGCCATGCCCCCAGTGCTGTGGATGGCGCTGTCTGTGACTTAAGGTTCGCCCATGCCACCTGCCACCTAGGGAGCCAGAGGCCACGACCAGGCAGGAGGAGGGTGTTGCAGCACTTGGAGATACCCATGAGCTTGACCTCGGGTGGAGAGAACTCAGGCTACTGCAGGACTGTGAGCCGGGGTGACCCGAGCTCCGGAACCTCCTCAAGGACCCTGCAGGAGCACAACAGCTAAAATTTTGATTTCCTTCAGTCCTGGCCTTCAGTTCTGCCTTTCAGATCCTTCAGTTTCTGCCTTTATGATACCTTACAATTCTCTTCTACCTTTTTCACGTAACCAACTTTTACCTAGTTAATAATTCTTTTAAGGTGAATTCCCTTGATCCAATGCCTGATAGAGTTTCTGCATCCTTACCAAAGTTTGACTAGTTTCTTCAAGACTCTGAGCTCATAGACTGTTGCCATAAGGGTGTTGCCCTTCGGGTCTCACAGAAAAGCCATGTCATGAAGAATAAGCACTTATTGAAATTGTGTTTTAAATAAAGGTGACCATCTGCTTGCTCAGGCAAAATGGCGAGCTTCTTTATTTGCTGTTGGTTTATATAGGGAATCTTGTGCACGTGCACTATACAGCAATGACCTCATTAATATTCATTACAATCCCTCTGCACATGCACATTGGACATCAATGACTTCATTAATCCATTTAAACATCTTGTGACTACCCACCTTGTAAGGAGCTCCTCCCTGGTAATCTGATAATCCACCCAACATACACCTTTAAGCATAACCCTTTCAACATAACCCACTTTAACATAACTTAATGAAGAACATGTTGTCAGTTATTACTTTCTTTGTTCTTATCTGATGAAGCCTGAGGCTATGGGGGAAAGAGACGATTTGAATGTCTGTTCTACTGACCATGCCATTTGGAGGCAGTTACTTCGAATCTTTAAGCAAAGCATAGAGAAACTTCTTGGGCATACAGGAATTTGTGTGCAAACCTCTGCTCCCATGTAGACCTTAAGTCGGGGGGGTTGCGGGAGGCTTTTATAAGGAATTCTCAGGCTGGACTTCTCAAAAGTCTTTCATGAGCCCAGGTTTCATCTGTGCCATTAGATACCTGTATGCATTGGGTAAATTCCTCTTCTCTTGAGGTCCCCTAGTACATTTCCATTCCCGGACCCGTCAGCAAGCAACCTTCGTCACTTACCACAGATCAGGAAAGGTTACTGATGGGTATCTGGCCAGTTTTCCAAAGGGCTTTTTCATGGGCCTTATAAAGTCAAACTTAATTCCTTAACGCAGTCTGGAAATGCTATTCCAGCCAAAGCCTTGGTCATGTTAGGTCCCCAACTAACCTGGCCACATGGGATTCTGCCTCAGTTTCTTACAAGTGTGCCTGCACAAAGTCTTTTCACTGCTTTCTCTCAAACGGCATTTTTGGCCAGAGGTATATAGGCATTTCACCTATATAGGCCTACCCGGAACTTGGACAGATAAGGTAGCCCTAAGGTTCATGTGCGATTTGCGCATAGACTTTATGGCAACCCTGTATTTCTCTCACATTATGCTCTCTGTTGTCTCTCCCTTCAATCCAAATTTCTTATAAGACCCAAAGGTCATAAAACCAGTCAGTATGACTCTGAATTCCAACTGTGGGAAATGTTCTACCACATTCTACCAAGGCATTAGGTAAATGAAAATGATAGCTGTACAGCATTTTATGTGTTGTTACACCTTTCTGTGTAGGCAAGAAACCTCCAAAAAGTAACTAACATACCAATAAGTCTAGATTAATGAAAAAGAAACTATAATCTTAAATGCTCCAAACATTAAAAAGATAATAAAAGGATATTATTAACCACTTTTTCCCAATAAATGAGAAAAGTTAGACTAAACAGACAAATTTTCAGGAAAAACTATCTATAACTTGTAGATACCAATGCATTAAAAAAAAAAAACAACCAGCCCTCAATTCACTTCCTACTAAAGGAAATGAATTAATAGGTCAACATCTTTCCACAAGAAGGGTCCAGATACAGGTGGCTTCAACACTAAATATTTACTACACTCAAAAAGAAATATTTTAATCTTAGCAAAATAATTCTGGAGAATAGAAAAAGTAAAATCACTCTCCAGTTCACTTTTGAGGAAAGTATTCTGAGGCTAGTTTAAGAAGATACCTGTGGGGCAATACAGCATTAGCAGTCAATATTTTGATTACCAAAGATAGTAACCCACTGCAGAAAGACTGAAAAACAACACTGTTCCACATGTCATTTTCAGAGTCTGAGCACTGTTATTGCAAAGCAGAGCAAAGAAGAGTAAGTTTTAGAGCTGAGAAGTAAGGACAGTATACAGGTTTATAGAACACAAGAACATTGATGCAAAAATCCTAAACAACAATTTGTTGTGTAAAATCAAAACAAACAATAAACAAACTGGATCAGATGTGATAACCAAGTAATAATTATCCCAGAAACAAATAGTTGTTTAATATTCAAAATAAATTGTTTAAATTCTTCATATTAGAGAGGCAGAGAAAGATGGCTAACCAAAAGGAGCATTCAGCTCAGCTCCCCTAGTACAACTGGGGAAAAAGAGAGAACCCAGCCATACCTGGTGCTGGAACCTGCCCAGAGTCATAGGTCAGGGAGTACGGAAGGGAGGTGGTGAGCTGGTACAGCGTGTGATACAAAGCAGTGGAAATCTGATGCTTTAGGGAAGTGATTGTGACCCACCTGGATTGGTTTCCCCCCAACAGAAGTCCATGATGGGAGGAAGCATTTCCGGAGTTTTCAGTTGTTGAGGGAAGCTGCACATTCAGTGGAAAGCTTGAAAGAGTGGCTGGACTTGAACATTATACAGCAACCAGATGTGAGTGCCAGTTGGAGTGGATTTGCCATAGGTTTAGTGGTTGGCGAATCAGCCATACTGGAAGGTCTCAGTGGTCAGGGGGCTGCTGCCATTGTGGGAAGGTTGGGGGAAGGTCTTAGTAGGGACCTAATGCATGGCTATCTTAATTCCACCCGCCAGGATCAGAACTCCACTCTTGGGACAGGCTGAAGAACTCTTGCACCCCTGCAAACTGGAGTCGAAGGGCACTGTGAGATCTGTCCCTGAAGGATTTTGGAGAGCTTCAGATCCCAACTCAGCAGGGTGTGAATCCTGAGGAAACAATCAGGCAACCACCAAAAGCAACTAAGTTTGGAATAAGAACCATAGAGGTTGCCCACTGTGGTCTCTGTCTCTGAAAAAAACACAGTGCCACCTGGTGTCCATGTGACATATTGTAACACATATATACACTATTGAAGTTGGATATACATAAATTTTTTGTATATAATATACCTATTATATACACCTATTAAAGTTCAACACTATACATAAATTTTTGTACTATTTTTTTATTGTATTCTTTCTTTGTTTTTCTCTTCTTTTCTATACTGATGAGGTGGCTTCAGTTTTTGACTATTTGAGCTTTTTTTGTTTTGTTGTGCTGTGTTTTGTATTTGCTAATTTTTTGGTTGGTTCTATTCTTAACTTCCATTTTTACTTTCATCAAAAGCAAGGACTTCTGTATTTCTGGTCATGAGGAAGAGTTTGGCTATGCTCAGGCTGGTAAGGAGCTCCTGATTTTTGAGGAACTCTCCCAGCTCAGGCCCTCAAAAGCATTGGATTACAGGAGTGCCCTTAACACACTCAATACCTTTTCTTCTATCACTCTCATTCTCTATCCCTGTCCTCATTCTCTCCTGTTTTCAATTCTTTTCTTTTATCCCCCTTCCCCTTTCTTTCTTTTTCTTTTCTTCTTCTCTTTCCTTCTTTTATCTTCTTTGTTTCTTTTCCTCTTGTTTCTCCCTGCTTGCATTTTACCCTTCTCTTCCTTTTGACCTAAGCTCTGAGACAAGGTATTTTGAAGCAAAGGAGTAAGAGAGAAGGAAATAGGAGGACAAGGAGGTGAACAAGAAGAAAGAACACAAGAGGAGGAACCAACCGAAAAATTCAGGCAACATGAAAAACAAAACAGAGCAACTCCTCCAAGGGATCATGAGGCAGCTACTACAGAAGACTCCACATATAAAGAATTAATGGATTTGATAGAAAGGAAATTTAAAATATGGATGATAAAGACCATGAAAGTAGCAGATGAGAAAATGGAAAGACAGAACCAAAAGTCGGACGAGAGATATGTAGAATATAAAAAGGATATGGCAGAGCTCAAAGGAAGGAGACAATCACAGAATATAAAGATGCAGCAGAAAGTATAAAAGAAAAGAAAAGGTAGACCATGGAGAAGAAAGACCCTCAGTGCTAGAGGATAAAATTTTTAGGTTGACCCAGGTAGTCAAACAGGCAGAAAAGAAGAGAGAAACAACACAAGAGCCACTTAAAGAACTACAAGATTTCATGAAACATTCAAACATATGAATAATTGGAATCCCTGAAGGGAAAGAAGATTGTCCCAAAGGAGTGGAAGCCCTACTGAAGACTAACATAAATGAAATCTTCCCAAGTTTTAATAAAGATCCTGACACACTCCTTTCAGATGGTTATCAAACCCCAGGTCATCTCAACTCAAAAAGAGCTTCTCCAAAACACATTGTAATGAACATGTCCAAAGTCAAGATGAAAGAAAAAATTCTGCAAGCAGTCAAGAGGAAGCA
Source organism: Otolemur garnettii (assembly GCF_000181295.1). Taxonomy (NCBI): domain Eukaryota; kingdom Metazoa; phylum Chordata; class Mammalia; order Primates; family Galagidae; genus Otolemur; species Otolemur garnettii. Next base: position 2,364,233 of record NW_003852595.1, on the reverse strand, counting down.
CCAACTGACCTACAGAGGCAGAGCCATTAGGATGACAGTAGACTCTTTAACTGAAACTTTCCAAGCCATAAGAGCATGGTCATCCACCTTCAACATCCTTAAACAAAATAACTTTCAGCCTATAATCTTGTATCCCACTAAACTGAGCTTCAAAATTGATGGAGAGTCAAATCTTTTGCAAATATACAAGCACTGGGGAAATTCACCACAAGACCAGCTCTACAGGAAATACTCTGACCTGTTCTCAACACTGACCATCACAATGGACTACCAGCAAAGTAAATACCCAGAAGCTAAAGGTAAAAATGTAGCTTCAACAATGGTGCAAAGGATAAGACTACACAGTGGACTTTCACAAAATAAGAGGAATAGAACCCCACCACATAATTGATAATTATGTGATAACTGGGAGAATTATTAATTCTCTCAATAAATGTCAGTGGATTGAACTCACCACTGAAGAGGCACAGACTAGCTGACTGGATTAAAAAAAAAAAAAAACACAAGTCATTCTTATGCTGTCTCCAGGAGACACACTTAGCCTTGAAGGACAATCAAGATGCAGCGTTAAGGGATGGAAAACAGCATTTCAAGCAAATGGAAATCAGAAGAAAGGACAGGTTGCAATCTTATTTTCAGATACAAGTGGGTTTAAAGCAACTAAAGTTCAGAAAGACAAAGATGAACATTATACTGGTCAAAGAAACAATACAACAAGAAGATATTAAATACTTATGCAACCAAATTAATGCACCCAGATTTATGAAACAGACCTTAATGGGTCTGAGCAATATGATATCCCATAATACCATAATAGCCATGAACTTTAACACCTCTCTGACAGTACTGGACATGTTTTCTAAACAGAAACTAAACGACGATACAAAGGCCTTAATTGTGACCCCAGAACAAATGGAATCAATAGACATATACAGAACACAACATCCCAAAGCAACGGATGTACTTGTTTCTCTTCTGCTCATGGCATATACTCCAAAATAGATCAAATCCTAGGATAAAAATCAAACCTCAGCAAAATTAAAGGAATAGAAATTATATCTTGTATCTTCTCAGACCACAAAGCACTAACAGTGGAACTCAAGTTCAACAAAAACATTCATCCCCACAGAAAAGCATAGAAATTAAACCTTACACTGAAAGATAGTTGGGTTCAGGAAAGATAAAAGAGGAATTGTTAAATTCCTCAAACATAACAATGATGAAGACACAAGTTACCAAAATCTCTGGGATACAGAAAAAGCAGTCTTAAGCAGGAAATTTATCACATTAGACACATACATTCAAAAAACAGAAAGAGAGTGCATCAACAAATCCATGAACCATTTTACGGAATTGGAAAAAGAAGAACAATCTAATCCCAAAACCATCAGAGGAAAAGAAATAGCCAAAATTAAATCAGAGATTAATGAAATTTAAAACAAAAGAATCAATCAGAAAACTTACAAAACAAAATGTTGCTTTTTTGAAGAAATAAATAAGATTGATAAACTTTTGGCCAGATTAACTAGAAACAGAAAAATAAAATCTCTAATAAACTCAATCAGAAATGATAAAGAAGAAATAACAGATGCCACAGAGATATAAGAGATTCTCTCTGAGTACTACAAGAAGCTCTATGCCCAGAAATTTGACAGTGTGGAGGAAATGGATCAATACCTGTATCTCACCCTCTCCCTAGACTTAACCAAGAAGAAACAGATCTCTTGAACAGCCCAATTTAAAGAACAGAGATTGAAGAAACAATAAAATATCACCCAACAAAAAAGTGCCCTGGTCCAGATGGCCTCATACCAGAATTCTATCAAATCTTCAAAGAAGAGCTTATACCCATATTGCAGAAATTATTCCAAAAAATTAAGAAGAAAGGAATCTTTCCCAACACATTCTGTGAAGCAAACATCACCCTGATACCAAAACCAGGAAAAGACTCAACTATAAAGAAGAACTTCAGACCAATTTCACTAATGAATATAGATGCAAAAATTCTCAGTAAAATCCTAGCCACTAGGTTACAACTTCTCATTAAAAAAGTCATACATCACAATCAAGTAGGATTCATCCCAGGGATGCAAGTCTGGTTTAACATACACAAATCCATAAATGTAATTCACCATATCAACAGAAGCAAAAACAAAGACCATATGATCCTCTCAATAGATGCAGAAAAAGCATTCAATAAAATTCTACATCCATTTCTAATTAGAACTCTGAAGAATATAGGCATTGGCTGTGCATTTCTTAAACTGATCAAAGCCATCTATGCAAACCCACAGTTAATATTATACTGAATGGAGTAAAAATGAAAACTTTTCCACTCAGAAATGGAACAAGAAAAGGTTGTGCTCTATCACCACTACCATTCAACATAGTGCTGGAAGTTCTAGCCAATACAATCAGGCAAGAGAAGAAAATAAAGGGCATCCAAATGAGGGCAGAGGAAGTGAAATTCCCCCTCTTTGCTGACTATATGATCTGATACTTAGAAAACACCAAAGATTCAATCACAAGACTCCTGGAAGTGATCAAAATATACAGTAACTTCTCAGGATATAAAATCAATGTCCATAAATCAGTAGCTTTTGTATATGCCAGTAACAGCCAAGATGAGAAGGTAATTAAGAACATAATACCCTTCTCACTAGCTTCAAAGAAAATGAAATATCTAGGAATATACCTCATAAAAGAGGTGAAGGACCTCTATAAAGAAAACTACAACCCCCTAACTAAAGAACTAACAGAAGATATTAACAAATGGAAGAAGAGACCATGCTCATGGCTGGGAAGAATCAACATTGCTAAAATGTCTAGACTTCCCAAAGCAATCTACAGATTCAATGCCATCCCTATTAAAATACCAACATCATACTTTCAAGACTTGGAAAAAATAATTCTTCATTTTGTATGGAATCAGAAAAAGAAATGTACAGACAAGGCAATTCTTAATAATAAAAATAAAGCTGGGGCATCAGCCTACCAGACTTCAGGCTGTACTATAAGGCCATAGTGATCAAAACAGCATGGTACTGGCACAAAAATAGAGATATAGACATCTGGAACTGAATAGAAAACCAGGAGATGAAACTAATATCTTACAGCCACCTAACCTTTGATAAAACCAAACAAGAACATACACTAAGGGAAAGAATCCCTATTCAATAAATGGTGCTGGGAGAACTGGATATCCACATGTAAAACTGGATCTGCACCTTTCTCCACTCACAAAAATTGATTCAAGATGGATAGAAGACCTAAATCTAAGGCATGAAACAATAAAAATCCTTGAAGAGAGCATGGGGAAAACACTGGAAGCTATCAGCCTGGGGAAGAACTTTATGAGGAAGACTTCTGTGGTAATTGTAACAACAACAAAAACAAACAAATGGGATTTAGTTAAACTGAAAAGCTTCTGAACAGCTAAGGAGACAACAACCAAAGCAAACAGACAATCTACACATTGAGAAAGGATATTTACATAGGCTTGGTAACTAGGATCTACAGAGAACTCAAATTAAGCAACATAGAAAGAGCCAACAATCCTTTAGATCACCGGGCAAGAGAGATGAATAGAACCTTCTCTAAAGAAGACAGACAAATGGGTGGTGCCTGTGGCTCAAGGAGTAGGGCACAGGCCTCATATGACGGAGGTGGTGTGTTCAAACTCAGCCCCGGCCAAAAACTGCAAAAAAAAAAAAAAAAGAAGAAGAAGGAGAAGAAGACAGACGAATGGCTAACAAATGTGAAAAAGTGCTGAGCATCCCTAATTATTATTGAAATGCAAATCAAAGAATGGCCCACATCACAAAATCTCAAAGCTGCAGATGCTGGTGGGGATGTGGAGTGAAGGGAACACTTTTACACTACTGGTGGGACTGAAAATTAATACAACCTTTTTAGAAGGAAGTATGGAGAATGCTCAAAGAACTCAAGCTAGACCTCCCATTTGATCCTGCAATCCCATTACTAGGCATTTACCCAGAAGGAAAAAAAATCCTTTTACCATAAGGACACTTGCACTAGACTGTTTATTGCAGCTCAATTTATAATCATCAAAATATCAAAACAGCCTAAATGCTCACCAACCCAGAATGGATTAATAAGCTGAGGATATACATATAATAATATGTATATCATGGAATACAATTCAGTCACTTTTAGTGATGAAGACTTTACATCCTTTGTATTAACCTGGATGGAAGTAGAACACATTATTCTTGGTAAAATATCACAAGAATGGAGAAGCAAGAATCCAATGTACTCAATTCTGGTATAAGGGCAATCAATGACCTAGTACGTGATGGGGCTGGGGAATGGGGAGAGCAGAGAAAGGAAGGAGGGGAGGGTGGGGGTCATGGGGTGTGGAACACCTTTTGGGGGTGGGACACAAGTATAAGAGGGTGTTTATCTAACAACTGCAATCAATGTAACCTGGTTCTTTGTACCCTCAATGAATCACCAACAATTAAAAAAAAGAATTTTAGATAAATCCCATGCTCTTAGTGTTATTTTCATTACCTCCACCTTGGTTGTTTTAAAGCACTAAAATTTGATATTTATTTTTGAATAAAGTCATCTCTTTATAAAAGAAATTGATGATTAGGACTCACTCAGCAGAGTGGAAAGGGAGGCTCGGAGCCATTTTGAACACCTGGGAGACAGGTATGGGTCCACTTCAGGTGCAAGGCATCCAGAGAACAAGAAGACCCAGACTGGCTCCCTGCCAGAACCTCAAATCCAGGAAGGCCTTCGGGCCCCAGTTCCTGGAACTCAGACCTGGCCTGGTGAGTTGACTCCCGGGGAGGACAATGGCAGCTGTGGGCAGCTGGCTGACTGCTCCTTCAGCTTCCCTTTTGATCTCTCCTAGATGCTGCCTTTCTTGTCAGCAGTAATGAGACCTGCCTCCTACTCCACATGTGCAGAGAAAATGGGTGAGCTTGTGGCGCTGTCCTGGGGACTGGTGGCTTTTTGTCAGGACAACTCTCCATTAACCCAAGAATTTCTGAACCCTGTGCACTTGTGAAGCAGTAGCTCAGCCTCCTTCTGAGCTCTTGATGAGTGGGCTGTGATTTCAGAGGTGGACAGTGAGGATCAGAGAAAAATACTGACTGTTTAAAGTCATAAAGTCATGGTGGTGGTTATGATAATGGTGATGGTGGTGATGGTGGTGATGAGATCCTTAGTATGGAAAGCTGAAGCTCATTGGAGCAGAGCATCTGCCCAGCAGGTGCCACTCAAGAGCTTCCTCTGTCTACGGAGTTATCAGTTCAGGACTCAGATGAATCTTCTCCTCAGTGCTTTCACGTTAAATTGGAACGTCTGTCCATGACAAATATCCAGGTTTGCACATTAACCACTGGGACAAAAGCAGATATTCCTGACAGTCATGCCTCTGACCCCAGAGATGACTGTGAACAAGGAGAGAGGTACCCTGAGAAGAGGGAGAGGACAGCAGAGAAAACGGGTTAGAGGGGGAGAGTGGGAGAGAGGAGAGGATGGAGATCTCACTGGTCTGCAGGGTTTCCACACACTCATTGCTACCCACCTTGAGAAGGTCCCTGTCTTCCCACATGGTCAGTTCTGGCCTGCTTCTCCCTCTGGGGAGGTCCAATTCCATCCATTTCTGCTGCAGAGTTGGGAAGGGGTCGGGGAGCTGTGGTAACAGGAGGCTGCTGCCATCTACTGTGTCTATTCTGAGCAGAGACACCTTCCATGCCCAAGTGGCCCAGATCCCCAAGGAGACAGCCAAGGAGGGTGGCTCTGAGACCCAGTACAGCACTCAGGGAGAGTGTGGCTGGCAAAGCTCCTCCCTTTAGGGCAGACCCTGTGCCAACCCCAGAGGCCACCTTCAGAACGTTCTGCCCAGGCTGCAACGCTGGAACAGCAGCTGCGGAGGGGGGCTGGTCACGGTGGTGAAGGCCGCCCTCTGCTGGTCACCGTGGTCAGGTGGCGGATGCAGGCCCAACTGCACAGACACTGCAAACATGAGCAGGATTTACAGGGCAGTTGATGCAGGCCCAGGAATTGCCCTTTAGCTTTGTGGTTTATCCAGCACTTCAAGGATTCTTTTTGTGGTGTTTTCATCTTCATATATATTTCAGCCATCATCCTCCCCTTTATTTGGGGGCAGGTGGTTGCTTCTTCCCTCCTGATTTCCCTTAGACACCCTCCCTCAGGGCCCAAGGGCTCACCTGCTCCATCAACTCTGGCAGAGCCCTGTCATACCCCTAGACACCCTCCATGCCACTGGCTGCAGACGGTGGCTCCTGACGTCAGTGCTCTTTTAGATTAAGAATGGCTGGCTTGGGAGCAGCACCTGTGGCACAACAGGGTAGGGCGCTGGCCCCATATGCTGGAGGTGGTGGGTTCAAACCCAGCCCTGGCCCCAAAAAAAAAAAAAATTGCTGGCTTGAGCACGGTGGCTCACACCTGTAATCCCAGCCCTCTGGGAGGCTGAGGAGGGTGGATTGCCTGAGCTCAGGAGTTCAAGACCACCCTGAGCAAGAGTGATAACCCACCTCTAAAACTAGCTGGGCATTGTGGTGGGCGCCTATAGTCCCAGCTACTCGGGAAGCTGCGTGGAGAGGATCACTTGAGCCCAGGAGTTGGAGGTTGCTGTGAGCTATGACACGATGGCACTCTACCCTGGTCTCTGTGGTCGGGTGGTGGATGCGGGCCCAACCTCACAGACACTCTGCAAATGTAAGCATGATTTATAGGGCAGTTGACTGTGGTGAGACTCTGTCTCAAAATAAAAAAAAAAATAGATTAAGAATTTCTCTTTTGTTTTTTCAAATGTGATTGGCAAAGACAATCCTCTATACACTTTGATGATAGAAAGCTGTTGTGATGAAACCCAAAATGAAGGTCCTTGCTCTTCATGCTAATATATGCTGATGGGCTCACACTTGTAATCCCAGCACTGTAAGAGGATGAGGCTGGAGGATCACTGGAGAATGGGAGTTCAATCAGCCTGTACATCAGGGGGAGACCCGATCTCTACTAAAAAGAAAACAAAAAAACTAGGCCAGGTGTGGTGACACAGGCCTGCAGCTGCTTGGATGACTGATATGGGGGTGGGGGGTCATGTGAGCCCAGGAGTTCAAGGAAGCAGTGAGCTATGACCACACCACTACACTCGAGCCCAGGAGACAAAGGGAGACCCTGTCGCTAAAACAAACAAACAATTTGACCCCTCTAAGATGATGTCCCGGGTGTCCCAGGACTCTTCTGAGAACAGTGCCCAGCACATTCCCAAGTCCTGGCTGCTGACCATCTGCTCATGCTCCCACCTCGGGCTCAGTAGTTGTCCTGCCACCTGCTCTGGCCTGGGCTGAGTTTTGCTCCTTCCTCTCTTTGTGCCTCCTCCCAGCCCTCAGCAGGCCCTGCCCTGCTGCTGCTCACACGGTCCTGAGCCCCCTTCCCACCCTGTCCTCTCTTTCCTGACCATGGCCACACCCTCTTGACCATGCCGCACCCGCACCCTCCTGTTCTCACCAGCTGAGCCCCTGATCCTCACTGAGGCCAGGCCTCCATATTTAATAATATAGAAGGTGTCATGCCTCGTCCATCCCAAATCTGTCAAAGTCTTCTCATTGTATTTGGGATAAAACACTAATGCCCTGGGAGGGAGTGGAGGGTCCGGAACGTCTACTCCCCCAGGCCCAGCCTCCTTGCTCCCCACCCACTGCTCCTGGTGCCCCGTGTGGGACCTTCCAGGGTTCAGCTCCTTTCTGTGGCTCCTCCTTGGGTTTCTGCAGCTGGTTCCTCCTCGCCCTTCAGAGTTTAGCTGGATGTCATGTCCCCAAAGTGATCACTCTTTCTGGGTAGAATATTCTTCAGCTCCTGGACGGTAGTTCTGTGTTCCTGTCACTCCGCACAGTGTGTCTGTGCCTCACACAGTCCCTGGAGCATGGAGGACACTCAGTACACCCATTGGTTGGACGCATCCTAGGGGAGTGGCAGAGGCTTTCCCAGTGGGCATGAGAGGTTGCCACGTGAGCATCCTGCCGGCAGCACTCATGAGGTTACAATGACTCTGAGGCAATTTGTCAGATGGCCATTGCCAGTGGCTAGAGTCGAGGTCACCTTTGGAACTTTCGAAAAATAACAAATCTTAGAAAGAAACATCACAGTGCAGTTGAGAGAGATGAAAAGTGGCCCTGAGGAAGGTGGTGGCAGCACAGGGTGTCCAGAGGCAGAGCCCCGGGTCCAGCCTGCAAAACAGTCCCCGCCAGTATCGTCTCCCTTTCCTGGAAGTTTCTACCGGCCAAGCAGTTTGCCGAGGGCCTCCTACATATCATCATGTTTCCTTCACATGTCCCCAAAGGGGAGGTGCACATTTGCTGATAAGAAAATACTTCTAGACACAGTGGTCAGGAATACTTCCTTACTGAGGTCTTCACCTGTAAGGAGGGACGTTACTGGAGAGTTCCGAGGTCCCAGGCAGGAATAAGACCAACATTGGGCTGTCTGATGAGCCTATGCTCAAATTCTGCCCTGGCACTTTTGTTGCAGTTTCCTCACTTGTAAAATGAGGGAAATGCACTTCATGAAGGTTATTGGAGAATTCATTCATTCACACTGAGCTCTGTGCTAGGGGCTGGGACAGAGGGGAAGGCGGCGAACAGAGTGCCCGTGTGAGGAGCAGAGGAAGCACACGCGGGGCACAGAGCACGGCTGGTAAACACTCCCTCCTTTCCTTCTGGGGGTCTCATAAAAAGGTGCCATGGAGGAGGGGGTGTCCACTAAAATTCCTGTGTCTCCAATGTGACGCCACGCTGGGAAAAAGCCACCGTGCTCTGGGCTCCTGCCATCCCCAGAAGATTGAATTGCTAACCCTGGAGAAAGACAACGGGATACTCTAGGTTCTCCACCTTCCTAATGCCGCGGCCCTTTAAGGCAGTTCCTGTGGGTCGGGACCCACAGGTTGAGAACCGCTGCTCTAGAGAGCTGAGGAGCTGCTGAATGAGGGGAGCCGGGCTCATCAGACCAGCGGTGGATGGCCCTCCAACTCCCGTTGGGGGGGGCTGCTTGGCCAATTGTCCAGGTGAACGCACACACAATCATACACACACTCACACACATAGTCATATACACACAGGCTCTTACAAGGCTGTGTGTTACAGAAAAAACCTGGTGCATACACATTTTCTATTTTCTCAAAAGCACAAAACTATGTATGTTCATGATGAAACCTGAAAAATTCCTTGCTGGACGAGAATGACTTTATAGGATTTTGCAAACTGTAGTACACAGCACAGATATTGTTGTATGAGTTAATACAGGTTTCTAATTAAATTTCTGAAAATTAGTTGAACAAGTACATTGACCTTCACCTCTTGGAAGTACCAATACACAGTATTCATTAAAACACATACAGTATCTCCAATAACAAATCTGACTTATTCCCTTCAAACTTTCATAAATGGCTGGGATGCTCTTACGCTTTGATTTTTCAGTGACAAGGCTAACACTGGTCAGCAGCCTTCAGAAGTAGCATCCTGTGAAAATCAATTATAAGTTTGTTCTTAAGTTGAATTTGTATAGAAGTTGGAAAAGGTATGTTTACTTATTACTGTAATAGCTTCCATTCGTAAGTGTGAGTGATACATCAGTTGGATGTTTGTAACTTTGGGATTGTTCATATTAAGAAAATAAGCAAATACAGTCATCCTTGGTATTCATGGGGATTGGTTCCATGACCTTCCTGGGATACCAAAATCCATGATGCTCAAGTCCCCAAAATGGCATAGGAGCAGGGAGAAGGGAGGAAGGCGGGGATGGGGCCTGTATGGAACACCTCGGGGGTGGGACACAAGTATAAGAGGGACTTATCTAACAAATGCAATCAGTCTAATCTAATTATTTGTACCTTCAATGAATCCCAAACAATAAAAAAAGAAAAAATAAATAAGATGATATGATTAAAGATCTTTAAAAAAAATAAAATTGCAGTGTTTGCCTATAACCTATGCACATCCTTGGAGTAGATTTTAAATCATCCCTAGATCACTTACGATACCTAACGCAATGTAAATTCTATGTGTATACTTGTTATGTTTTATTGTTTAGGACACAATGACAAGAAAAAAGTCTGTCTATATTCAGAACAGGAAAAAAAAAAAATTCTGTGAAGTCTCCCAAGGGGAACCGAACATTTTATTTTAAGTATTTCTAATTTGACATTGGTTAACCCCCAAGGTTGAGCCAGGGACATGGAGGCAGACCGTGCCCTGACAGGACAGCTGCAGGCTGATGACGGCCAAAGGCAGGACTCGCAGCTGGAGGAAAGCAAGGACTAGCACAGACCTCATCGTGTCAGGATTGGCATCAGCATTAACTTGTGGTTTCTAATATGTGGACAAATAATATGAAAATAAGTCTGAGCACGTGGGTGTGCTCATGTGCGTATTTTGGGCTTTGTCCTACTGAGAAGGCCCGGAACAAGGTCCCTCAGCCTCAGCACTGTTGACATGAGGGCCTAATAATTTTTTGTTTGGGAAATGTCCTGTGTGTCACAGGTGGTCATCAGCATCTCTGACCTCTACCTATCAAACGCCAGTAGCACCTGCCTCCCAAATTGGGACCACCTAAGATGTCCCCAGGCTTTACCAAATGTTCCCTGGGAAGCAAAGCTGCCCAGGTGAGAACCAGTGGCGTGGGCATGGTGGCGTCCTGGTAGCACTGTGCACACTCAGCACTCAGGCACTGCTCTCTGAAGTCACAGGTCCCAGCCCCTGGTTCTAGGCATGGATCAAGGGACAGAAAGCATAAATTCCTGCTAGTCACCAGCCATTGGTCACTGTTTTTTACAGATGAAGGAACTGAGGCTCTGAGAGACTGCATAACTCACCTCAGGTCACACTTATGTCCCTGGTCACAACTATGGAGAACAGGGTCCCACTACCATGGTGAAAGCACGGTTGAAGGGCAGGTCATAGGGCCAAAATGATGGCAGTGATATTGAACTTGCTAAATAGAGGTGTCCAGGGGGTGTCCAGGGTGGGCAGCTGTGGGGAGTATGATGCTTAGCCTCACTGTGGGAAGCCTGAGCTTGCTGAGGTGACCCAGGGAGGAGGGGTATTGAGTGGGAGAAGGTGAGTGTCTGAACCTCCTGCCTGTGAGCAGATGTGGTCCTGGATCTGCAGGATCTGCAGGCTGGGCCACAGGGCTCACTACAGGATGAGAAGGAAGGTCCAGCCTGCAGGGATCTCCCCTGAGGCCCAGGGAGACTGATTCTTAATTTTCTCTGTTGCTAAAAATGCTCACGCAGTTGGGTAGAAACCCAGTAGTTCTCCAAGCACATCTCCAACTTTCTCTTCCCAATGTAACCACAGTGACAATACATATTTTCTTCCTTCATTCTTGGTATGTGTTTTCTTAATACATGGAATAAAGGACAAACACCAGCTTGGACATAGACGTTTGTCCCTTTTACTTTTCTGTTGAGCCTGGTGATTGATGAGCCTGTTTGCAGCAGGTCTGCACAGAGTCCACCTGTGTCTCCTGCCCTCGAGAGGTGTCTCTTGCTCTCTGGGGGTGTCTCCTGCCCTCCGGGGGTGTCTCCTGCTCTCTGTGGGTGTCTCCTGCCCTCTTGGGGAGTCTCCTGTCCTCTGGGGGAGCCTCCTGCCCTCTGGGGGAGCCTCCTGTCCTCCAGGGGTGTCTCCTGCCCTCGAGAGGTGTCTCCTGCTCTCTGGGGGTGTCTCCTGCCCTCTGGGGGAGTCTCCTGTCCTCCAGGGGTGTCTCCTGCTCTCTAGGGGTGTCTCCTGCCCTCCGGGGGTGGCTCCTGTCCTCCAGGGCTGTCTCCAGCTCTCTGGAGGTGTCTCCTGCCCTCTGAGGGAGTCTCCTGTCCTCCAGGGGTGTCTCCTGCCCTCTTGGGGAGTCTCCTGTCCTCCAGGGGTGTCTCCTGCCCTCTTGGGGAGTCTCCTGTCCTCCAGGGGTGTCTCCTGCTCTCTGGGGGTGTCTCCTGCCCTCTTGGGGAGTCTCCTGTCCTCCAGGGGTGTCTCCTGCTCTCTAGGGGTGTCTCCTGCCCTCTTGGGGAGTCTCCTGCTCTCTGTGGGTGGCTCCTGCTCTCTTGGGGAGTCTCCTGTCCTCCAGGGGTGTCTCCTGCTCTCTAGGGGTGTCTCCTGCCCTCTGGGAGAGTCTCCTGCTCTCTGTGGGTGTCTCCTGTCCTCCAGGGCTGTCTCCAGCTCTCTGGAGGTGTCTTCTGCCCTCTGAGGGAGTCTCCTGTCCTCCAGGGGTGTCTCCTGCTCTCTAGGGGTGTCTCCTGCCCTCTGGGGGAGTCTCCTGTCCTCTAGGGGTGTCTCCTGCTCTCTAGGGGTGTCTCCTGCCCTCTGGGAGTCTCCTGTCCTCCAGGGGTGTCTCCTGCTCTCTAGGGGTGTCTCCTGCCCTCTGGGGGAGTCTCCTGTCCTCTGGGGGAGTCTCCTGCCCTCCGGGGGTGTCTCCTGCCCTCTGGGGGAGTCTCCTGCCCTCTGGGGGGGTCTCCTGCCCTCCAGGGCTGTCTCCTGCCCTCCGGGGGTGTCTCCTGCTCTCTGTGGGTGTCTCCTGACGTCTTGGGGAGTCTCCTGTCCTCCAGGGGAGTCTCCTGTCCTCCAGGGGTGTCTCCTGCTCTCTGGGGGTGTCTCCTGACCTCTTGGGGAGTCTCCTGTCTTCCAGGGGAGTCTCCTGTCCTCCGGGGGAGTCTCCTGCCCTCTGGGGGAGTCTCCTGCCCTCCAGGGGTGTCTCCTGCCCTCTTGGGGTGTCTCCTGCTCTCTGTGGGTGTCTCCTGCTCTCTTGGGGTGTCTCCTGCTCTCTGTGGGTGTCTCCTGTCCTCCAGGGGAGTCTCCTGTCCTCCAGGGGTGTCTCCTGCCCTCCGGGGGTGTCTCCTGCTCTCTGGAGGTGTGAGCAACTGCAGCCTCCTGCCTCTACACCCACCTTGTTGGCAGTGATACCTGGATCAGGCATTACAAGGGAATCTGAGTTAGGCTTTTCAGGCAAATGACTTACAGAAGGAAAGTTCCCCAGAAGAATTTATAAGTAAGGGAGGGAAGCTGAGGGTGCATCAGAAAAATGTGGGGTTCAGGGGAGACACAGTTGCAGGTGTCCCCAGGGGCTTCCCATGACCCAGACAGCCTGGGTTGGGGGGCTGCACACTCAGGCTGGTCTGGGTGAAACAGCTCCCCCAGCCAAGGCCATCCCTCAGGGAGATGCAGACGTGACCTTTCAAAAGCCAGGATGCAGGAAGATGAGCTCACTCTCCGGGGTGTCTCCCAAGCCGCCAGACAGTCCCGAGCCTTAACCAGCTCCCAGACAAGTCCGGAAAGAATTTGGTAGGAATATGATACTGAGCAGCATCTTCAAGAAAACAGAAAAGGCAGCCTCTAGCAGGGACACCGTGCAGTGTCACTCAGGCTGAAGCAGCAGACACAGCCCGAGGATGGCGCGTGCTCGCTGCGTGGCACCAAGTCCAGACGGGGACTTTCACCTGGGCTTCAGAAATGGGCCCGTCAGAACTGACTTTGTGTCCCAAGTAGCCGCAGTGTTTTTAATTACTTCCTTCTGTGTGGAAGCAGAACTTTTTCGACCTTTTCCTTACAGGTAATCTGTTATTAAATAAAATTCACAGGAATCCATTTGTTTGGACTGAGCTCCTGCCCTGGACCTCACAGGCCAGATGGACATGGAGTGGCCTGTCTACACCACCCAGCTGAAATGTAGAAACATTTCCTAAACTATTATTTAAACCACGGCTGCGAGAACTTTCCAAACTTCCTTCAATTACTTCATCAAGGACTAAAGGAATTCTGGGGTGAATTCTGACATGATGTTAGCCTCTTCAATTTTATTTTCACACAAGTATGTTCTAGATAAAAAATTTTATTTCCACACAAGTTCTAGGTAATGGTGGGTTGTGACTGAGGCCACCTGCTCCTGTGTCTCTGGCCTGTAGACTGTGTAGACCATTTCACAGCAAGACCGTTTGCTCAGGCTGCCTGTTCTCTGAATGCAATCTTAACTCAAGCATTCCTTTCTACCAACTCTGGGTCTTTAGACAAAGCTTCAACCCACTGCCAACTAAAGAATCTCGAAAACCCACTTTGACTTGTACTGTAAGTCCCTGCTTCAAGACGTCCTCCTTTGCAGGCAGAGCCAGCTTGCACCCCCATGCACTGATATATGGTTTTCCCGGTGATCTCCATCTCCGTGACTGGAGACGGGAGTCCCATTTTCAACTTGCCTGCAACCTGGCTGTCTCAGGCATATTTTCTCAGGACATCCTGAGACTATGATTCCCAGGTCATGCCACACATATCTAGCTCAGAATAAACTTCTTCAAATATTTTAGTAGAATTTCATTTTTCTATGAGAAATCAAAAATGTGCAGTGAGTCGGCAGTGTCATTTCCTCCCCCCTGGTGTGCACGAGCCCTGGAGTCTCTGGGCGTGCTTGTGTCATCCATCTGAGAGTGTCAGTAAGCAGATCAGGTGCCTTTCTGACACAACAGAGGATGTGTTTGTTTGATTAACATCGGTGCACCTGAGCTGTCTGCAATGAAATCCTGATGAACTATCAAGATGCCCAGCAGCTAACCTGGGGGCTTCTTCATCTTCTGTTAGTAAAAGTGTGCTGAGGCTAAGGTTTGAAGACACAGAGTCAGGTCCCTTCATGGCCCTCGTCTCAGACTTAGTGTATCTGGATCTCAAGCAGCTGGACCCACACCCTCTGGACACATGAGCTCAGCAAATTACAGTAGAATCTCTAAGCTGACCACGCAAGGACCTGAAACAAACTGTCCAGCATATGGAGGTGGTCACCATAAGGCACTAGGCCCACTGTACTGACACGCACATGTGGTGCATGTTTGGTCTATGAAAATTAGGTCAGCACAGGGAGGTGGACAGTGTGGAGAGGTGGTCAGCTACGGAAGGTGTACCATAATAACGTTTAGTTCGAAAAGATACTAGACTATGTAACACACATTCATAAAGCATGTTCTAGGAATCACACACCAAATGATATGTAGTTGTGCTCTAATTACACTCATATCAGCGATAATATTATTTTACTAAAAATCATCAGGAATTCCAGAAGTTTCTGAATCTGTGGTTAGGGATGGAAAAAATGAAGAAACTTATCAGTGTTGCCTTATATACCTATAATAGGATCTCTTAAAGGTGAGAAGCTCAGTGTCCACAAGGGTGTTTGGCTGCAAATAACTGACACTAAGGCCAATTGAGTTAAGAGGAAAAGGATGTATTTGAAAGGCAGTTCCAACCCAGGGAACCTGGACGACCAGGTTTGTTAAAGGCATTTGAGTGTGGCCAAGGCCACGCCTTGCGGGGCGCCTGGTAAGCACACTGCAGCTCTGCTGCCCACTCAGTGGGCCTGCCATTACACCATGGGGTGCAGGGCAGCAGGCAGGACTGCCAGCACCACCACTACACAGGTGGACGTGGCATCACCCACTCTTAGCAAACTGTCCTTAACTCTTTGTATCACCCATTGGCAACTTCATAGCTGGTTGATCCAAAGAGAAAGGCCCCATGTCTCCTCTCCAGGAGCAGAAGGACCAGGTGAGTGGCTTTCGCAGACTCCTTAGTAGGGGTGGAGCTCTGACTTCCTCCACAACACACAAAGGGCATGTCAAAGAAAAAGCCAATTTGGACATCAGACATCCCCCAAAATTAAAACATTAATGCTTAAAACATCTAACATAAAAACCTAACGTAAAATAGATTTGGCTAAGAACTACCTATAAAAAATAAGATTGTTTCACTGGCATAAATTAATCAAAGTTCACTGGGCTAATCGAAGAGGATTTTTTTCCTCAATGCATTTCCAAGAGAAAACTAATAGAATCGCTGCCTTTAAAGTAACTATACATTCAGAGTCATCAGCAAGTGAAAGGCTTGGTTTCCAGCTAGCACATGAGGTTGACAGGCACATTCTGTACTATGCAGTGATCAGACAGACCTGGCTTCTGCCTGTGAAGGGTTCCAGCCAGAATGCTAAGAGTTGTTCAACCCCAGCCACATGTTCCTGTTCACCTTTACCTGTCAGCCAGGTTAGGCAAGCAAGGAAACTGTAAATACACCAGCAGGGAGTGTGCGGAACTCCCCCCCCCCCAGTCTAGGGGCGGGGCGACTCAGTGTCCCTGGCAGAGCACTTGCTGCTCCCACGGTGCCTGCCCTCCACAGCCCTGCACACAGCGCAGTCACCAGACCATCTGTTAGCATCACCTGGGAGACTGTGGGAGGCGCAGGACACAGGCTGGCCCAGAACAACGACACTGGAGCCTATGTGTCAGCACACTCCTCGGCTCAGAGGCAGCTCCTCTGAGTCACTTGCTTCTCCCTGATTCTGTGTCACTGCTATGGGCAGCCCCAGTGTCAAGACACTGTGTCACTCTCACCTCGAGATGGTCAAGCCCAGTTTCCCAGTGAGGCTGTGAGCGGGGGGGGGGTCCATGTGGGGTTGTCCCCTGAATCACAGTTCCCCTTCTCTTCCCTGGATGCTTCTCCAAGGAAGCCTCACAGGGACAAGTGGCCAGAGGTAAGTGAAGCACCTGCTCCTTTCTGGGCGAGCTCCCTTTCCCTTCCGTGCAGAGGGCTGGCCCACGTGGGCCGCACAGGAGAGAGCCAGGTTATGCTGGGGTCAGTCCTTCTGCCTGTGCTCCTAGTGGGAAGGGGAAGCCAGAGAGGAAAGAAGTGACGGGCTCCTCACCATGGGTGGAGCCCTCAGGCCCTTTTGCAGTTTTTTATTCATTTTTATTTATTTATTTATTTATTTTTTGGCTGGGGCTGGGTTTAAACCCACCACCTCCAGCATATGGGGCTGGCACCCTACTCCTTTGAGCCACAGGCACCACCCTCTTGGGCCCTTTATAAGTCCCTCAGGGAGGAAGTGAAAAGGAGCCAGACACAGGCCCTCTGGATGGAACACAAGAAGCTAGGGTGCTAAGGGAATTCCCAGGGCAGCAGTGGGAGACCTGCCTCACAGACTAACCACTCTGTGTCCTGAACAGCCACCTCCATGTCCACTGCAGCCAGGGCAGTCAGGGTGTCCGTGGAGTGTGTGCCCTCGGTGGGTATGCACAAGGTTTGAAGCAGAGGTGTAGAGGAATGGATACCATGATTGCAAGGACAGTCACTGGTTCTTAACACATCAAAGGAGACGCTGAGAACAGGACAGTCTCCTGGCAGGTCTGGAAATGTCTTATAACTTGGGGACAAGCCCCCAAATGACTCAGTGTTCCAGCATGGGATAAGATCAGTCACTTGTTAGTAAGCAGGTGTCAAACTTATAACACCTTGAACAGTTTATGGTGCTTCGTTGTGGGGGTTGTGAGGGAAGAGCATGTGAGGAAAGAGCACTTGGCAATCCCTAAGCACGTAGCCTTTGTATGTCATTACTGGGCATTTCCCACACCTCTGTGTGTCAGCTCAATAAGTAGCCACTGTGGAGGCTGCCCGGGGCTCT
Source organism: Otolemur garnettii (assembly GCF_000181295.1). Lineage (NCBI taxonomy): Eukaryota > Metazoa > Chordata > Mammalia > Primates > Galagidae > Otolemur > Otolemur garnettii. The sequence goes on along the minus strand of NW_003852595.1, from coordinate 2,346,758 downwards.
CCTGCACCTCTGGTGAGCTGCACCTCTTGCAAGCTTGTACTTGCAGTCCGCGTCCTAGCTGTTTCCTTTGTGCAACTCCAACACAGAGGAGAAACAAAGACCGTGTCTTCATGCCATTTTACAAGAGATGTGTGCATATAGCTAATTCCAGACAGATTCCCATGCCAAGCCCCATGTTCTGGCTCTTGCAACCCAGGGAAGGCCTTTTCCAACAAATCCCCGTGGCTGTACCACATGAGGGAGGCAGAAAGGGTGCCAACCTGAGATTTCTGCACTGAGTCTTAAGTACAAGAGAGTCATCTGACAATAAAACCTTTTATTCTGCCCTCTTCTGTTTCTGCAAGGAGAAATTTAAATTCTGGAAGGAACAAAGCTTGCATTCATCCATTTCAGCTAATGAATGTAGGACTAAACAGTGAGGAATCCACTTTACAATCCCCGGAGGATTCTACAATGTGCCAGAAGAGCATGTTCTAACATCACTTACTTGTTTTTAAAACTCCTTCAGGACAAGATTTCCATCCTTACCACCGATTGTATCATTAAAAAATTTATTCTCAAAACAAAATTTATTCTCTGTACTAATTTTTCTTCTCCCCAAAGTATCAACACCCAGAACTTGAGTGTGTTTTATATTTACTTAGCTCTCCTGTAGATCTTTGGAATAAGTTACTGAGAAGCAGTGGAAGCCAAAGATCACAGTAAATGACTGTAGGGACGTCTGTGCTTACCCACATCACCAAGCCAGGTCACTTTCCTGACGTCTGCTCCATGGCTGATAAAGGAAGTGCTAGGGCTCCCCCTGCTATGACACGGTGCTCATGGGGCTCCTGGCTTCACACTGCTCTCTCCCTCCTCAGTTCCCTGACCAGCCTCATCCTGGGCTTTCTAGACTCTGTAGTCTCTGCACTTGCCACCTCCCACTATTGCAGGGAAGGGACAGACTGTCTTCATTTCCTTTCTGCCTGCTTGAGAGTGAGGGATGTGCTGATCTTCTTTAATTTTCTGTGGAGAGATGTCGCCCACTTCGTCTGAGAGTTAAATGAGGTGACACATGTACAACAACCTGCCGCAGCACTGGGTAGACAGCAGGGCCCTTAGAGCAGCTGTGCCTCCACCTTTTCCTGCTCCTGCTCCTGCTCCTGCCCCACCCCTGCCCATTCTCTGCCTGCATCAGGACTCCTTCCCTTGCTCTCACAGCCTGATAAGGATGATATGGAATTAAATTTCCAAACCAGACGTGGTGGCTCATGCCTGTAATCCCAGCATTTGGGAGGCTGAGATGAGTGGATTGCCTGAACTCACGAGTTTGAGACCAACCTGAGCAAGAGCAAGACCTCATCTCTAAAAATAGCCAGACATTATGGTGGGTACCAGTAGTCCCACCTACTTGGAAGGCCAAGGCAAGAGAATTGCTTGAGCCCAGGAGTTTGAAGTTGCTGTGAGTTAAGATGCCAGGCCACTCTACCAATGGTGACCAAGTGAGACTCTGTCTCAAAAAAAGAAAAAAAAATTTCCTGAGCAGCACAGAGGCTATTCTAGGAAGAAACCTACACATTTATAGGATGAATCTTTCTTCCAAAGCTCCCTCTGCCTTCTCTGTACAACCAAGAATGAACCTTGACCTAGGCAAGAGCATTGAGGCCAGTGCAGCCAGAAGGTGGGATGGGAACTTCTGACTCATGAAGTATGAGAAATGCTAGCTAAGCACATGCTTCTCTGCAGAGCCAGGCAACTGACCAGCCTGTGCAGCCCTGCAGCCTGCTGGCCCTGGTCCTACAGCCCTGCTCACAGAAGCCTTACCTTCTCAACAGGCACATGATACAACCTATGCTTGTGGGTCACACGTTCTGAGATTTTTGTAGGATTTTCAGCTAAGACTCAGCAAATGGTGTTTATCTTATGAAAATAAAAACATAATACAAAGTGGTGGTATGCTTTGTTAAAATCTTACTGAAGACTGTCCTGTTCTGGAAATCTGAGACCAGTTCTGTAGGGAATATGGGTCCCAGCACTGTCTCCCCAGCTTCACACCTGCTCCAGTGAGCACATGATTGTACCCCACTCCCCAGGAGTCTCACTTCTCAACTCAACCTGAGCTCCTGGTGGGAACCCAAGCAACACCTCAGGGTCTGCTGTGGTAGGAAGCTGCAAGAAATGCCTGCCAGATCTCCCACCTTTGATCAATAAATCCTTGGTGTGAGGTTTAAACAGAAGCAGGAGTTGTTTCCTAGCTCATGGAGTATGTGCTTTTGAGAAGGTCTGACTGACTCCGTCTTGCACTGTCTCATCCTACAACACCCCCCCCCCAACACACACACACACACACACACTTTCTCAAGACCTGTCTCTGGGCATCTAGGCCTTGCAGAAGTGGGAAGTGTTAAATAAACATATCCTGTGGAGATAGGGAAAATTAACCCAGGATGCAGACCTATGTAAAACACCAATTGGTTCTCTTTGATATTTGATTCCAACCCCCTGCCCTGAACTCAGTGTGCTGACGTTTTCTCTCTAGTTCCACTCGTGTTTAGGCACAACATTTGGAGGCCCCAGTGAGATCTCATCAGCTGGAGGGTTGGCCTTCCTGCACAGCCCCACCAAGAGAGGGCAGGAATTATAGGGGAGGCGCCCCCTGTGATGATCCAGGGCCCCATAATTTCCCGAACTTCTCCTGAGGGCTCTGGAGGAACTCCAATCAACTCCACAAAATTCTTGGGTCCAGAACTCCCTCTCAAGAGATAAATATTCTATTTCTAAGTTTAGTTTCTTTGTGTTCAGAAAGTAATGTTACATTCCCAGAAATGGGTCATGGAATAGTCACTGGGATGCCAGTGCCACCAGGACGTGGGTGATTTGCCCCAGGGAACCAGGTTAGCACACAGGGAGGATGACAGTGGCCTAAGAAGAAGACATAGGGACTTCTGAGGGCTACCAGGTGCTGGGTAGGCCTGTCTCAGATTCCTGAAAACACGGAGACATCAGTGAAGAACCTTGGCCTCAGATGCATGTGTTTGACTTGTTCATATGTTTGTTCGTCATTGTTGCCATCAGTGTGCCTGTTATTCTTCTTGCCTATCTTGATAAAACCTTCCTTCTTTTTGTTTGGGTTCACAGTCATGGGAACTCAACCAAGTAAACCCCTAACACCCCTCCAGTGCATGTTAAAGAACTTCATTGCTGGCTTCTCTGACAACTATGGAATCCAGCTTTCTAAGAACCATCTCCAAGTAGGGTGGCCTTCCACTGGCTCCCTTAACCCAAGTCTCATGACTGTGGTCTGTTGAGTGGTCACTAGGAAGCCAGATCACTTGGACCAGTTTCCCTACTCTGATCAGTGGTTGATTTTAATTCATAACCCCACCCCTACCCCCGGCTTTGTGCGTGTGCAGTGGGCACAACAAAGATGCACCTGGTAGCTGCCAACTGGCATGTAGGAACTGGCTCCTTCACTGAGAAATGTCCAAGGCATGGTAGAATTGATCTGGGATCCCCACTATTGGAGTGGAAGCAGGAGTCTAATCAACCTCTGGGTGTTATATTGCTAGCAGAACTGGTAAAAGGTGTAGGAGAGAGTGTGGGTGTGGTGAGACTAAGACTAGACATGAGGGTAGGGGTCCCCACTTCCCTTCACAGGTCCTAGGGGAATATTGGTTCTTCTCCTAAGTGGCAGTTCAAGAAATCAAAGCTGCCCACATTAAAAAAAATGAGTTAGAATTATGTGCATACAAGTGCTTGGAAAATGGCTGAGATGGGTGATAATAGGCAAGGTATTGCACTAACCCCCCTTTTTCACAGAGCGAAACAACTGTGAAACTGGCCCTTGTCTGTAGAGTGTTTGTAGTTTACCAAGGGAAGGAGATGAGAAGTACACAGCGGAAGCCCTCCCTGTTAAGAACTATGCTGAAGTATGTTGAAAAAAGGCTTATGGGAGACTGCTGCAACCATGTCTCTAGAAATATTGAGAACTTTAAGCAAAAATAACTAAAATGCCTTGAAGTTTGGGTAATTATGATATTCTTTAAGATAATGTTAGTTTTAAACTTAGTATTAAAGTTAAATGTTCAGGAATTATAGAACTGCCACTTCTATAATATTTCTAAGTTTATTGGATTTGACTGTAAACTTGTATTCTTGATTTTAAACCTCTAAATGGTGTGAGACCTAAGAGCACACTCCCCTACTGAGGCCAGAAGCTACAGGGCACAATTTGGCTCATGTGGCCCCTTTCTTCCCTGCTCCAACTTTGCCCACTGGCTATTCTAAGAGAAACTGGATGTTCCAAATTTTCTGCTTTCTGTCTTAGATGCAGTCTGTTGTTAGTGGCCATGTTTGCCATGTAGCCATGTGAGACTTAAAAGAACAATTAAAAAAATCAAAAAGAATGCCTATGTTATAGTTTTGTTACTGGAATTCCCTTCTTCAGTGAGTCCTTGGTCTCAGAATACTTAAAATGTTTGTAGATTGTCTGTGCAAGTTAAATAAACCTCCTAAAAGAAAAATTTCTGAAGGAATTTACATATAATGCAGTTAACTATGTATTGCCTTTAAAATATTTTGGTTTTTAATCTTGTTTAAACAAATATTTTAAGCCCTGTAGACACATATATTGCTGAAAAACTACAAATAGGTCAAGAAACAGAAAATGGTTTTCTTGACTTCTGGAAAACAGAACACAGAAAGGATCAGCAATATTTCAAACAAAAAGCTATAATAAAGCAGCCCAGTTTTACATAACTGATTTCCATTCTGTTTGAAGTTAGGTTAGTAATACTCATAGACAAACTAACTTTCTAATTAAAGTTCTAGAAGTTTGCTTTTAGTCTGAAGGTATTTAATTTTCAAAAACATTAGAAATTTGAATTTGAGAGAATTCATGAGCCTCTTCTAATATTTCTTTTGAAGAATAAACTTTGGACTCAGTCAGTTACAAAAAATACTTTTTGAGATGAATTAAAATTATTACTGACAATATATACTAAGACAGATTAATATTTATAATATTGGAATATACATATAAATGATTCATATAAAATGAATTGCCATTTCATATTTGACAATATTTCTTACATATTTTTAATAAATCAAATAAGTCTAATTTGTTGTCTTCTTTTCCCCAGATTTTCAGTGGTCTTAATATTTCAAAAAGATCAAATTTAGAGTTTTGATTTTGGAAGGCTTGTCAGCAATATATGTATTTACAGGCTGAATTTGAAACATTTGTTTTTATCTCTCCTTCATTTCTCCAGAATTTGAAAACCATTTGTAAATATTCTTAATTCCTGACAAGACAGTTATTTGCATAAGTTCAATAAGAACCTGTTTTGTTCTATAGGACATGATGAAAGCACTGGTTATTTTACCAAGTCATTGGCTGGAATAACATTTTCAGAAATGTCCAAACTATATTTAAGGAATTAAGGTTGACTTTACAAGGCCAATAAAAAGCAAGATACCCATTAATAACATTTCCTGATCTGTGATAAATAATGGAAGTCACTTTCTGACAGGTCTGGGAATCGAAATGTGCTTGGGGACCTCAAGAGAAGAGGAATTTACCCAATGCATACAGGTATCTAATGGCACAGATGAAACCTGGGATAGTGAAAGATATTCAAGTCTAACCTGAGATTCCTTATAAAAGGTTCCAGCAAAGCCAATTTTTTTAAAGGAAAGAAAAGCCTAATAGTTAACAATTATTCTTACTGCACTTTATGCAAATAATCAGACCCAGTATACTGAAGATAACAATTTATTTTGGCAGCTGAGTTAGTTCTGCTGTAATTTGTCTTTAAAAAAAAAAAAAGATGAAAGAAAGAAATTAAAGAGAGAAAAAATTAAAAAGAAGAAGAAGAAGAAAAATGTGGCCCACCTGTATTAAATTCCAGTCTTGTCTACAATGCCAGCTCATAAACTGAGACATAGCTGTTTTACTAATCAGTTAAATGAAACTAAGAGATTAGCCAAAGAGTATAGAATTATATAGAATAATTATATTTACTCTGAAGCTTTAAGACTTAACAAATTTGCCTGTTGACTGCACTGGAGAAATTTGTACAATATTAAATGTTATTGCCTATGTCTATATAGATGCCTCAGGAAAAAATGAGAACCTGAATAAAAATTCCCCAGTAAATAATATAACTATACCACAGCCCACACCCAACTGATGTTCAGAAATATTCACTTGAATTGTCCAGAACTTTGAATCAGTTGTGTAAGGACTCTTAAAACTGGGTATTATCTTAAGAACTGTGCTAAATTTGTAAATAAAAATACTAATATTCTCACTGTATAAACCTTAGCCTTGAAATCCAAAACTCATAAATGTTTGTAAGTGACTGATAAATAGTTTCATTCTCTTACACTAAACCGAGCCTTAACTTTGTCTCTGTCAGTATCAGGGAAACAGAAAGCCACAAACATTTGCGAGGTGACTAAGATCATGAAGAAGCCAGATAAAAGCCCTGAGAATTTCTGTAAAGAAAACTATATAGAACATACAGACTGGCCAAACCCTTATATGGAGTTACTAAGAGAGAATAAGCCAATTGAATAAAAATCCGGCCAACCAAAGCCTTCAAGATGCTAAAGTAAAACTGTAGGTGGTCCTGGTGCTAGGCATTCCTGACCTGGCCAAGCCCTTTTGAACTGTATGTATCAGGAAAAGAAAGAAAAAATAGAACAGTTAGGAGAGTACCCACCCAAAATGTAGCATCTTGTGTCGGTGCCCGCTGTGGGCACCCTGTCACTGTGCGAATAAAAACAGCCAGGACCATGGATTGAAGGTACAAATGTTTTCAAGAGGTGGGCTTCCCATAGGTGCAGGGAGAGCCCTGAGCAACCCTTGTCATGGTCTTTTATTGAAGCAGTATACAACAGGTGTGGGGGGGCCCACGCACAAAGACTACATACTTAATGATTGCCACATGCTCTTTCCCCATGGGCTCACTCCTACCCTGCTCCACCAGGAATGTCCAATGTATAACACCTGCTTGCTAATGAACGACTGATCTTAACTTATTAACACATGCAGCTGCTTGAGGGCTTATCTCCAGGCAGCAAAACATCTCCCTGCCAGCTAGGAAACTGTCTCATTCCCAGTGCCTCCCTCAAGAACTGGTGGCCACTTCCACAAGCCTGGTGCTTGGTCTGCTACAATCCTGGGCAGGACCAGTTGCTTATCTAGCTAAACAACTTGATGGGGTCTTGAAAGGATGGCCACCATACACTTGGAGCCACTGCCACACTGGTACGAGAGGCTGATAAGTTAATTTTGAGACAAAATTTAAGAGTCCAGGTATCATACACAGTAGTCACTCTTATGCACACTGAAAAGTATCATTGGTTGACCAACTCATGCCTCACCTAATATCAAAGTTTACTGTGTAAAAATCTCAGGTTGATTATAGACATTATATGCATGAGGCTGTAACTTAAAATAAAAGCAAAAAAAAAAAAAAAATTAAAGTTTCTGGAAAAATACTTTTACTTTCCCCTGGTGGCTACTCTTGACAAGAAAGCCGTCCAACATATGTAGCATACAACCAACACAATGCTAAATAGGACCCATCCCTGCCACCTGAAATTCAGTCCTCCAGGGAGGCCCCTTTTAAAAATGTACAAATGGACTATACCGAGTTGTCCAGATGTAGAAAAAAATTAATACTTACTAGTTCTGGTCTGCATATACTTGAAATAAGTAAAAAGCCTTCCCTACCAGGATAAAAAAGATGCCTAAAGTAGTAAAAGTATTGCCCAGAGAAATCATCCCATGATTTAGATTGCCCCTCTGATTTAAATTTGACAATAAACTAGCCTTTATAACAGAAATAGTGCAAATAATAACTAAAGCTTTGGATATCACCTGAAAACTATTTGTGACATATAGACCTCAAAACTTGGACAGAGTAGAGTACATGGACAGAGCCACAAAGCAAAAATCTGTAAACTCTGCCAGAAAGCAAAGCTTAATTGGATACAGGCCTTGCCACTGGTATTATCCAAAAAGATCTCCACCAGTCCTGTGCAATTTAGGAGGAACTCCTAAAAAAATGAGGAAAAACTGAATTGAACAGACAGAAGCCCTAGAAAAAGTAACAAAAAAGATCCCCACTTGGATAATTAACCGTGTTCTGTTTCGTCTTTTGTATCTGTACATCCTTCTCTCTGGGAGATCAAGGAAATCAAGTCTAGGTCAAGGATCAGAACCCAGTCTCCCTCAAACCAAGGTAAAAAGGACTTTACACCATCATCCTGACCACATGCATGGCAATGAAGGTGCAGAGAATCCTCGCCTGGATTCCTCACAGCTGACTGAAAAGAGCTTCAGGGCTCTGTAGAAAGCAAAGGTAACTTTTAAAATGGTCAACCGGCCTGGCTCCAGCCACATACCAGAAGCTGGCTGGTCGACATATGGCTGAAGCCTGAGGAAACTCCTCCTGGAACTTGTCCTAATTAGACTTTGAATTTTGGAAAAGGGGGAGGAAGAATGTAATCTATGTACCCACACCACTGAGATAGAATAAAGGGTAACTCCTTTATAGCTTCTGTACAAATAGGCTTGATAAAACTCATGCTAGTAAAACTCAGAATAACCAAGATAAGTCAGAGATTTAACCTAGAAAAAAGAAAGCATGGAATGAGAAGGCCAGACTGACCCCATCTTGCACTGTCTCATCCTACAACTCCCCACTTTCTCAAGACCTGTCCCTGGGCACGTAGGCCTTGTAGAAGTGGGAAGTGTTAAATAAACAGATCCTGTGGAGATGGGGGCAGATTAGCCCAGGATGCAGACCTATGTAAAACACCATTTGCTTCTCTTTGGTATTCCATTCCGACCCCCTGCCCTATAGAACTAACTTTGCCTTTTGTTACTGTAAAGCACTTTGCATTAGGAATTCCAATCCCCTCCCCAACTGAAAGAAGAATATAAAAAAACCTATACCTCTGTAAAGGGGCTCCGAGGATTTTCCCGGGTGAGCCCATCACCTGACATGGCACCTCCAAACATGCTCATGGGTCACTCTGGATTTTCTTCATGAAGAAGGAAAACAATATAGATCCGAAACTCAGACCTATGTGAAGAAAGCAAGAAAAGCTTAGACAGAGAAATGAAAGAGTAAAATAAAGTCTTTTTTTTCTTATTTTGTTTTTCTTTCACTCCCACAGGCTAACCGGATTCATATACTGGACATCCACGTTAGTCTGATGCATTCATCCTCCTGTAAACTAAAATAAAATGTTAAGCCCTCGGTTGACTGAATGGACCCCCTTTGGCCAAGAGGACCCCAGAAATACCCTAAAGCTGAGTTGCTGGCCCTGAATGGAGAGGTCAGACATACCTTGCATTGCCCCTCCCTTCTTGGGGGAGTCCTCTGTAAGTTGGGCTAAGGCTGTACCAGGCAAGGCTTAAACCACACCTGCAGATCATCAATGTAATTAACAGATCACTTAGGTCCTGGCACAGGTCAGGTGGCTTGACTCTGATTAATAGACTTCTTAAAGCATTGTAAGCTTTTAGACAAAGGTTCATTTCTTTTTATCTTTTTTTTTTTTTTTTTGAGATAGACTCTCACTTTATTGCCTTTGGTAGAGTGCTGTGGAGTCACAGCTCACAGCAACCTCCAACTCCTGGGCTTAGGCGACTCTCCTGCCTCAGCATCCCAAGTAGCTGGGACTACAGGTGTCCAGCACAACGCCCAGCTATTTTTTGTTGCAGTCTGGCCAGGGCCGGGTTTGAACCCGCCACCCTTGGTATATGCGGCCAGGGCCCTACTCACTGAGCCACAGGCACCATCCCAAAGGTTTATTTCTTTAACCATTTACAAACCAAAGAATCTTTAGACCTATCTACAATCGGTAATGACCCCTTCAAGATATACTGCCTTTTTTGCCCAAAGAAATTGATTTCTGAATTTACATGCAATTGCTGTCTCCCTAAAATGTGTAAAAGCAAACTATAACAAAACCACAGCGAGACCACTTGCTCAAGGCTTTGGGGGTATGGCTCACACATACTCAGCTCTGAATAACCTCTTCAAATTATTTCGGAGTTGGATCTTTTGCCATTAAAATTCTACCCCAAATAAAACTTTTCAATGCTTTAATGCTGTACTGTTCTCTTTGACCCACATCCATACCTTTCAAAATGGCCATTTTCCACTCATTTCTTCTCCACCCTGTGAAAGAGAGACCCTTCGACCGGCAGAGATTTTACAGACCACAGAGGCTTGTACTAAAGGTCCTTATTGGTGGGAGGAGGGAGGCTGCAGAGCGGCACCAAGGAGGAGAGAAAAGAGAAGAGAAGAGAGGGGAGAGAGATAAGGAGAGAGTGGGGAAGAGAAGAGAGAGAGAGAGTAGAGAGGAAGAGAGAGGAGGGAGAGAGAGAGGGCAGGGGGGACATATTATATGGGGAAGTTTCAGAATGCTGACGGGCTAGTGGGATAACCAATAAGGAGTTATTGACCTGGCGGAAAGAGCCATTAGGGGCGGCAGCGGGAAATTGGAACAGGGTGATGAGGTAAGCAGGCCACTCCCTGTGCTAGGGAGGAGTTGTAACTTTAAGGGCAGGAAGGGGCTTTTTGGGAGGAAGGGGCTTTCTGAGGCAATAACCTGACACCCTGAGAGCTGCAGCGAGTGCTTTACGCCCTGGCAGGTGGACACGGCCCCTCCAGCTGTGATCGTGCAGGGGTCATGCTGATGCTTGGGCCCCGCTTACTGACTTCCACAGGCAGACTCACAATCTGGGAGGGGATTCAGGCTAACACCCATTCTTCTTTGCAAAAAAATTCTTCTTCTTAGATAAACATAAATCAAGGATTACCTGTCCAACCTTGGAAATTGCCAGTGCCGTTTCCACTGGGACTACATTTCTCTATCCTGTCACGTCTTTCCTGGGTGTCACTTGCCTGCAGCCTTCCGACCTTCAACTTTGGGCTGAGTAAGAGCAGCTCAAGGAGAACTTCTTCCAGGGACGTTGCTCAGGCTCAGAAAACCAGTTTCTGTGGAGGAAGGTAAGAGCTGGAGAAGAGTGGAATTGCCTCTCTTAATTGCTGGCACTTTAACTACCAACTATTTCCAGACAAGTGCCTCCAGACTCTGACCTGCCTGGAACACTGCGCCCCTCTTCACATAAGCTTCAACTCTCTGCAGAGATTTTGAAAGGTTTGCACCCAGAGATGAAGCCACAGTAGACATCAGGGAATCCTGCCCATTCCACTTCTAAAACCCACCTAGAATCTGCCCATGGCCTCCATCCTGCCAACCCGCTGTCACTGGAAAGCTGCAGCCGCCCCAGCAGCCCAGGCAGCCCCATCCCATTCCTATAACAGGAGGAAACATTGACATCATTTTCTCAAACACAAACAAAATGATCTTAAGCTGAAGAGCATTAATACAGGTGGTTCATCCATTCAGAAAATATTGGCATTTGTTATAGACCAAGCACCAGGAATAGCAGTGAACAAAATATGTAGACAAAAATGTCCCACTTGCATTTTAGTGGGTAGAGACAGAAAATAAGAAAAATATACAAATATGAAGGTGCAACGGGGGGGGGGATAAATCAGGGAAGGAGGAAGGGAAGGTGGGAAAGGGGAATCTATGAGAATTTATTTTTTTTTTTTGGAAACAGAGTCTCACTTAATTGCACTCAGTAGAGTGCTGTAGCATCGTAGCTCACAGCAACCACAAACTCCTGGGCTCAAGTGATCCTCTTGCCTCATTTTTTTCATTATTAGTAGAAACAGGGTCCACTCTTGCTCAGACTGGTCAGGAACTCGTGAGCTCAGGTGACCCTCCCACCTCGTCATTATCATGTTAAATAGTGAGACAGCTTTCTACAGAGATTTGAGAGAGGTGGGGGATGGAGATCCAGACCTGCTAATGCAAAGGCCCTAGGCAGGTGTGTGCTCGGCCCTTCTGGGAGCAGGAGGACAGTGAGAGAGGAGGTCAGAGCGCAGCAGGCAGATCTCCCAGGGCTTTGCGAAGCCACTGCCCAGGGCTTTGGCGTTTACTGTGAATGAAATGGGAACCGTTACACTGCCAATGTTCAGCACAGCAGTCACAGGCTCCAAGTGGCTCTTTAAACTTAAGCGAATGAATATTTAATAAACTACAAATTTACTCACCTCATTTCAGTGTGTGAGAACCCCCTCAAGAGTCCCAAGCAGAGGTAAGGCTGGATTCGCCTGGGTTGTCAAAGGAGCTCTGGGCCACAGAGCTGAGCTCAGGCTGCTGGGGCAGCTGCAGCTATCCAGGTGACAGTGGGGCAGCAGGATGGAGGCTGTGAGCAGATGCTAGTTGGAATCTGGAAGTGGAGTGGGCAGGATTCCCTGACAGAGAGGAAGTGGGAAGCAGAGACCCTGGATGAAGGAGAACTCCAAGTTTTGACCTGAGCAACCGGAAAGTGGCAGGGGTCCTTCTGGAGATGGGGAAGCTGGGAAGAAGAGGCGGAGGAGCAGGCCCGGCAGGCAGGGAGCCTGGGCATTACCGTCAGTAGGGAGGCAGTCGGATGGACTTGGAGGTGCAGGAGGGCTTCGCGCTGGAAGCATCTATGAGGCAGTTGTGGTACAGCATCGATGTTAAAGTCTCAAGACCGAGTGTGACCTCGCAGTAGGAGTGCACATGGGTGGTATAGGTAGGGGGACAGGCCGGCTCACCGGCAGTGCTGATGAGCACAAGCCTTGATAAGCCTCTCCTGGACTAGGCTGAGGTCATGGAAAGTCCTCACAGCCAGGAGAGCAAAGAGAAGGGAAGCTCCAAATGTCTCAGAATTAACAAGTGAATCAGTCATCCCACTCTGTCTAAAGAACTTTAGCTTTAGAAGCACCAGGAGAAGCACCCCCGGGGGGCCCCAAGCTGAAGCTGCAGTCCTGGCCTCTGTACCCTTCAGCCTTCTGTGGTGACCTGGGCTGGGCTGCACTGAAACACTTGCCCACACGTCTTTCTCCTCAGTCGCAGGTGCCGGAGTCAGGCCTGCGCTCTGACGGACTTTGGGTAACCTGTTATCAAGACACTTAAAAACAGTCTTTGTAACTCTGACCCTAAAATTTCAATTCTAGGAAGAAAACAATCTAAAATACGCACCAAGATTCTGTTCTACAGTAAATAGTGTGTTTCACAGTATTAGTCATCCTAGGGTTAGGCCTAGTCCATAATGGAAAAATACCAGTTAACTCCTAACAAATTCCTGGGCTGCAAGCCCTCAACAAAATGGAGTAAGTCTGATTCACTCCCAAGATGGATGGGAAAGTGCTCACTAGCTTCTTGCTTAACTAACTCCCTGAGAAACAAACAGACTGTCCCTGGACTGACCTTTGAACAATACCAGGTGGAAACAATACCCAGACAAAGATGTATAAGGGAAAATATTAAAACAAAAATGTATGACATATGGCTACCTAACCACAAAATTCTGCTTCTGTACAATGCTTGCTTGCTACCCCACCTAAACGCACCTGGACAGCCTGCGTGCCAACCAGGATGCAAACCAAGTCTTAAGCACTTAACCACTTACGCACTTGGGGCTGCTCTCAGAAACCCCATATTGGGACACTGAGACAGTCGCTGGCCGGCTCTTCAATAAGAGGACTCTGCTGTAAATTTGGCTTCTTTGGCAGTGTGGTTTTTGTGGAACTCATGGCACAACAAGGGGAAGAAGCACTAGAAACAGCCTAAAAATCTAACACTGGAGAAAAACAATTAAACTATGGAATACCCGGAATAGAGCTCTCAATGACTATCTAACAACCTGATTTTGTTCATGACATAATGATACTTCTAAAACAAAAATTATAAAAAAGGCTATGTGGGCTCGGCGCCTATAGCTCAACTGGCTAAGGCGGCAGCCATGTACACCTAAGGTGGCGGGTTCGAATCCCCAGCCCGGACCCGCCAAACAACAATGACGGCTGCAACCAAAAAATAGC